>NC_091073.1:56977857-57318928 GCF_032405125.1 Capricornis sumatraensis | reverse complement strand
CACTCCAGTACTCTTGCCTAGAAAATTCCATCAATGGAGGAGCCTGGTGGGCTACAGTCCATGGGGTCACAAAGAGTCGGACACGACTGAGTGACTTCACTTTCACTTTTCACTTTCAGCATGTACTATAAAGATGCTATGATAAGAGCAATTTTTATCCATATGACATAGCTGGTACTATGAAAACTCAGAGAATTAGGTAACTAATCCACATAGAGTATCCCCAGGGAAAGAAGAAACCTGAAATGAATTCTGAAGAGTCAGCTGGAATTGTAAGTGGAGACTGAATGAGTAGTTGGTAAAGAAAGGTTGTAAGGAGGGACAACCTGGCCACTGTGAAAGTCATACATGGACCATATAGTTGAATAACAGAGCTCCATCCAAATGTGAAATGATAAGTTTGGGTCAGGTGGCAAGGATTAAATATGAAAGAGTCCTGTGTCCCCATGAGTTCAAATTTGAATTTTATCCTGTAAAGACCCAGGCTATAAAATGCTTATTTGACTTTATATTTGATTGTCTTACCTTTAATCATCAAATTATTCTTAATTCCAACTCCTAAATCCTGAATCTATGGATGCTCTCACAGATTTATTCTGTGGTAGCTTTGATTTCTGGGGTCTTATTTGAATTAGTGATGTGTTCCCTGATGTCACAGGAGGATAAGCATAGAAGAAAGAAATACCAAAAATTGGCAACCACCATCTCCTGAGCATTCACACTGCCCTTGTGTTAGAAAATTTTAAAATGTAAGTGACATCGATGGAAACAGAGATAGTTCCTGAATTCAATCCACCTCCTGAGAAGAACAATTAATGTCTATTCAGAAAGAAAACACCACTAAGAGAATCCTAGAGCATGGAGTTGAGGCTGAAATACCCCCTGCACCTCAGAGATCAAGGCAGACTGCATTAGAAGGTGAGAGAAGCAGCTGCACGTTGATCTGTTGACCCTCCCCTAATGATAGAGACAGAATGAAAGGACAAAAAGGTGATTAAATAGCTAATCCCACTAGGGGAATATAGGTAGAAAAAGATGGAGGACTCCTGTAAATTAAGTATTACTAGAGAAAGCAGATTTGCTTAACCATAAAACCAAGCAGGCTTGCTTAGCAACAAAACCATGCAGCAGAAACACAAGTCATGTCCCCAAACAATAAAATAATGGTGGCATGAGACCCACATCCTTCCCAATAAGCTCAATAAGTTAATGACCCCCCAGACAGGCTCTGTGAACACAACAGTCATTTATGGGAAGGTGACTTTTCAAAATGAAAGACCCTCATTGTACTGAGACTTGAAAATATTTTTCCAAAGTGCTATGACAGTCCAGCCCTAACCATATAGGAAGGGACAAGTAAAGTCCACTGCCTGTGTGAGGGAAGAACTAATGATGGAAACAAGATGTCTACTCAAGAAAGACAAAGAAGGTCTTCCATGCCCCACTTTTCCTTTGGTTATAAAACTATAGCCCACTAGGTTCTCGAGGTGCAGCATTTCTCACTCACCCACTTGTAAGTCTCAAAAGCATCCTATTCTAGTAAGTCTCTTCTCACCTACCACTTCACTTTTGCTGGACTCTTTGCATTGAGACATAAAATACTGTGGTGCCAGAACTCTTTGGAGTCCTGGAAACGACACCTGTTGGTTTCACTAAGACAGTACAACGTTATACACAGAAGTCCCTGACCCCTGGTTGCTCCACTGGGAAAAGAGAACTCAGCGAGGACAATCAGTCACCTTCAACATTGTGAAGCTGCTTTGTAGGAGCCCCTACTTTGATTTCTTACCATGGGAATTGAGAAGAATCTATGGGATCCAGTCGCTGAGAATCTGACTATAATAGAGAAGCAGGGAGGGCTTGTAACACCAAAACACAGATCTTGGCAGATAGTCCTTTAATGCCTGAGGAGCAACCCCAACCAGCAGCTTCACTTGTCAGCAGAACCAAATCAGGGGTACACTCTGACCAGATAATTGGTTGGAGGGGGTGCAGATTTGCCTGATTCAGATCCTCAAGGAGTTTTATCAGTTGTAGAGCCCATTTGCCCATACCCAGGCAAGATGATGAGTCAGAGGCCCCTGGCAGCCTCATCTGACCAGAAGAGCTAGGGACAACTCCTGGAAGCTGTGTGGTACAGTGGTGCTCAAGCCAAGAGGCAGGTGGACAAGCAGAGCTGATCAACCCCAGAGCAAAGCCAATACCAGTCATGGGATCTTCCCCTGCAGGCACAGGCAGGAAGATTAATTCATAGCCAAGGCTGAGGGTAGCTCCTGGTCTCTCTCTAACCTGACAACCTCTTTGGAAAATTGAAAATAGCCTGGAGGGGTCCAACCCCCTCCCTCCCAGGCATAGGGGTTGAAACAGTTTCACCCACTGTGAATAGTGTCCTCTGACTCCAACTGAATCAGAAGGGCTAGCAAAATTACCTGAAAGCTGTACAGCACAGGCACACTCAAGCTGAGCAAAAAGCAAACAGGAGAGCAAAGCCAGTGGCACTGTTTAGCCAAGGAACTTGGGTGTGGGTCAGATTGAGTTAAGATCACGAAGAGCTTTACTGGTTTTAGAGCAGCCTCTCTTACTGTCTGGGCAGGGAATCTAATTAATAGTCTTGCTCATCATTGAATACAGCCTTCAACCTATCCTTCCAGGGAACTTAACAAGAGCACAGGGGAAGATACATGGCCCATTCAATAGCCCCACATACAGTGGCACTTGAACAGAGAACACAACCCGTGACTTCCCCTGTAGAGCAAAATCAGTGGCCTCACCCAACCAGGGAATTCAGTGCATACTCAGGCCTTATTCAGGCACCCAATGAACTGCATAGGTCCAGGGCCCTGGCCTGTTTCTCTGCCAGGAGAGGGAAGCTAATTCATAGCCCCATCTGCTATACCTGCTACATAAAGTCCCAACTATCTAGTTCAGTTCAGTTCAGTTCAGTCGCTCAGTCGTTTCCAACTCTGTGACCCCATGAACCGCAGAACGCCAGGCCTCTCTGTCCACCACCAACTCCTGGAGTCCACTCAACCCCATGTCCATTGAGTCGGTGATGCCATCCAACCATCTCATCCTCTGTCATCCCCTTCTCCTGCCCTTAATCTTTCCCAGCATCAGGGTCCTTTCAAATGAGTCAGTTCTTCACATCAGGTCACCAAAGTATTGGAGTTTCAGCTTCAGCATCAGTCCTTCCAATGAACACCCAGGACTGATCTCCTTTAGGATGGACTGGTTGGATCTCCTTGCAGTCCAAGGGACTCTCAAGAGTCTACTCCAACGCCACAATTCAAAAGCATCAATTCTTCGGTGCTCAGCTTTCTTTATAGTCCAACTCTCACATCCATACATGACCACTGGAAAAACCATAGCCTTGACTAGACAGATCTTTGTTGTAAGCCTGATCAAAGAATTCAAGCAACTGTGGAGCCCATTCAACATCCTCACTTATGTAAGGAACAAAGCTAGCAGTCCTATCCAGCTGCTCTCAGCTGGTGGCACAACCCCCAATCCATGTCCTCAGTTGCCTGGCACAAATAGATCATAATAATAGGAATTACCTGCACAAAGACTTTAGTGGCAGACTCACCCAGAAACCAAAACTGAGCAGCCTGGTGAAGAACTGTCACTGACAAAGCAAGCCTGTAAAATCTGCAAGGGCAGCCCTATTAATCAGATGCACAGAAATCAACTCAAGGAACTAAGGATCACAAAAAGTCAGGTAAATATGATACCACCAAAGTAAACTAATAAAACTCGGATAACTAAGTCTAAATAAATGGAGATCTGTGAAATGTCTGATTAAACAATAAAGATTTCAGAATAATCCTTTTAAGGAAGTGTAACCTACATGAAAAAAAATGATGTCTTTTTTTATTATAGAGCACTGGAATGCAAAAGTAGGAAGTCGAGATACCTGGAGTAACAGGCAACTTTGGCCCTGGAGTACAAAACAGGCAGGTCAAAGGCTAACAGAGTTTTGCCAAGAAAATGCACTGGTCACAGCAAACACCCTCTTCCAACAACACCAGAGAAGACTCTACACATGGACATCACCAGATGGTCAATACTGAAACAAAATTAAGAAATATAATAATCTATTATTAATAATCTGATATAAAATGTATAAATTGTAACAGCAATAACTGAGGAGAAGTGCAAAGAATACAAATTCTATGAAGTTACTTGCTATTAATTTAATATAGGGTGTTACAAGCTGGATTTAGTAAAGACCAGCGATCAAAATGCCAACCTCTTTTGGATCATAGAAAAAACAAGAGAATTGCAGAAGAACATCTACTTCTGATTCACTGACTATGCTAACGCCTTTGACTGTGTGGATCAAACAAACTGGAAAATTCTTAAACAGATGGAAATACCAGACCACCTTACCTGCCTCCTGCAAAACCTGTATGCAGGTCAAGAAGCAACTGTTAAAACTGGACATGGAACAATGGACTGGTTCAAAATTGGGAAAGGAATACGTCAAGGCTGTATGTTATCACCCTGCTTATTTAACTTCTATGCAGAGTACATCACACAAAGTGCCCACACAAAGCACAAACAGGAATTAAGATTCCAGGGAGAAATATCAATAACTTCAGATATGCAGATGACACCACCCTTATGCCAGAAAGTGAAGAGGAACTAAAGAGCCTCTTGATGAAAGTGAAAGAGGAGAGTGGAAAAGTTGGCTTAAAACTCAATATTCATAAAACGAAGATCATGGCATCCAGTTCCATCACTTCATGGCAAATAGATGGGGAAACAGTGGAAACAGTGACAGACTTTATTTTCTTGGGGTCCAAAATCACTGCAGATGGTGATTGCAGCCATGAAATTAAAAGATGCTTGCTCCTTGGAAGAAAAGTTACGACAAAGCTAGATAACATATTAAGAAGCAGAGACATTACTTTGCCAACAAAGGTCCATCTAGTCAAAGCTATGTTTTTTCCAGTGGTCATGTATGGATGTGAGAGTTGGACCATAAAGAAAGCTGGGAGCCAAAGGATTCTTGTTTTTGAACTGTGGTATTGGAGAAGACTCTTGAGAGTCCCTTGGACTTCAAGGAGATTAAAACAGTCAATCCTACGGGAAATCAGTCCTGAATATTCATTGGAAAGACTGCTGCTGAAACTGAAGCTCCAATACTTTGGCCACCTGATGGGAAGAGCTGACTCATTTGAAAAGACCCTGATGCTGGGAAAGATTGAAGGCAGGAGGAGAAGTGGATGACAGAGGACAAGTTGGTTGGATGACTCAATGGAAACGAGTTTGACCAAGCTATGGGCGATGGTAAAGGACAGGGAAGCCTGGTGTGCTGCAGTCCATGGGGTTGCAAAGAGTCAGACACACCTAAGAGACTGGACAATGAACAAATTTTATGTAATTCTCATGGAAAACACTGCAGGTGGTGCTAGCAGTAAAGAACCCATCTGCCAATGCAGAAGACATAAGAGACAGGGGTTCAATGTTTGAATTGGGAAGATCCCCTGGAGAAGGGCATGGCAACGCACTCCAGCATCTTGCCTGAAGAATCCCATACCTGGTGCACTACAGTTGATTGTTGCAAGAGACTGAAACAACTGAGCACATGGAAAACACAGGGAAAATCTTATACTAATTACACAAAAGAACTTGATAAAGAAGTCAAAGTATGTTGATTCCAAAGACAAAACAAAACAGAACAAAAAGATAGCGGGATAAGAAACAGAGATTGTTGAAGCTACCAAACAGCCAGAAAGCAACTAATAATATTTTGTTGTAGTAAGCCCTTACAGCTTCCTAGGTGGTTCAGTGGTAAAACATCTGCCTGCCAAGGCAGTAGATGCAAGAGACACAGGTTTGATCCTTGGGTCAGAAAGATCCCTCAGAGTAGAAAATGGCAATTCACTCCAGTATTCTTGCCTGGGAAATTCCATGGACAGAGGAACCTTGGTGGGCTACAGTCCATGCAGTTGCAAAGAGTCAGACATGACTGAGCACAAGCACACACAAGCCCTTGCCTATCAGTAATTGTTTTAAATATAAACAGATTAAATTATCCAATTCAAAGACATAGTGTCAATGAGTGGATGAAAAAAAAAAAAAAGATTCAACAACCTCTGTCTCTAGTAGACTCACTTTGACTGTAAGGACAAACAGAGATTGAGAGTGAAGGGATGGAAAAAGACATTTCAAACAATGGTAACTAAAAGAAAGTAGGAATAGTTTACATTGATTACATCAGACAAAACAGACAAACTAAAAATGGCAAAAAAAAAAAAAAGAAAAGAAAAAAGAGAAAGAAACAAGGAAAGCCATTATATAAAGGTAAAGCGGTCAATACAACAAACTGATATAACAATTTATGAGCCCAACATCAGAGCATATAAATATATAAAGCAACGGCTAACAGAGCTAACGAGAAAAATAAACAGTATAGTAATTATAAATAATAATATTTGAAGACTTTTTACCACTCTCAACAATGGATAGATTATCCACACAGAGAATCAATAAGGAAATGGTAGATTTGAACAAATTCAAAGGATCATAAAGGGCAACACAGAACAACTATGTTTTTCAAAAAACTGTGAAGCCTAGATGAAATGGGAAAATTCTTAAAAGCATAAAACTTATTAAGACTGAATCAAGAAGAAGTAGAAAATCTGAATATACCAATTACTAGTGGAGATTGAATTAAATTAGAAACAAAAAATCCCCCAGTGAGATGGGTTCACTGGTGAATTTTATCAAACATTCCAAGAAGAATTAACACCAATCCTTATCAAAGTCTTCCCAAAAAAATCAAAGAGGAGGGAACACTCTCTAACTGATTTTATGAGGCCAGCATTATCTTGATACTAAAATCAGAAAATGAGATTACTAAAAAAGAAAGCAACAGGCCAATATCCCTGATGAATATAGATGCAAAAGTTCTCAATAAGATACTAGCAAATTAAACGCAGCACATATGAAAAACATAATTCACCAGTGATCAATCTATGAAAAGGGAAAAAAAGTGTTTGCAAACCATACATCTGATAAGGAGTTAATGACCAAGACCTATAGAAAAGATCCTACAACAACAATAAAAATGCAATTGAAAAAATGAGAGGACCTGAATACATATTTCTCCAAAGAAAATAAACAAAAGGGCAACAGGTACATGACAAGATCCTTAACGTCATTAGTTATTAGGGGAATGCAAATTCAAACCACAATGAGATATCACCTTATACCTGTGAGAATAGCAATCACAAAAAGATAAGATAATAATGCTGGCAAGGCTGTGGAAAAAAGATTACCCTTTTATGATATTGGTGAGATTGTAAATTGATACAGCTACTCTAGAAAACAGTATTCAGGATCCTCAAAAACATTAAAAATAGAACTACCTTATGATACCAAAATTCCGCTCTTGGGAATATACCCAAAGCTAATAAAAACAATACCTTGAAAAGATATCTGCAGCCCCATGTTCACAGTATTTATAAAACCAAGATAGGAAAGCAACCTGTGTCCATCCATCAGTGGATGGCTAAAGAAACTGTGAAATATATAAATAAGAATGCTATTTAAGCATGAAAAAACAAGGAAATCCTATCATTGGCAACAACATGAATAGACCTTGAGGGCATTATGCCAAGTGAAATCAGTCAGACAGAGAAAGACAAATAGTGTGTGATCTCACTTATATATGGATTATAAAACAAAAACAAAAAAACTCATAGAAAAAGATATCAGACTTGTAGCTACCAGAAGTGGGGTGGGGGAAAGTGGTATGGAATTGGAGAAAGGTGGTCACAAGATACAAACTAAAATTATAGGATAAATAACTACTAGGGGTATAATGTACTACAATGTAACAACTATATTTCACAATGTTATATGATATACAGGGAAGTTTTCAAGAGGAAATTTTTTTTCTTCTTTTCTCCTCTTTCTTTTATTGTGTCTACATGACAAGACGGATGTTTACTGAGTTTATTGCGGTAATCATTTCATAATATATGCAAATTAAATCATCATGCTATATGCCTCAAATATATACAGTTATTATGTCAATTATTCCTCAGTAAAAAACAATTTAAAGTAATCATAAAAGTAGAGATCACAGAAGTTCCCTACAACCCACCCAGAATAAGTATCAGAAGAACTCTTCAAGCTGTAGAAATGTTAGTAAGAGAGGTTAAGGATTGAGACCCCACAACTGGTAAGTGGTAGTTTTAACCTCATGCTGTCTGACTCTAAAGAATGCACACTTTCTGCTTTGTAACAAGGACTCCTAGAACTAATCAAAGAATATCAGGAAATGGCAAAAAAGTAAGATGTATCTTAGCTACTAAAGACAGCAAAACTGGAATTGATGGCAGTATGTGAAAATGTGTCTATGATAAATTAAATTCAAAACCACACATGTTAAAACTATAACAGATGAAATAAAACTATGATTAACTGGACATTAATGACAGAAGAGCCTTTTAATACACAGTTTAAAGAAAAACGGTTAAAAATTTAGAAAATATTCATCTGAAGCCAGCGTGCATGTTGTCCCTAGACCATTGCACATATTGAAGCTTTCAACCCTTCCCAGCCATGCAACTCCTTTTGACTGACACCACCTAAAGGACCTCTAAGATCAGGTAAATTTCTCTTATAATGTACAACCTTATTATAAAATAAAAGGAAAGCTGTGTTCCTAAGAAATAAAACTGCTTACTTAAGAAAATTAACATATGTTACTCATTCTTTCTCATTTCTTAGAAAACATATTTCACAACACAGAGTACTTACAATCACAGCATCATATTTCATAAGATACATACTCTGATCATTTTCTGGGTTTTGCCTAGAATTGACAGGCATATGCATATCTTTTGGAATTTGTTTTTTCCTTTGTAAATCAAACTTCCACACAAGGGAAAACTTTGAAAGAAGGTGGTTATGAGACAAATTGTATTGGGTGAGTTCTAATATTTACTGTACAGATGAACAGATGATTCTCATCTAACATATTTTTATGACCATCATAGAGTGAACAGAGAATCTAGTTGTACATTTTTTTTTGGAAAATTCTTTATATATTTGTTACCGAAATGTTTAAGTAAATATACATGTAGAGATTTAAATTCAGTTTTGGATTTTAACTAGGCATGTTTTGTGATTGCTTTATATTTTATTAAACAATCTACTAGATCCTTCCTCTTTTCTCTTTTCTAGATCAACATAAAATTTGCAAAAGAAAATTTTCCTCTATCATTTGGAATTTAAATACTTAGATATTGAGTATTATTCTTTTGCACCTGGAGACTATAGACTTTCCTAAAGAGCAGTAACCTGAATTCAGTAAAAATCACCAGGAATGTAGAATGGGAGATTAAATCTAGAAGCAAATAGGACCACAGCTTCATCTAACTAATCAAATGGAAAAAAGAAAAGAAAAGAATAGAAAACTCAGTTATGGATGTAGGTTTTCTACACTGCAATATTAAAGGAAGTCTTTTTCCCAGTTCAAGTTCTTTCCCACTTCTATTGATTTTTCAGGATTTTTTTAAGGTCCATTTACAAGCAAGTCACAATAATTACGAACTCCACAAAGCTAAACACTCATTCATTTTATATCTTCAGCACCTCAAATTTTCTCTTAGTAAATGGAAAGCAAGTATTTGTTGAAAATAGAAAGGAATGAATAATCAGTAATTAAAAACTCAGATACAATACGGTAAAATATTAAGTGCAAGAAGACTATTAGTCTCATTCTGATAAACATTTCTAGAGTAAATTTTTACTGTTATTTAAATTCTACTTGTTTCATCTTAATGGGTACTTCAGAAAATGTAACTGTTGATAAATGTTTTAACTAAAGCTATCAGAAAACCAGTACAATACAAGCTAAATTTTCTTAACATAAATTACTAATAGAACTTATTTTGACTCACATTGATACAAACTGAAATAAAAATTTAAAAATGAATTGTTATATTTCATGCATAACAATTCTTATGGAAATAACTAATTATTAAAAATTAATAAATTAAGATATCCTTTTTGTTTAATGAATTTGTATATAGAATGTTTACTATAAAAATATTGACTTCAATTTCTTGAAGTTTTTTTTTTCCAAAAAACTATATATTTTCATAAATCAGTCATTAGACATACATGCCATTCCGTATTGTCATCTTCTTTGCCAAGAGTTAGCAACTTGGTGAGTGGATTTCCAGTGAGACCAGTGTCACTCTCGGGAGACGGGTGTCCATGCTGCACCAGAAGTTCACTGCTTGGCGTGGGAGGATGTGACCTTTTAAAACTTTGGTTGAGAATCTGGTGGTCAAGGGTCATGAAGGGTTTTACTTGCTGTCGCTGAACCTTCTGTAGCTGAGTCCTTGCAGGACTTTCCAAGTGTGCTGGGACCTACCAAATAGAAACCAAACATATGCAATGTGTAGCATCATCTGGTAAAGAAGTTCCACTTTTGACAACTGAATTATGACAGTAAACATTATAATGTCCAGTTTCTTTCTTATTTATGATCTATACATCTGTCATAATTTATGTAAGATATTAATGGATTATAGTTTTAAGGAATAATTTAAACTTTACTAAAATATTTTAGTAAATATTCAAGGGATTAGATCTGATAGACAGGGATTAGATTCAAGGGATTAGATCTGATAGACAGAGTACCTGATGAACTATGGACAGAGGTTTGTGACACTGTACAGGAGGCAGGGATCAAGACCATCCCCAAGGAAAAGAAATGCAAAAAGGCAAAATGGTTGTCTGAGGAGGCCTTACAAATAGCTGTGAAGTGAAGAGAAGTGAAAAGATAGAAGAGAAGAGAAATAGAAGTGACAGGCAAAGGAGAAAAGGAAAGATATACCCATTTGAATGCAGAGTTCCAAAGAATAGCAAGGAGAGATAAGAAAGCCTTCCTCAGTGATCAGTACAAAGAAATGGAGGAAAACAATAGAATGGAAGAGTCTAAAGATCTCTTCAAGAAAATTAGAGATACCAAGGGAACATTTCATGCAAAGATGGGCTCAATAAAGGACAGAAATGGTATGGACCTAACAGAAACAGAAGATATTAAGAAGAGGTGGCAACAATACACAGAAGAACTATACAAATATGATCTCTACGACCCAGATAATCATGATGGTGTGAATGCGAAGTCAAGTGGGCCTTAGGAAACATCACTACAACTAAAGCTAGGGAGGTGATGGAATTCCAGTTGAGTTATTTCAAATCCTAAAAGCTGATGCTGTGAAAGTGCTGCACTCAATATGCCAGCAAATCTGGAAAGCTCAGCAGTGGCCACATGACTGGAAAAGGTCAGTTTTCATTCCAATCTCAAAGAAAAGCAATGCCAAAGAATGTTCAAACTACCACACAGTTGCACTCATCTCACACACTAGCAAAGTAATGCTCAAAATTCTCCAAGCCAGGCTTCAGCAGTACATGAACCGTGAACTTCCATATGTTCAAGCTGGATTTAGAAAAGCCAGAGGAACCAGAGATCAAATTGGTAACATCTGTTGGATCGTCGAAAAAGTGAGAGAGTTCCAGAAAAACATCTACTTCTGCTTCATTGACTATGCAGAAGCCTCTGACTGTGTGGATCACCACAAAATGTGGAAAATTCTTCAAGAGATGGGAATACCAGACGACCTGACCCGCCTCCTAATAAATCGGCATGCAGGTCAAGAAGCAACAGTTAGAACTGGACATGGAACAACAGACTGGTTTCAAATTGGGAAAGGAGTATGTCAAGGCTACATATTGTCACCCTGCTTATTTAACTTATACGCAGAATACATCATGAGAAATGCTGGACTGGATGAAGCACAAGCTGGAATTGAGATTGCCAGAAGAAATATCAACAACCTCAGATATGCAGATGATACCATCTTATGGCAGAAAGCAAAGGAGAACTAAAGAGCCTCTTGATGAAGGTGAAAGAGGAGAGTGAAAAAGTTGGCTTCATATTCAACATTCAAAAACAAAGGTCATGGTATCCGGTCCCATCACTTCATGGCAAACAGATGGGGAAACAATGGCAACAGTGAGAGACTATTTTGGAGACTATCACTGCAGATGGTGACTGCAGCCATGAATTTCAAAGACACTTGCTCCTTGGAAGAAAAACTGTGACCACCCTAGACAGCATATTAAAAAGCAGAGACATTACTTTACCAACAAATGTTCGTCTAGTCAAAGATTTGGTTTTTCCAGTAGTTATGTGTGGATGTGAGAGTTGGACTATAAAGAAAGCTGAACACAAAAGAATTGATGCTTTGAACTGTGGTGTTGGAGAAGACTCTTGAGAGTCCCTTGGACTGCAAGATCAAGCCAGTCAATCCTAAAATAAATCAGTCCTAACTATTCATAGGAAGGACTGATGCTGACACTGAAACTCCAATATTTTGGCCACCCGATGTGAAGAACTGACTCATTGGAAAAGACCCTAAAGCTGGGAAAGATTGAAGGCGGGAGAAGGGGATGACAGAGGATGAGATCGTTGGATGGCATCACCAACTTGATGGACATGAGTTTGAGTAAACTCTGGGAGTTGATAGACAGGGAGACCTGGCATGCTTCAGTCCATGGGGTCGCAAAGAGTCGGACCTGACTGAGCAACTGAGCTGAACTGAAAATATTTTAAATGTTAACCAACTGTTTAAGAATAGCCATTAAAATAACATGCAACTGGTACCAAACATGGAATAAATATATAGGCCGCAAAACTTTTTGAGGATCTGATAAGAATGACTAAAATAATAAAAGGAATATACAGCTAATTCACTATTATTAGGGATTTTTATATAATATATATCTCCTAGGTTCCTTTGTATTACATATAAATATTATATTGAATATAATATAATTATTTTTAATTAAAAGTTTAAAAAATTATCCATGGAGGAACAGAGACTAGAAATAAATATACTAAATATTGTCTGATACTTTATGGGTGATGAAAACCTAGGTGATTTTTTTTCAATTTTCTATATTTTCAAGGTTTTGATACTGAGTTCATTTTCAGCTTTAAAAAATCTTAATTTTAAATGCTTCTGTATTCTCACTTTATAATAACAATACTTTATTAAAGTCATTATGAATTGACAGAAAGAAAAGCATTCAGAGAAAAAACTAGTGTCATGTGCCAACTAAGCAACTATCCACTATTTTGAAATTCCTCTTTCAAAACATAGACTTAAAATTCTGGACATCTTCAGTCTAATTATCATAGTTAATGATATACAATTATTTGTATAAGGACAACTTTAAGTACTCTAAGCTTTCCCTTTAAAAGCCTCTGAAAATAGGATTGCCCACCAGCCCCCGTTATATTTACTATGTTGCAATATGGCTTCTAATACATTTTCCTCAAGTGGCCTATATATAATCCTATTTAATATTTCCCTCATGTTAAACAATAGTAACGATTGCTGTACAGTGCTTATTTTTCCTTTTATTTCAGTTTCACAATCTACTCCTTAAATCCCTTAACATGCATTAGCTCAGATAAATAGCCTTTACAAAGGATTTTGCATTTAAATTAGCTGGTTTGGGTTACAATATTGTAGTAGTTACTTCAGTTTAATTCTGTTATGCTGACATTTTTAGCATTATTTTAATTGTACTACCATAAAATAATTTTTCAGTCATATAAAAAAGATTAAGATTGGTAATAAAGATTACACATATTACTAATTATATTGCTATGAGCTTTAAGTTGTAAAATAACATTTCATTAAAATGCCAGTGGTAATTTTTTAGGGTAGCTATTTAGATTATTCTACAGTTTTAAATTAATCCTTCTTAATCCACATTCATCTACAAAACATACATTATATATAGCATTTTAAGATTCACAAATCTGATTTATTTTCACACAATGTAAATGAATGCTAAAGAACCCTGCATATTTTTCTAAGAAAAGTATGTTGAATCAGAATATACAACATTCATTAACTAATTTATTTTTCACTATTCATTCATTGATGCTAAAAACATCATTAGAGTACTTATTGCAGTACGTGTTACATCAAGTGTCCATGGGAAGTCATAGTTGTGACCCTAGGGCTCTAGAAATTTACAATATACTTGGGCAATATTAATACCAACTACAGCAAAAATGACAATAATGATAAATACAGAAATATGCAACAAGTATCAAGCACTCTGCTAAGCATTTTACACATATTATTTCATTTACTTCTTATTACAATCTTAGGATATAGATATGAATAATGTCTACATTACACTATACAATTGAAGACACTAGAACTTAGGTTAAATGGCATGGCTGTCATCATTCCACTGGCAAGGGAAGGAGTGGGAATACAGGGCCTGGCTTTCTAAGCACTACAGGATATTGGTTCCTGATTGAAATTACTGGAACACAAAGCAAAAAGCTCAGAAATGTATTATCGTTGTTGTTGTTTACTTGCTAAGTCTGACTCTTTTGTGATCCCATGGACTGTAGCCTTCCAGGTTCCTCAGTCCATGGGATTTCCCAGGCAAAAATACTGAAGTAGGTTGCCATTTTCTTCTTCAGGGGATCTTCCAGGCCCAAGGCTGAACCCATGTCTCCCACTTGGCAGGCAGATTCTTTACCACTGAGCCACCTGGGAGGTAAACCATAATCAGAGTTTCAAAGTCTTCACCTATAAGGCCAGAGCAGTTGCAGACTGCGAATTGGTTCTTTAGATTATCAAAGAGATTAAGACCACTTAGATGTAAGGAAGTTTTTCTATTAAAAATAATAAGTAAAAAACATTTCTTGAACTCTGAATTACTCAAATAATAATAATTATTATTATTGTTTTCATAATCTCTGAATTATGTCTCAACATTATCTCTCTGGAATGCTGTTACTGCAACTAAAAATAATAATCAGCTTAAATTCAAGACTTTTATTTCATGTAAAAGTATTTATTTACTTTTATTCTCCCTATTTTCCAAAACATTATAAATAACTAAGAGCTGTAAATGTGGTGTGGAGTAGGGAAAGACACCCCACTCCAGTATTCTTGTCTGGAAAATTCTATGGCCAGAGGAGCCTGGTGGACTACAGTCCATGGGGTCACAAAAGGTTGGACATGACTGAGCAACTGAGCACACACACATGTAAATGTGCTGAAAGGTATTTACACCATTAGATGCAGGCGGAAGATTAATATTGCAACCGAGTGCCAAATTTACCCATGAGCATCCTGACAACAAAGGGAAAAGGAAAATTATTAAAACATATTAGGTGGAACCTTCTGGAATCACAGATACTTGACCATTTTGATCTACAAAATGTCTGTTCCATATTGTTGTTCAGTCACTCAGTTGTTTCCAGCTCTTTGCAACCCCATGGACTGCAGCACACCAGGCTTCCCTGTCCTTCACCATCTCCCAGAGCTTGATCAAACTCATGTCCATTGAGTTGGTGATGCCACCCAACCATCTTGTCCTCTGTCATACCCTTCTCCTCCTACCTTCAATCTTTCAGGCACCAGGGCCTTTTCCAATGACTCAGTTCTTCGCCTCAGGTGGCCAAAGTATTGGAGTTTCAGTTTTAGCACTAGTCCCTTCAATGATATTCAGGATTGATTTGCTTTAGGATTGACTGGTTTGATCTCCTTGCAGTTCAAGGGACTCTTAAGAATCTTCTCCAACACCACAGTTCAAAAGCATCAATTCTTCAGCACTCAGCCTTTTTTATTGTCCAGCTCTCATATCCATACATGACTACTGGAAAAACCATAGCTTTGACTACACAGATTTTTGTAGGCAAAGTAATGTCTCTGCTGTTTAATATGTTGTCTAGCTTTGTCATAGCTTTTCTACCAAGGAGCAAGCATCTTTTAATTTCATGGCTGCAGTCACCACCTGCAGTGATTTTGGAGCCCAAGAAAATAAATTCTGTCACTGTTTCCATCGTTTCCCCATCTATTCACCATGAAGTGATGGGACCAGATGCCACAGTCTCCATTTTCTGAGTTTTGAGTTTTAAGCCAACTTTTCACTCTCCTCTTTCACTTTCATCAAGAGGCTCCTTAGTTCCTCTTGCTTTCTGCCATAAGGGTGGTGTAATCTGCATATCTGAGGTTATTGATATTTCTCCCATCATTCTTGATTCCAGCTTGTGCTTTATCCAGCTTGGAATTTCACATGCTTTGATGCTGGGAGGGATTGGGGGCAGGAGGAGAAGGGGACGACAGAGGATGAGATGGCTGGATGACATCACTGACTCGATGGACGTGAGTCTGAGTGAACTCCGGGAGTTGGTGATGGACAGGGAGGCCTGGCGTGCTGCGATTCATGGGGTCGCAAAGAGTCAGACACGATTGAGTGACTGAACCGAACTGATTCTTCATATAAGTTAAATAAGTAGGGTGGCAATATACAGCCTTGACATACTCCTTTCCCAATTTTGAACCAGTCCATTGTTCCATATCTGGTTCTAACTGTGGCTTCTTGACCTGCATATAGGTTTCTCAGGAGGCAGGTAAGGTGGTCTGGTATTTCTATCTCTTAGAGAAATTTCCACAGTTATAATTCAACCTAATGTATATTTCTTAAAAGTAATTAAATCATACCAGCTCTGAGGAAAGACATATATTTTTCAGAAAAATATCCAAAATTTATAAACTAGGTTTTTTCATAAAAGACATAATTGATATAATTCTAGTAGCAGATTTGTAATATGTGCAGTGAAATCCTTTACATTCTCAGGTTTAAATATATATATATATATATGTACACATACATATATATATTTATTTATTATCTTAAACTGAGTCATCCATGAACAATCTGAGACTTGACTATGGGAGGTTTACTGGGGGCTGCTCTCAAAACCAGTTTGACACTAGAATGAGGGAAGCAGGATCAGATGGAAGCAAGTGTAATTCAGTCACGAAGGGGATAATGTTGGCCAAGCACCATAACATCCACCACATTTATTCTTGATCAAAAGCCCAAAGCATAATATGAATCAGCTCAAGTGAAAGCCCAAACATAAAACTTTATATTAATTTGACTTGACCCTTAGATACCAGAGATCACACTTAGACCAGGTGGAACAATGTTTTCCAAACCACTTTATACAGCAGAACAGACTGGTTCCAAATAGGAAAAGGAGTACATCAAGGCTATATATTGTCACCCTGCTTATTTAACTTCTATGCAGAGTACATCATGAGAAACTCTGGGCTGGAAGAAGCACAAGCTGGAATCAAGATTGCTGGAAGAAATATCAATAACCTCAGATAAGCAGATGACACCACCCTTATGGCAGAAAGTGAAGAGGAACTAAAAAGCCTCTGGATGAAAGTGAAAGAGGAGAGTGAAAAAGTTGGCTTAAAGCTCAACATTCAGAAAACGAAGATCATGGATCTGGTCCCATCACTTCATGGCAAATAGATGGGGAAACAGGGGAAACAGTGTCAGACTTTATTTTGGGGGGCTTCAAAATCACTGCAGATGGTGACTGCAGCCATGAAATTAAAAGACACTTACTCCTTGGAAAGAAAGTTATGACCAACCTAGACAGCATATTAAAAAGCAGAGATATTACATTGCCAACAAAGGTCCATCTAGTCAAGGCTATGGTTTTTCCAGTAGTCATGTATGGATGTGAGAGTTGGACTGTGAAGAAAGCTGAGCACTGAAGAACTGATGCTTTTGAACTGTGGTGTTGGAGAAGACTCTTGAGATTCCCTTGGACTGTAAGGAGATCCAACCAATCCATTCTAAAGGAGATCAGCCCTGGGATTTCTTTGGAAGGAATGATGCTAAAGCTGAAACTCCAGTATTTTGGCCACCTCATGCGAAGAGTTGACTCATTGGAAAAGAGTCTGATGCTGGGAGGGATTGGGGGCAGGAGGAGAAGGGGATGACAGAGGATGAGATGGCTGGATGGCATCACAGACTCGATGGACATGAGTTTGAGCAGACCCTGGGAGTTGGTGATGGACAGGGAGGCCTGGCATGCTGCGATTCATGGGGTCACAAAGAGTCGGACACGACTGAGTGACTGAACTGAACTAAACTGAAATACTGAACCTAGAGGATCAGCTCATTAGATCCTAAACCCAATATCAGTTATCTCAAGCTTTGATAGAAATTATGTTTTTTTCAGAAGTTCCATTATTTGGAGTTACAAAAATGAAACAGCTTAAAACATCCAATTATTTTTTTAATGTGTTTCAAATGTAGTTAAGCTCTCATAATCTAATAGAGAGATGTGGATCTTTTTAAAAAGTAGAAATGCATGTGTTGATATGCTATAAAAATGCTTACATTCATTAATAAGATAACAGAGGGAATGTACTTAATGGGCCAATTGAAGAATTTTTTTAAATTAGAAATACACAAATTCCTACAAGTACAAGAGGCTAAAGAAGTTGGTCAAGAAAAGGGAAAAAAAGCATTATTCTGGTTGTAGAAAATATAATCACTGGGGAATCACAAATGCAAACTATATGTGTTTATGGTTTTTTTTTTTCTAATTTCTATTCCTATTTTTAGACTAGAATAGGTGCAGGAAAATTCTGTTTATTGAGAGAATGATGGAAACCCATGAGCAAGCCCGGCCAATACTACAGACAAAAAGTCAGATATTCTCTGACACAGCAGAAGATGATTAAGAATATCTGATACCTGAGATTTATTTTAAATTCCAAGGTTTAGATCAGTCTTGGATGGTTTCACCTATAGAAATCAATAAATATTAAGTTAGAAATTAAAACTAACAAAGTGTTATGCGGCCCTATTTGTGTTTGTATTTAAAATCTCCTGGTAGGTAGTAGAGCTGTGGAGTAATACAGGCCAGGCAAGCAGTCCTGGCTAGAAGGGCTCTCTGTGTTCCCATGAGGAGGCATTCTTATTCTCACGTGAAGTGAAGTGAAATGGAGTGAAACCGCTCAGTCGTGTCCAGCTCCTTGTGACCCCGTGGATTGTAGCCTACCAGGCTCCTCTGTCCATGGAATTTTCCAGGCAGGAGTACTGGAGTGGGTTGCCACATGAATTATCCCAATTTACATTTCATTGTGCCACACTATAGCCTTTTCATTTAGTCCTCAGATGAGTTTCAGATCCTATCTAGTGGATAGCAACAGGAAGGGTATTTTGTGGGAGAAAATTTTAGAAACAATTGGTTGGGTGGCTGTACAAAAAAACAAAAACTGTGAAGGACTTCATCAACGCTGTGATTCTCTGTCTATGATATTGTCTACTTTTATCATATATTCTTAAATATTGGTACAAATCATATAAAAACTTTTAAACATAATTCATATTTATGCAAATATATATGATAGCCTCTTTAAAAAGTTACCTTTTTACAGAGAAATCATAAGATAATTATAAAAGCCATCAGCTAATTCTTTCAACATTCACTCAGCAATGAGAGTGTGCTCTTTGTTAAAGCTAGTCCCAAGGGAAAATCATTCCTTTCCAGAAAGCAGGTCTGTGACCTATGTGTCACCATCCACCTGGAGACCACTTATCTTAACTGAGGGAACAGAACCTGGGAGGAGATAAAACACCTTCTGGGTACTGGCCTTTTGAAATTCAAAACTAAAAAGTGGTGGCAATCATCGCACAAGCAATTGTCTCAATAACAAGGCATTTTATCATCATTAATTTGACTCTCCAGAAAAAAAAACAATCAGGCATGACTATCTGCAAAAACAGAAACAGAAACATACTCAGCAAGAAAACTATTTATTTTATACATATTTACTATTTGGTCATAGTAAATAAAACACTTGTACTACCACCACACACACACGCAAGCATGTATATACACACAGAAAAAAGCAAGACAGACAATCTCATTCACTACAACATGACAGTCCTTATTTAATTTTGCTAATTTTGTACTAAGGTTGAGTTTAATAAATGAAGTAAAAGCTTGGATTTCATGAGTAATAGGTAACTATTAATTATGTTCCCAGTAGCAGAGGTATATAAGAAGAAATCTATTTTGGGGAGCTTATGAACCTACTACCTCCCAGATACCTACTCATAAAAGCCACATGACATTTGTTAATATTCTGTAGCAAAGATTAATAACTCATTTCTTCAAATCTTACTTTCTTCACAGCAGTCTTTGGATATGATATACCCATAAATCTCATCTTGACTAAACCTAAAATTATACAGTCGAGCTTGTCTGATTGAGATATAACTACTGAACAAAGTAGGCCGGGTTCATCAAAAGTTTTACTTAGATTTCTAAATAGCTGTCAGCATATTTCAGCTGAACATTATATAATCCAAAGCTATTTAATGGATAATAATATAAAATGTGATTGTAACATATTCTTTCACTCCCAATCATTTGAATTTGGATAATTCCAATGGTGTGTCTTTAGAAGAGGCCCACACTTAAGAGACTTTAAAGAAGCATGAATATTATTAAGCAGAGTTTTCCTAATTCAATAGTATTCTAGCAGGAAAAATGCTTGCACTCCACAAGCCCTCATATTTTTACTGTAAAGTGTTAGTTTCCCTAACAACTCCGTCTAGCTCCACCTATACTTGCATTGATTTACTTTTTGTTACCATCTCAGGACAATTACATTTTGTATCCCAGCTGGCACTAGTGGTAAAGAATCCTCCTGCCAATGCAAGAGACATAAGAGACTCAGGTTCAATTGTTGAGTACAGAAGATCCTCTGGAGGAGGGAATGGCAACCCACTTCAGTGTTCCTGCCTGGAGAATACAAATGGACAGAGAAGCCTGGCGAGCTAAGTCCATAGGGTTGCAATGAGTTGGAAATGACTGAAGCAACTCAGCAGGCACACATGCATACATCTTTAAAAGAATTAGAACAAATGCCAGAAAGGACTGTGGTTTGTCTGTTTTTTAAGAATATGTGTTTTTAGAAATTGAGAGCAATAAGTATCAACCAAGAATCACATCAGACACTGACCACTTCCCACTGACTTCAAAATGCCACAACAGCCACACACACACATTAAAGTCACCTTGCAATATCATCACTAACTGAAACACGTTAATATGAAAAATGCAGATAACTTAAGTGATAATGCTTTAAAATATATATGACATTGCATTTACAGGCTTAGCATTCATTAATTCTACAAATATTTGAGTGCCTACTACACATCAGGTTTTACACTACTGTGATAAGCTCTGGGGATGTAATTATGAACAAAATAGGTACAACCTAGTATTCAGAGTTCACAGTCTACTAGAAGAGATAGATAATTAAAATATAATCATAACACAATGTGATAAACCCTATGAAAGTAAAAGGTGTCACAAAATCAAGCAGAAAGGCCTAGATAAAATGGGAATAAATCATTCAAATGATAGTTCCTGCTATTAATTTCACTGATTCATTCACTTAATAAATATGTATATGCCTATATAGAGAGCCGGTTGTGTGGGAACAATGGTGAAGTTTATGAACAGGTGGAAGATACAGATTTTACTCTGTACTTTCAAGTATTACAAGTGAGGGACAGGAGAGATACACATGACTATGATCCTGTAGAAAAAGATCATCTAAACAGAAGTTAGGGACAATTTCCCTAAAGAAGGGATGGTAGGGTTGGATCTGGAGGATGAGTAAGAAGGAAGGAGAGAAGAGTATAGGAAAAAAAAAAATTCCGTGGAGATAAAGAAGCATGTGGGGAGACCCTGGTGGGAAGAAATAAGATGAGAAAAATGCACTGGAAGGAGATAACACGACTAGACCAGAGTGTGCTATAATGCTGGGAAGGTCAGGAGGGCCAGTTCATCAGTTCATGCGGCATTTTCAATCTTATTTTCTTTACCACAAGAATGACGGCAGTAACAGTTACATGGGATAAATTTTAGAGGGGCAAAATATGAGAATCTAGAAGAGAAAAAAGGGCTGCTTGAATTAGGGTCATGTGATAAGGTTTGTCAGTCACATGGAAACAAATATATGGAGTCAAGAGATGTTTAGAAATGGATTAAGAAATAACATCTGAGGTTCTGACTTAAGTGACTGAATAGATAGTGATGCTCTTCACGGAGAAGACTGGGTATGTTGAGGGCAACAAAGAATCATAAGTTTAGTTTGGAACACACTGAGTTTGTGATGTTTTGAAGGTACCCAAGAAGGTATGTGGAGTATACAGCTGCATATATGGGTCTGGAATTCAGAGGTAAGGTATGGGTTGTGAATAAAGTTTACAAAACATTTATGCTTAAGTGATAACCAAGATGATCTTTGCAGGATGTACAGAAGAGAAGATAAAAGACAGCCTAGTGTCAAAGATGGTAAACTCACAAGTTCTAATTACACATAGGGAAATCTATTCTGATTCTAAACTTTTATTTTTCCCCTGGGTTCCATTAATTTCTTCTTCACATTTTGCAAAATGCTTACTGGAAGTTTTTGTGTGTTACATTGTCAGGTAAATCCTCTTTAACAAAACAGTTGTTTGCCCTATTTCCAAAAGTACGCATTCGACCTCTTGATGTAGATACAGAGCTCCTTTCCTAGCCCGATAGCACTGCAACTCTAACATTCTCAGTCTCCCATCTCTTAACTACAATTCCGAAATCCAAAACGTGCTAAAAGTGGGAGTTTTTTTAATTCAAGTTTGGCACAAACTCATTTGGTGGCAAAATCAAACCTGAAATGAAACAAGGCTATAACTTCTTTAGCCCTCTAATAGTAGATACCCATATGCACAGTTGAAGGAACAGTAGTGTTTGATTATGGGATGCTGTTTTGGATTCTGGAGGCTGTGGTGAAATATAGTATCATAAATAAATACTCAGTTGGGCCTCTGCAATTATTTTCTAAAATTTCAGTACAATATTTAACTATTTTATTTTCAGAAATTACAGTGTATCATAAATTCAAATTAAGCATATTCTCTCTTGGAGAAATAATAAGTGAGGAAATGTTCTTTCCAATTCAATAAACCAACTGAATAAATGAAAGATGTATTCTTCCCTTAATAGGAAAGAATTGTTCAGTTATAAAATTTTATTTTGATACTATTAGACATTTAGGTTTAGTGTTTATGGCTATATTTAAGTAAGTCAATACTCCAGTTTATATTCTTTTTAGAAGTTTCTCATGCAATTAAATTTTTTCATGTAAATGTGAAAATATACAAATTAATTATTTAAGCTAGATTCACTAAAATAAGTTTTAAATTCTGAAAAAAAAAACACATTTATCCAAATTCATTAAGGCCTAAACATTGATATACATTAATAAAGCTATTATAAAACAAAAGACATTTTTCTTCAGAAATCAACCATTGTGTTTAGATGAAGCTTTATACTTCACAGTTACTTTCAACTTAAAGCTCTCATGTAATGCTTAAATGTACTATTTTTCATCCTCTGTATAGTGATATTTTGATATCATTTTCATTATGAAATTGTGAATATTCTTTCAAGGATGCAGAAAATAAACCAGAAACAAGACTGATCTCTTTAAAAGGTTGTATTTCAAATATCTTGGAATGTCATCAATTCGTTTTTTAAAAAACATTTTACATGTTCTAAAATAGATTCAAAGTTATAAATAGAAATATCTGGAACAAAAATCCAAACTTCTCTATAATACTTGTTATCTCTTGTATCATTCTTCTACAATGCATTATATTTTTTTTTATTTTTAGTATATGTTAATGGTACAATTTGGGATAACATCAATATATTACCAACTTATGCAGACCTTACAAAAGAAATTCACAACCACTTAGTTTTTTAGATTAATTTACAATAAATAAATGTATTTTTGTAAGAATAAAAGGACCATAAATGCTTATTTCTAAAAAAAAAAAAACTTAAATAATGCAGACTGGTTTATATTGTCTTAGGCTTGAAAACTTTTTATATCCCTTATCTACTTTATGAGTTGATATATGGTCATCAATTAATGAAGTCATTTTATCATAATAAAATGTCATCATTAGAACTGCAGTATTCCAGCTTAACCATTTTCTAAAGAATATGATTGGGGCATTTTAAGTTGTTAAATATTAAAATAATCTAATTGAAAATGAGACTTTAAAATTATTCATTATGATTGACAAATGGCAGAAAATGGCTCTGTTTCATAAGTACATTTCATCATTCAACTTTTGCAGATACTACTAGCATTTCTCGAGGGGGAAAAAAAGTAAAATTTATCTTGTATTTCTTTTACCTAACTAGTACATAGAATTATTTTTGACTCTCTGGTTTAAAGGCACCTATTACTACATTATTTACATAAAACAAATTCCCCAAGTAAATGTGTTCTCAGGTATGAAAGACCTTCAAACAAAGTTGTAGTTTTATTTTCTCTTTGTCACTGAAGAACAGTTCTCCCTTAGAATCAAAAAAATATGTAATTCCAACTTAAATTTTTTTGTTATAGTAAGTATATAGCCACGAAATACTAATTTGTTGAGAAGACTGATCATAGGACCTCATGGACTAGTTGAAAGCTGCAGAATGCAAAATAATAGTAGCCACAGTCACAAGTTGAATCAGACAAGTTGAATCAAACCAATAATTTGATTAAAGACCTTTATCTTGATGAAAGTGAAAGAGGAGAGTGAGCTTAAAACTCAACATTCAGAAAAAATAAGATCATAGCATCTGGTCCCATCACTTCATGGCACATAGATGGGGAAATAATGGAAACAGTGAGAAACTTTATTTTCCTGGGCTCCAAAACCATTGCAGAAGGTGACTGTAGCCATCAAATTAAAAGACACTTGCTCCTTGAAAGAAAAGCTATGACCAACCTAGAGAGCATATTAAAAATCAGAGACAATACTGTGCCTACAAAGGTCCCTCTAGCTATGGTTTTTCCAGTAGTAATGTACAGATGTGAGAGTTGTACTTTAAAGAAAGCTAAGCACAGAAGAATTGATGCTTTTGAACTGTGGTGCTGGAGAAGACTCTTGAGAGTCCCTTGGACTGCAAGAAAATCCAACCAGTCCATCCTAAAGGAGATCAGTCCTGAATATTCATTGGAAGGACTGATGCTGAAGCTGAAACTCCAATACTTTGGCCACTTGATGCAAAGAACTGACTCACTGGAAAAGACCCTGATGCTGGGAAAGATTGAAGGTGGGAGGAGAAGGGGACAACAGAGGATGAAATTGTTGGATGGCATCACGGACTCAATGGACAAGAGTTTGAGTAATCTCTGGGAGTTGGTGATGTACGGGGAAGCCTGGCATGCTGCAGTCCTTGGAGTTGCAAAAAGTCGGACATAACTGAGCAACTGAACTGATCCTCATTTTATGGATAAAGAAACTGAAGCTCAAACAGGTTATCAGACTTGCTCACAAGGCAGAAAAATGAATTTGACTTCACATCTTTTGATTATAAGGAGGATATTTTTTCAATTACATGTGTTTTTTTTTTTTTATTATCAGGATACAAAGATAGTAAAACTCCACCCCCAGCATTAGAAAAAAATGTTTCCCATATTTGTATATGAATCAGTAGACTCTACTCTCTAAAGGAAAATCTGCTGGAGTTGCTTCCTCACGATTAGTTGAGTTGGCTTGATTCACTTTTCTGTTCAGTTCAGTTGCTCAGTCGTGTCTGACTCTTTGCGACCCCATGAATTGCAGCACACCAGGCCTCCCTGTCCATCACCAACTCCCAGAGTTCACTCAAACTCACGTCCATCGAGTCGGTAATACCATCCAGCCATCTCATTCTCTGTTGTCCCCTTTTCCTCCTGCCCCCAATCCCTCCCAGCATCAGAGTTTTTTCCAATGAGTCAACTCTTCACATGAGGTGGACAAAGTATTGGAGTTTCAGCTTTAACATCATTCTTTCCAAAGAACACCCAGGGCTGATCTCCTTTTGAATGGACTGGATGGATCTCCTTGCAGTCCAAGGGACTCTCAAGAGTCTTCTCCAACACCACAGCTCAAAAGCATCAATTCTTCGGTGCTCAGCTTTCATCATAGTCCAACTCTCACATCCATACATACCACTGGAAAAACCATAGCCTTGACTAGACGGATCTTTGTTGGCAAAGTAATGTCTCTGCTTTTGAATATGCTATCCAGGTTGATCACAATTTTCCTTCCAAGGAGTAAGTGTCTTTTAATTTCATGGCTGTAATCACCATCTGCAGTGATTTTCGAGCCTCCAAAAATAAAGTCAGCCACTGTTTCCACTGTTTGCCCATCTATTTCCCATGAAGTGATGGGACCAGATGCCATGATCTTCGTTTTCTGAATGTTGAGTTTTAAGCCAACTTTTTCACTCTCTTCTTTCACTTTCATCAAGAGGCTTTTTAGTTCTTCTTCACTTTCTGCCATAAGGGTGGTGTCATCTGCATATCTGAAGTTATTGAGATTTCTCCCGGCAATCTTGATTCCAGTTTGTGCTTCTTCCAGCCCAGCGTTTCTCATGATGTATTCTGCATAGATGTTAAATAAGCAGGGTGACGATATACAGCCTTGACATACTCCTTTTCCTATTTGGAACCAGTCTGTTGTTCCAAGTCCACTTTTAACTGTTGCTTCCTGACCTGCATATAAGTTTCTCAAGAGGCAGGTCAGATGGTCTGGTATTCCCATCTCTTTCAGAATTTTCCACAGTTTATTGTGATCCACACAGTCAAAGGCTTTGGCATAGTCAATAAAGCAGAAATAGATGTTTTATGGAACTCTCTTGATATTTTGATGATCCAGCAAATGTTGGCAATTTGATCTTTGGTTCCTCTGCCTTTTTAAAAACCAGATTGAACACCTGGAAGTTCATCGTTCATGTATTGCTGAAGCCTGGCTTGGATAATTTTGAGCATTACTTTACTAGCATGTGAGATGAGTGCAATTGTGCAGTAGTGAGCATTTTTTTGGCATTGCCTTTCTTTGGGATTGGAATGAAAACTGACCTTTTCCTGTCCTGTGGCCACTGCTGAGTTTTCCAAATTTGCTGACATATTGAGTGCAGCACTTTCACAGCATCATCTTTCTTGATTTGAAATAGCTCAACTGAAATTCCATTACCTCCACAAGCTTTGTTCATAGTGATGCTTCCTAAGGCCCACTTGACCCTGTACTGTAAGATGTGTCTGGCTCTAGGTGAGTGATCATTACGGTTATCTAGGTCATTAAGATCTCTTCTGTATAGTTCTGTGTATTCTTGCCACCTCTTCTTAATACCTTCTGCTTCTGTTAGGTCCATACCATTTCTTCCTTTATTGTGCCCATCTTTGCATGAAATGTTCCCTTGGTATCTCTAATCTTCTTGAAGAGATCTCTAGTCTTTCCGATTCTATTGTTTTCCTCTATTTCTTTGCATTGATCTCTGAAGAAGGCTTTCTTATCTCTCCTTGCTATTTTTTGGAACTCTGCATTCAAATGGGTATATCTCTCCTTTTCTCCTTTGCTTTTCACTTCTCTTTTTTCACAGCTATTTGTAAGGCCTCCTCAGACAGCCATTTTGCTTTTTGCATTTCTTTTTCTTTCGGATGGTCTTGATCCCTGTCTTCTGTACAATGTCATGAACCTCCGTCCATAGTCCCTCCAGCACTCTTTCTATCAGATCTAGTCCCTTAGATCTATCTACCCTTATGATAGAAAGTGAAGAACTAAAGAACCTCTTGATGAAAGTGAAATAGGAGAGTGAAAAAGTTGACTTAAAGCCTAACATTCAGAAAACTAAGATTATGGCATCTGGTCCCATCACTTCATTTCAAATAGATGGGGAAACAGTGGAAACAGTGGCTGACTATTTTTTTGAGCTCCAAAATCACTGCATACGGTGATTGTAGTCATGAAATTAAAAGACTCTTACTCCTTGGAAGGAAAGTTATGACCAACCTAGACAGAATATTAAAAAGCAGAGACATTACTTTGCCAACAAATGTCCATCTAGTCAAGGCTATGGTTTTTCCAGTAGTCATGTATGGTTGTGAGAGTTGGACTATAAAGAAAGCTGAGTGCTGAAGAATTGATGCTTTTGAGCTGTGGTGTTGGAGAAGACTCTTCAGAGTCCCTTGGACTGCAAAGAGATCCAACCAATCCATCCTAAAGGAAATCAGTCCTGGCTGTTCATTAGAAGGACTGATGTTGAAGCTGAAGCTGTAATATTTTGGCCACCTAATGCGAAGAGCTGACTCATTTGAAAAGACCCTGATGTTGGGAAAGATTGAAGACAGGAGGAGAAGGGGATGACAGAGGATGAGATGGTTAGATGGCATCACCGACTCAATGAATATGAGTTTGAGTGAACTCTGGGAGTTGGTGACGAATAGGGAGGCCTGGCCTGCTGCTGTTCATGGGATCTCAGAGTCGGTACTGAGCCACTGAACTGAACTGAACTGATCAGAGGGCAGACAGACTGAAAACCACAATCACAGGAAACTAACCAATCTAATCACATGGACCACAACCTTGTCTAACTCAATGAAACTATGAGCCATGCCGTGCAGGGCCACCCAAGACGCACAGGTCATGGTGGAGAGTTCTGACAAAATATGCCCCACTGGAGAAAGGAATGGCAAAACACTTCAGCATTCTTGCTTTGAGAACCCCACGAACAGTATGAAAAGGCAAAACAATAGGACACTGAAAGATGATCTTCCCAGGTCAGTAGGTGCCCAATACGCTGCTGGAGATCAGTGGAGAAATAACTCCAGAAAGAATGAAGAGATGGAGCCAAAGCAAAAACACCACCCAGTTGTGGATGTGACTGGTGATAGAAGAAAGGTCCAATGCTGTAAAGAGCAATATTGCATAGGAACCTGGCATGTTAGGTCCATGAATCAAGGCAAATTGGAAGTGGTCAAATAGGAGATGGCAAGAGTGAACGTCGACATTTTAGGAATCAGCCAACTAAAATGGACTGGAATGGGTGAATTTAACTCAGATGATCATTATATCTACTACTGTGGGCAAGAATCCCTTAGAAGAAATGGAGTAGCCCTTATAGTCAACAAAACAGTCCGAAATGCAGTACTTGGATGCAATCTCAAAAACGACACAATGATCTCTCTTCATTTCCAAGGCAAATCATTCAATATCAAGGTAATCCAAGTCTATGTCCCAACCAGTAATGATGAAAAAGCTGAAGTTGAATGATTCTATGAAGACCTACAAGACCTTTTAGGACTAACACCCAAAAAAGATGTCCTTTTCATTATAGGGGACTAGAATGTAAAAGTAGGAAGTCAAGAAACACCTGAAGTAATAGGCACATTTGGCCTTGGAATACAGAATGAAGCAGAGCAAAAGCTAATAGAGTTTTGCCAAGAGAATGCACTGGTCATAGCAAACACCCTCTTCCAACAACACACGAGAAGACTCCACACATGAACATCACCAGATGGTCAACACCAAAATCAGATTGATTATATTCTTTGTAGCCAAAGATGGAGAAACTCTATACAGTCAGCAAAAACAAGACCAAGAGCTGACTGTGGCTCAGATCATGAACTCCCCAAATCTAATATGTTTAATTAACCTCTCAATGTCATTAAAATGCTCCAATAGCAGAAGTTATAAAAGCAAAATGTTGCATTCCTACCCCCTTCCTCCCCTCCTTTCTTTATTCCTCAGTGTGATCTGAATATAGTATGTGTGCATGATAAGTCGCTTTAATATACGTGAGAACAGGTGAAAATAGAAAACTAGGCAGAAGTCACCTCATAAAAAGGAACAAACACCACCCTGAGCTTTGTACTGACAACCTGATGTGCCATACTGGACTTTTACCAGGCTAGTAAGATGATCAATTAGTATTTCATAAAAATCCCTTAGGCAATAATATGGAGACTGGATTATTGAAAGACCAGGACACAGGAGAACAATTGGGAGTTTTTAGTAATATTCCAGGAGAGGAGACTAGAGGGCCCAAGTTATGGCAATAGAATTTGATATTTTAAAGATAGGTCAAATACTATCCATAATACAGAGGATAAAATTTTAAAAATATGTACAGGATTTCTTATTGATTTATACATGTGGCGAAGGAGAAGGAAGATTCACCTTGATGCTTCACCTATAATGCTTCCATTTGAAATGAGAAATTGTGGAGAAGATGGCACTTATCAAAATAAAGAATAAACATGGAGGCAAACAATTAGAAGGAAAGATGATAACTTCAGTGTTAGACATAATGAAATCAGAGTGACAGTAAAGTGTCCAAGAGGAAGGCCTAGTTAACAGCTAGATGTGTTCATTTACAGAAACAGACTCGGTGGCCACGTCAGAATAAATCACTGAATCGGGGTTTTACCTAAAATCACACCAAACAAAGAATTAGAATTAAAAAGACAGAAGCCAGATAAAGGACCCTGAGGAACATGTAATGGGCAGGAAAGACTAGAGAAATCTCAAGTATAATGAAAATTAGGGTAGAATCATATAACAAAGCCAAAGTAGGATAGAATTTCAAGGAAAATAAGTGGTTAACAGAGTCAAATGCTACAGGGATGATTGAACAGAAAGAGCAGGAGACATTGCTATTTACCACTGATCTTATTTAATAAAGGCATGTGAGATAGCACCTTCGTCCAGAACATTCACAAAACATTTCCATGAGAAAAAGTAGATCTTTTTTAGGAGTGCTGAAGAGAAGCACGTGAATGTCTTTCAAACAATAACAGGATATTTCAAATTCTCAAAAAATATATATATTAAGGTGTTCAACCAATATAAACCAGACTTCAAAAAATTTTGCTTACAGTAGACAATAACCTCATTATGTTCTCCCATAAAATCCCACATGATAATGTGAAAATAAATCATTATTTCCTTCCATATAGTGTTGTTTTTGTCTTGCCCAAACCTGGGAGCTCATTTCAAAGTAAATTTCCTAAAGTAACATAAGATAGATAAAAGGGGGCTTGCTTTTAAAAAGCAGCTCAAAAAACGTTAACCAGATTATCTTGCCTCTCTTCAAAGATTTGTTTGGTGTTTTGTATTTTTCTGTCTCTCATAAATTCTTAGAAGGGCTACTATTAGTGGCAAGGTCAACTTTCCCTTATGACAAGTCCCTAATGACTGAATTGGTAACTTGATACCTGAGAAGTCTTTTGCTGTCATACATCTATCACCAACTCTTCAGAGGAGGAAGAGAATATAATGCCTTACTAGGACTTGGCCAAGTTAGGGGAGAGTTTCAATCTTATTGAATTCTATATTGCATAGGGGAAATGTGATTGTTTTGTAGCCTATAAATATATTGCCAGGCTGTGCAAGTGGCAAGACATCTCACTCTAGAAACTCAAATGCTGCAATGTGTCACTTTCAAACTTCTCTAACTGGTCCCAGAAAAATATGTACAGATTTCAAATAAAGTTATTTAAAGTAGATTCTGGTGTACAGACACCCACGTACTCCAAAGTTAAATTTTCCAGTTAAACTGTCTCCAGTCAATCTGACCACTTCAAAATGACAGGCAAGCCAGTCAAATAAGCAGTCATAGTGGGCCAAAAATCTGTCAAAATGGTTTGCTTAACTGGTGATTACTTTTTGACTGACTTGAGCAGTCAAGTTAATCAAAACAGTCAAACCAGCTTTCCCCTGTGAACACAGTCTTAGCTCTTCCTGTGTTAGCAAGTGTGCCCTGTTTATATATTTGAAGAGTTTTATCAAGCTACATTGTTTAAGAAAAACAAGTCAAAACAGTTGTGAGTAACCAGTTTGACAATTAGGGTTCTCCTCAGAGTTGGACCCCAACATCAGCACTGGGGAAACAGGCTCATGGGCCTGCTGAGGGCTCCAGAGGGTGGCAAGGGCAAGGGCAGACAAGGGAAAAGCACCATGGCAGCAGGAAGAAGCCATATGCCCAGCTCCTGACATTTCTTGGTTAGAGGACTGAGATGTGTTCTGACAGGGGAATGGGCTGGTTGCACCTTTTGAAATTAAATAAAAACACTTAGAAAGAATCCAAGGCAGGGTTTGGTGACATAGGTATCACTATTGACAACAGTTTTTGATTCTTGGTGTAAGTAGTCATTTCTGTTGGATGAAAGATAGGCTTTAAGAATCTCCTAAAGAATCTGCCTACAATGCAAGAGACTCAGGTTCATTCCCTGGGCTGGGAAGATCTCCTGGAGAAGGGAATGGCAACCCACTAGAGTATTCTTGCCTGGAGAATTCCATGGGCAGAAGAGCCTAGAGAGCTATAGTCCATGGGGTTGCAAAGGGTCGGACATGACTGAGCGACTAACATACACACACAAGAAGCTCCTTAATTTAAAAATGAGGGTGAGGGTTATTTTTTTTTCATCTTGCACAAATGACAACCATGAACTGCAGTCTGATGTCTCCAAAGCAGTGTTAGAGGAGCTTTTAGGATTATAAGTTTTGGAATCAGCCTACCTAATTTCAAAACTGCTGATAAGTTGTATGCCTTAGAGGATCTATTCTTATCTATACACTGGGCACAGTGTGCTGTGCTTAGTCACTCAGTGGTGTCCGACTCTTTGCAACCCCATGGACTATAGCCCACCAGGCTTCTTTGTCCATGGGATTCTCCAGGCAAGAATAATGGAGTGAGTTGCCATGTCCTCCTCCAGGGGATCTTCCCAACCCAGGGATCGAACCCAGGTCTCCTGCATTGCAGGCAGATTCTTTACCTTCTGAGCCACGAGGGAAGCTCAATCAATTTCCAGAATCATTCTGATTACTAAATGACTTAATGTGACTAAAGCACTTTCAATGGGGGAAGGTAAGGAGAATTTGTTGTAGAGAAGCATCTGAACAGAAGATGGTCCAGCTCAAGTTCACCATAACTGTGAAAGCATCTTATTCAAATAAAGGATTTTTATAAAGTACTAGACTTCTTTTAGTACTTTAATGGACTTCCCAGTTAGTTCAGCTGGTAAAGAATCTATCTGCAATTCAGGAGACCCTGGTTAGATTCCTGGGTCAGGAAGATCCTTGGAGAAGGGATAGGCTACCCACTTCAGTATTCTTGGACTTCCCTGGTGGCTCAGCTGGTAAAGAATCCATCTTCAATGTGAGAGACCTGGGTTCAATCCCTGGGTTGGGAAGATCCCCTGGAGGAGGATATAGCAACCTGCTCCAGTATTCTTATCTGGAGAATCCCCATGGATAGAGGAGCCTGGAGAGCTATAGTCCATGGGGTCGCAAAGAATCAGACATGACTGAATGACTAAGTACATAGCAGACTTCTTCTATACTAGAGCTTTACTTTTTTTAAAGTCATTTCCCAATTAATAGTTTTATCATTTAAAATCATTATAATTCCTAATAATAATGTTAATAAGCATATGGCTAAAGTCTCTAGGTCCCCATTCTATGTGGGCATTGAGCTGGGTGATTTACCTCTACTTTCTCACTTAATAATCCTGAAACACACTGGGGTGTATCAGGTTTACACATGAAGAAATTGAATTTCAGTCAAATTACATGACCTGTCTGAGATCACACAGCTAGTTATGACAAAGCTGGCTTTCAAACCTAATCATTTTGCTTTAAAACCTATGCTCATTCTAGTAGAACATGTTTCTAAGAACCTATAGTATAATAAATATCTCATTAGTAATTACATATTTCTGGTTCTTCTGGAAAAGAAGAATAGCTGATATTGTGGGTTTGGGACTTCCTAGAGAGAAATATTTGTCTTTTGGACCTCTGAAGTAAACCAGAAATCAAACCAGTCAATCCTGAATAAAGTCAAACCTGAATGTTCATTGGAAGTACTGATGCTGAAGCTGAAGCTCCAGTACTTTGGCCACCTGTTGTGAAGAGCTGATTCATTGGAAAAGGCACTGATCTTGGGTAAGGTTGAAGGCAAAAGGAGAAGACGGCAGCAGAAGATGAGACAGTTAGAGAGCATCACTGATTCAGTGGACATGAATTTGAGTAAACTCTGGGAAATGGTGGAAGACAGGGAAGCCTGGCATGCTACAGTCCATGAGGTTGCAAAGAGTTGGACATGACTTAGCAACTAAACAACAACAACAGAGGAATCAGATGATTGAACACTGACCTGGCATGTCCAGATCTCATGTTTCCCCCACTTTCTACACTGTCACTTTGAGTTCCAAAAATTAAAAAAAAAAATTTAACTGTCTGGAAGACAAAATATAGATTCCAAGAGTTAGAGCTAGAAAGGATTTTAAAGATTCATTAAGTAAGAAAATAGGAGGCAGAAGATCTCATTAATTGAAGAAGGCTCAAGAATCAATTAATTGCCTGAAAACTAAGCAAGTCTATGCAATCAAAACTATTTCACGGCATATTCTTGGGTAATTTTTCTGCCATTGATAGAAATAGTAACCTCAAAGAATAATGTACAAAAAGTCTAAACTCTGAAGGAGCATGAATGAATGATATGTCTGGGGAAAGCCCAGCCTTTCAGCTAAAACTCAACATACAGATTGTAATCCAACATACAGGATTAACATCTCAGGAGACTTGCCCTAGGTCATTTCATCTCTCTGTGATGCCTTATTCTCTAGATGGAAATAAAAACAGTGAACTCTCTTAAATGTGCCCTATGGTCTGATTAAAGATTGAAAAGGTCTCTAAAAATCCACAGCACTCCCAGGGAAAAATGCTAAATATCATTATAGTTATTACACCAAATGCCATAATTCGGTCTCCTCAGATTCCCTTTTTATGTAGATTCCATCAAACTCTGACTTTTGACTTTTTGCCTCTCTGACCAAATCTCCAATGACAAAGCAAAGGGAAATGTTGAGGCAATTAGTGGGAAATGGAAGCAATTAATTCCCTCTTTTAGTGGAAACCTGGCCTCTGCGAACCAGTTTAACCAAAAATAATCAATGACCTTTCTCTGACCAAACTGAAACATATCTACTTGATATTTGTCACTGGTTATCCATCTACTGCTTCAACATTAATGAGTCTCTTCACTTTGCCCCTTTCTTTTATGAAATAGAGCCATCTATTCTGGTCCCTTGTTACCTCTACAACTGGTATTTTTGCAAATTTAATGCATCAAAGACCTCATTATCCATGTTTAAGCCTAGAAACCACTTGTAAAATAGCTGTGATTTCTGATTTCCCCCAATCCTTGTCCGTTGAACTGTTTCCCCTTCTCTGCTATAAAGATCAGAACTTGTTCAAAACGAGTAAAGTAGAACAACAAAGATAAAGTTTAAATTTTAAAGTTCCCCAGAAAACACTGTAGAATTTGCTTAGGGAAGATCCCCTGGAGAAGGGAATGGCTACCCACTCCAGTATTCTTGCTTAGTGAACCCCATGGACATTGGAGCCTGGTGGACTACAGTCCATGGGGTTGCAAAGAATCAGACATAACTGAGCAACTAACACAGACAAAACCCATACAGAATTAGATTCAGGTTGCTGCCCCATCACTTACCCACTGGTCCCTTTGGGAAAGTTACCTATCCTTCAGAAGCCTCACTATTCTCAGCAATGGAGAGAGGGGGACTTGCCTTAAAACCATGTCAGGCTCAAATAAGGTGATAAAGTCTTTAGTATATGATGAAATCTCAGTGGATGATAACTCTAGGGAAGAAAAGAGATGATTTCATGTACAATATCTGATGTTGATACTCACTAAAACTCCTACAATGACTGAACACAAGCAGAAGTATCATAGTTAATATTCTACTTTCTTTTATCCCTCAGAAGAGGTCTTAATATTTGAGCTTATTCATTTATTTTATAAATTCTTTCCTTCTTCTAGCATCAGTTCAGTTCAGTTCAGTCACTCAGTCGTGTCCGACTATTTGTAACCCCATGAATTGCAGCACGCCAGGCCTCCCTGTCCATCACCAACTCCCAGAGTTCACTCAGACTCACGTCCATTGAGTCATTGATGCCATCCAGCCATCTCATCCTCTGTTGTCCCCTTCTCCTACTGCCCCCAATCCCTCCCAACATCAGAGTCTTTTCCAATGAGTCAACTCTTCGCATGAGGTGGACAAAGTACTGGAGTTTCAGCTTTAGCATCATTCCTTCCAAAGAAATCCCAAGGCTGATCTCATTCAGAATGGATTGGTTGGATCTCCTTGCAGTTCAAGGGACTCCCAAGAGTCTTCTCCAACACCACAGTTCAAAAGCATCAGTTCTTCGGCACTCAGCCTTCTTCACAGACCAACTCTCACATCCATACATGATCACTGGAAAAAGCATAGCCTTGGCTAGACGGACCTTAGTTGGCAAAGTAATGTCTCTGCTTTTGAATATGCTATCTAGGTTGGTCATAACTTTTCTTCCAAGGAGTAAGCGTCTCTTAATTTCATAGCTGTAGTCACCATCCCCAGTGAGTTTGGAGCCCCCCAAAATGAAGTCTGACACTGTTTCCACTGTTTCCACATCTATTTCCCATGAAGTGATGGGACCAGATGCCATGATCTTCATTTTCTGAATGTTGAGCTTTAGGCCAACTTTTTCACTCTCCACTTTCACTTTCATCAAGAGGCTTTTTAGTTTCTCTTCACTTTCTGCCATAAGGGTGGTGTCATCTGTATATCTGAGGTTATTGATATTTCTCCTGGCAATCTTGATTCCAGCTTGTGGTTCTTCCAGTCCAGCGTTTCTCATGATGTACTCTGCATATAAGTTAAATAAGCAGGGTGACAATATTATGGGATATTTTACTTGTTATGTTGTCCTTGTTGCTGTTTGTTTTGTCTTTGGAAAATACATCTTGGGGGCGGTCCTAAGATGGCAGAGGAATAGGATGGGGAGACCACTTTCTCCCCCACAAATTCATCAAAAGAACATTTCAACGCTGAGTAATTTCCACAAAACAACTTCTGAATGCTGGCAGAGGACATCAGGCACCCAGAAAAGCAGCTCATTGTCTTCAAAAACAGGTAGGAAAAAATATAAAAGACAAAAAAAAGAGAGACAAAAGAGGTAGGGAGGGAGTTCCGTCCTGGGAAGGGAGTCTTAAAAAGAGAGAAGTTTCCAAACACCAAGAAACACTCACTGCCAAGTCTGTGGTGAGCCTTGGAAGCACAGAGGGCAACATAACAGGGAGGAAAAATAAATAATTAAACCCCACAGATTACGAGCCCCACGGTAACCCCTCCAGCAGAGAAGCAGCGCAGACGCCTGCATCCACCACTAGCAAGTTGGGGCTGGGCAGGGAGGCTCAGGCTGCATTGCTTTTTAAGGATTGGGCCCAAATGCCCCGAGTGGAACCAGAGCGATCTAACTTGGGCTGGAAAACCAGACTGGGGGATAGCTACCACGCGAAAAGCTCTAACATAAGACACTGCTGAGACCGCGCACAGAACAAAGGACGGGACAGAATTAGCTGACTGCAGACCATCCCCCTCTGGTGACAGGCAGCCAGAGCCGGAAGGGCCAGAAGGGGGCAATAGCAGCCCCAGAGAGACATTAACTACCAAACTGCAAACAGGCTTCTTTGCTAACTAAGACTTCTTGGGGTTCTGGACAGTCATCATCCACCTGAGAAGGTGTGCCAGTTGTACACCCAGAAAACTGAGCAGCAGGGACAGGAGAGGTGATAAGTCGCAGCAACCGCACTTGCCAAACACCTGAGCTACTTGGACCTGGGAAGGGCACAAAACGCAGGCCCAACCGAGTCTGTGCCTCTGAGGACTACCTGAGTGCCTGAGCCTGAGCGGCTTAGACCTGGGAGGTGCATGCAGCCCAGGACTGGCCTCAGACGGTTGTGGCAGAGCAACCTGGAGCCTGAGCTGTGTGTGCTGTGAGCAGGGACAGGCCCAGGGTGGATGAGACACTGCAAGCACACGCCAGTGTTATTTGTTTGCAGCATCCCTCCCTCCTCACAGCACAACTGAACAAGTGAGCCTAAAAAAAGTGTCCACCGCTGCCCCCCGTGTGTCAGGGTGGAAATCAGACACTGAAGAGACCAGCAAACAGAAGAAGCTAAAACAGAGGGAACCACCTTGGAAGTGACAGGTGCAATAGATTAAAAGCCTGTCGTTAGTACTGACTACATAGGAAGGGGCCAATAGATCTTGAGAAATATAAGCTGGACCAAGGAACTATCCAAACATGAACTGACCATACACTGCCCACACAACAACCAGAGAAAGTCCTAGATATATTTTTACTATTTTTACAGTCATTCTTTTTGTTTGTTTTTTCCTTCTTTTTTTAACATTTTTCAATTTTTAAGTCCTCTATTTCTCCTTTAATTTTCATTTTTATAAACTACTATTTTTTTAAAAAAAAAAAAGATCCTATTTTTAAAGCAAACTTCATATTTTTTTAAATAATGCTTGTGACTTTGTTTTTTATTTCTTCTTCTTTTCTTTAATATTGTATTTTTGAAAATCCAACCTCTACTCTAGATTTTTAATCTTTGCTTTTTGGTATTGGTTATCAATTTTGTACCTTCAAAAACCCAATCTTCAGTACCCATTTTTACTTGAGAACAAGATTACTGGCCTGACTGCTCTCTCCTCCTTTAGACTCTCCTTTTTCTCCACCAGGTTGCCTCTGTCTCCTCCCTCCCCCTTCTCTTCTCTACCCAACTCTATGAATCTCTGTGTGTTCCAGATGGTGGAGAACACTTAGGGAACTGATTACTGGCTGGATCTGTCTTTCTCCTTTTCATTTCCCCCTTTTATCTTCCTGGCCACCTCTGTCTCCTTCCTCCCTCTCCTCTTCTCTGTATAACTCCATGAACATCTCTGAGCGGTCCAGACTGTGGAGCACACATAAGGAAGTGATTACTGGCTAGCTTGCTCTCTCCTCTTTTGACTCCACCTCATCTCATTCCAGTCACCTCTAACTCCCCCCCTCTCTCTTCTCTTCTCCATGTAACTTTGTAAACCTCTCTGGATGTCCCTCAATGTGGAGAAACTTTTCATCTTTAACCTAGATGTTTTATCAATGGTGCAGTATAGAAGGAGAAGTCTTGAGACTACTGTAAAAATAAAACTGAAAACCAGAAGCAGGAGGCTTAAGTCCAAATCCTGAGAACATCAGAGAACTCCTGACTCCAGGGAACATTAATCTATAGGAGCTCATCAAACACCTCCATACCTACACTAAAACCAAGCACCACCCATGGGCCAACAAGTTCCAGAGTAAGACATACCACACAAATTCTCCAGCAACACAGGAACACACCTCTGAGCTTCAAAATACAGGCAGCTCAAAGTTACTCCCAAATCACTGACATCTCATAACTCATTACTGGACACTTCATTGCACTCCAGAGAGAAGAAATCCAGCCCACCCACCAAAACACTGACACAAGCTTCCCTAACCAAGAAACCTTGACAAGCCACTGATACAACCCTACCCACAGTGAGGAAACTCCATAATAAAGAGAACTCCACAATCTGCTAGAATACAGAAAGGCCACCCCAAACTCAGCACTATAACCATGATGAAGAGACAGAGGAATGCCCAGCAGCTAAAGGAACAGGATCAATGCCCACCAAACCAAACAAAAGAGGAAGAGATAGGGAATCTACCTGATAAAGAAATCCAAATAATGATAGTGAAAATGATCCAAAATCTTGAAATCAAAATGGAATCACAGATAATTAGCCTGGAGACAAGGATTGAGAAGATGCAAGAAAGGTTTAACAAGGACCTAGAAGAAATAAAAAAGAGTCAATATATAATGAATAATGCAATAAATGAGATCAGAAACACTCTGGAGGCAACAAATAGTAGAATAACGGAGGCAGAAGATAGGATTAGTGAAATAGAAGATAGAATGGTAGAAATAAATGAATCAGAGATGAAAAACAGAAAAACTAATTAAAAGAAATGAGGACAATCTCAGAGACCTCCAAGACAATATGAAACGCTCCAACATTCGAATTATAGGAGTCCCAGAAGAAGAAGACCAAAAGAAAGACCATGAGAAAATCCTTGAGGAGATAATAGTTGAAAACTTCCCTAAAATGGGGAAGAAAATAATCACCCAAGTTCAAGAAACCCAGAGAGTCCCAAACAGGATAAACCCAAGGCAAAACACCCCAAGACACATATTAATCAAATTAACAAAGATCGAACACAAAGAACAAATATTGAAAGCAGCAAGGGAAAAACAACAAATAACACACAAGGGGATTCCCATAAGGATAACAGCTGATCTTTCAATAGAAACTCTTCAGGCCAGGAGGGAATGGCAGGACATACTTAAAGTGATGAAAGAAAATAACCTACAGCCCAGATTACTGTACCCAGCAAGGATCTCATTCAAATATGAAGGAGAAATCGAAAGCTTTACAGACAAGCAAAAGCTGAGAGAATTCAGCACCACCAAACCAGCTCTCCAACAATTGCTAAAGAATATTCTCTAGACAGGAAACACAAAAAGCATGTATAAATCCAAACCCAAAACAATAAAGTAAATGGCAATGGGATCATACTTATCAATAATTACCTTAAACATAAATGGGTTGAATGCCCCAACCAAAAGACAAAGACTGGCTGAATAGATACAAAAACAAGACTCCTATATATGTTGTCTACAAAAGACCCACCTCAAAACAAGGGACACATACAGACTGAAAATGAAAGGCTGGAAAAAGATATTCCATGCAAATAGAGACCAAAAGAAAGCAGGAGTAGCAATACTCATATCTGATAAAATAGGCTTTAAAACAAAGGCTGTGAAAAGAGACAAAGAAGGACACTACATAATGATCAAAGGATCAATCCAAGAAGAAGATATAAAAATTATAAATATATATGCACCCAACATAGGAGCACTGCAATATGTAAGACAAATGCTAACAAGTATGAAAGGGGAAATTAACAATAACACAATAATAGTGGGAGACTTTAATACCCCACTCACACCTGTGGATAGATCAACTAAACAGAAAATTAACAAAGAAACATAAACTTTAAATGATACATTAGACCAGTTAGACCTAATTGATATCTATAGGACATTTCACCCCAAAACAATGAATTTCACCTTTATCTCAAGTGCACACAGAACCTTCTCCAGGATAGATCACATCTTGGGCCATAAATCTAGCCTTGATAAATTCAAAAAACAACTGAAATCATGCCAAGCATTTTTTCTGACCATAATGCAGTAAGATTAGATCTCAATTACAGGAGAAAAACTATTAAAAATTCCAACATATGGAGGCTGAACAACACGCTTCTGAATATCCAACAAATCTCATAAGAAATCAAAAAAGAAATCAAAATATGCATAGAAACGAATGAAAATGAAAACACAACAACCCAAAATCTGTGCTGCTACTGCTACTGCTGCTGCTAAGTCGCTTCAGTCATGTCCGACTCTGTGCAACCCCATGCATGGCAGCCCACCAGGCTCCCCTGTCCCCGGGATTCTCCAGGCAAGAACATGGTAGTGGGTTGCCATTTCCTTCTCCAATGCATGAAAGTGAAAAGTGAAAGTGAAGTCACTCAGTCGTGTCTGTCTCTTAGTGACCCCATGGACTGAAGCCCACCATGCTCCTCCATCCATGGGATTTTCCAGGCAAGAGTACTGGAGTCAGGTGCCATTGCCTTCTCCACCCAAAACCTGTGGGACACTATAAAAGCAGTGCTAAGGGGAAAGTTCATAGCAATACAGGCATACCTCAAGAAACAAGAAAAAAGTCAAATAAACCTAACTCTACACCTAAAGCAACTAGAAAAGGAAGAAATGAAGAACCCCAGGGTTAGTAGAAGGAAAGAAATCTTAAAAATTAAGGCAGAAATAAATGAAAAAGAAACAAAAGAGACCATAGCAAAAAATCAACAAAGCCAAAAGCTGGTTCTTTGAAAGGATAAATAAAATTGACAAACCATTAGCCATACTCATCAAGAAACAAAGGGGGGAAAATCAAATCAATAAAATTAGAAATGAAAATGGAGAGATCACAACAGACAACACAGAAATACAAAGGATCATAAGAGACTACTATCAGCAGTTATATGCCAATAAAATGGACAATGTGGAAAAAATGGACAAATTCTTAGAAAAGTACAACTTTCCAAAACTGAACCAGGAAGAAATAGAAAATCTTAACAGACCCATCACAAGCACAGAAATTGAAACTGAAATCAGAAATCTTCCAGCAAACAAAAGCCCAGGTCCAGAAGGCTTCACAGCTGAATTCTGCCAAAAATTTAGAGAAGAGGTAACACCTATCCTACTCAAACTCTTCCAGAAAATTGCAGAGGAAGGTAAACTTCCAAACTCATTCTATGAGGCCATCACCCTAATACCAAAACCTGACAAAGATGCCACAAAAAAAGAAAACTACAGGCCAATATCACTGATGAACATAGATGCAAAAATCCTTAACAAAATTCTAGCAATCAGAATCCAACAACACATTAAAAAGATCATACACCATGATCAAGTGGGCTTAATCCAAGGGATGCAAGGATTCTTCAATATCCATAAATCAATCAATGTAATTCACCATATTAACAAATTGAAAAATAAAAGCCATATGATTATCTCAATAGATGCAGAGAAAGCCTTTGACAAAATTCAACATCCATTTATGATAAAAACTCTCCAGAAAGCAGGAATAGAAGGAACATGCCTCAACATAATAAAAGCTATATATGACAAACCCACAGCAAACATTATCCTCAATGGTGAAAATTTGAAAGCATTTCCCCTAAAGTCAGGAACAAGACAAAGGTGCCCACTTTCACCGCCACTATTCAACATAGTTCTGGAAGTTTTGGCCACAGCAATCAGAGCATAAAAAGAAATAAAAGGAATCCAAATTGGAAAAGAAGAAGTAAAACTCTCACTGTTTGCAGATGACATGATCCTCTACATAGAAAACCCTAAAGACTCCATCAGAAAATTACTAGAGCTAATCAATGAATATAGTAAAGTCACAGGACATAAAATCAACACACAGAAATCCTTTGCATTCCTATACACTAATAATGAGAAAGTAGTAAAAGAAACTGAGGAAACAATTCCATTCACCATTGCCACGAAAAGAATAAAATACTTAGGAATATATCTACCTAAAGAAACTAAAGACCTATATATAGCAAGCTATAAAACACTGGTGAAAGAAATCAAAGAGGACATTAATAGATGGAGAAATATACCATGTTCATGGATCAGAAGAATCAATATAGTGAAAATGAGTACACTACCCAAAGCAATCTACAGATTCAATGCAATCCCTATCAAGCTACCAATGGTATTTTTCACAGAGCTAGAAGAAATAATTTCACAATTTGTATGGAAATACAAAAAACCTCAAATAGCCAAAGCAATCTTGAGAAAGAAGAATGAAACTGGAGGAATCAATCTGCCTGACTTCAGGCTCTACTACAAAGCCACAGTCATCAAGACAGTATGGTACTGGCACAAAGACAGAAACATAGATCAATGGAACAAAATGGAAAGCCCAGAGATAAATCTACACACCTATGGATACCTTATCTTAAACAAAGGAAGCAAGAATATACAATGGATTAAAGACAATCTCTTTAACAATTGGTGCTGGGAAAACTGGTCAACCACTTGAAAAAGAATGAAACTAGAACACTTTCTAACACCATACACAGAAACAAACTCAAAATGGATTAAGGATCTAAATGTAAGACCAGAAACTATAAAACTCCTAGAGGAGAACATAGGCAAAACACTCTCTGACATAAATCACAGCAGGATCCTCTATGACCCACCTCCCAGAATTCTGGAAATAAAAGCAAAAATAAACAAATGGAATCTAATTAAAATTAAAAGCTTCTGCAGAACAAAGGAAACTATAAGTAAGGTGAAAAGACAGCCTCTGGAATGGGAGAAAATAATAGCAAATGAAGCCACTGACAAAGAATTAATCTCAAAAATATACAAGCAACTCCTGCAGCTCAATTCCAGAAAAATAAACGACACAATCAAAAAATGGGCCAAAGAAATAAACAGACATTTCTCCAAAGAAGACAGACAGATGGCTAACAAACACATGAAAAGATGCTCAACATCACTCATTATCAGAGAAATGCAAATCAAGACCACAATGAGGTACCATTTCACACCATTCAGAATAGCTGCTATTCAAAAGTTTACAAGCAATAAATGCTGGACAGGGTGTGGAGAAAAGGGAACCCTCTTACACTGTTGGTGGGAATGCAAACTAGTACAGCTACTATGGAGAACAGTGTGGAGATTCCTTAAAAAACTGGAAATAGATCTGCCTTATGACCCAGCAATCCCACTGCTGGGCATACACACTGAGGAAATCAGAATTGAAAGAGACACGTGTACCCCAATGTTCATCACAGCACTGTTTATAATAGCCGGGACATGGAAGCAACCTAGATGTCCACCAGCAGATGAATGGATAAGAAAGCTGTGGTACATATACACAATGGAGTACTACTCAGCCATTAAAAGGAATACATTTGAATCAGTTTTAATGAGGTGGATGAAACTGGAGCCTATTCTACAGAGTGAAGTAAGCCAGAAAGAAAAACACCAATATAGTATACTAACACATATATATGGAATTTAGAAAGATGGTAACGATAACCCTGTATGCGAGACAGCAAGAGACACAGATGTACAGAACAGACTTTTGGACTCTGAGGGAGAGGGAGAGGGTGGGATGATTTGGGAGAATGGCATTGAAACATGTATAATATCATGTAAGAAATGAATCGCCAGTCTAGGTTCAATGCAGGATGCCAGATGCTTGGGGCTGGTGCACTGGGATGACCCAGAGAGATGGTATGGGAAGGGAGGTAGGAGGGGGGTTCAGGATTGGGAACTCATGTACACCCGTGGCGGGTTCATGTTGATGTATGGCAAAACCAATACAGTATTGTAAAATTAAACAAAAAGAAAGAAAAACAACAAAAAAAAGAAAATGCATCTTAAGTAATTGGTTAAAGGTTGTGTTATATATTTCACTGGGTATGTTCAGGGGGTTGAATATAAATGAATTTAGATACGACTTAGTGAAGGGTCTCCTTCTGAAACAAATAGAAATGAGAATGAACTGACAATATATTTTTGGAAAATACGGAAAAGAAGATATGACCTATGACGGAAAGCCAAATTATGCAGAGTTGTTTTGTTCTCTATTTTGTTTTACTCTGAGAGCTCTGTCCTAAAGCAGAGTCCTCCAAGGCTGTTTTCATAGGAGAGGATATATGAGATAGTAATCCCTGGTTATGTTTTGTGCTCTATAAATCTGTCATAAATGTGAGATTAGGGATCCCATAGGGAGAAGCAGGCAAGTCCTTCCTTTGGGTTGTGACCTAGATTTCCAATCTTAGAGCTCTCATGACCAATCTAAGTTTGATATCCCTGGAATAAATTCAGAACTATCTCTCAAGCATGGGAGATTTAAACTTTAACACCACCAGACCCCTCTTCCTTCACACTCAAGCTCAGCCTCAGCCCTTCATTCACTCTCCATGCTACATATTAATTCAATTTAAAACATTCAGCAAATACTCCCCCCTCCCAGACACACAGACTTATTCAAAGTCACATGGCAAGTTAGTAGCAAGCTAAAAATGCTGAACGTCTGACTTCCTATTTTACAGTGTGTTCTATCAGCTCTAAACCAAGCAACCACAAAGAAATCACTGAATCATTTGCAAATATTTGCTTGGCCCACTGTTTGGGAGCTAATTCATGTTCAGTTTAAGTGGTTACTTCCACAGTGGAAAATGACAGTTCATCACCTTTGATTTTCTTATGAAGTAAGTTCTATCATATTTTTAGCAAAGATTTTGTCTTCTGTTCTTGCCAGAGGTACAATCAACCACTTTACAAAGTATTACCTACATACTTGTCCTTGCTGGCTTAAAATACAAGAGGACGCTATAAACAAAATCTAAAACTTATGACTTTGGTCTTTCGTCCCACCAATCCATGTTCCAAATGGCCAGAAATAACCTTGCTTAAAACACAATCAGATCAAGTACTCTTGTTAAAATCATATAACCCTTAAAAGCATAGCTCTTATGATCTGCCCCTACGTTAATTCTCCAGCTCTTCTTTATGTTATTCCCCACAATGATTCCAAGTGCTAATCAAAGACCCCTGAATAACCCATGCTTTTCACATCTCTGCTCTGATGGAAAGAGCAAATCATCCATCATGTGAAAAGTACCTTACATACATGCAGGAAAATCAGAAGCTTTAGAAGAGGACAAGTGAATGACAAAATGGAGAGAAACATTTGAGAGAATGACTAGAGGATCAGATGTTTCTTAGCCTAAGACTAACTAAGGAGAAGGCCAAAAGTTTATCAGACCTTAAAATTTAATGGTAAAAATTCTACTGACGAAACTTCTGTTGCAGACCTCAGTAGTTCAGTTCAAATCTATTTGAATTTGCACAAGATCAAAGGTAGCAGAGAATGTCAAAATCCTAGCTGTTGAGGGATTCCCTGCAAGCACTAGCTGAAAGCATTACCTCTCTATAGACAGATTTTCAAGACAAATAGATAGTGGTCTAGATTTTTGGAGCATATGGAAAGATGTTTGATAGAACCAGTTTTCACCAGTGGAGGTAAAAAGAGATACAGTCAAATGCCTGATTGAACAGATAACCCTGGCTCAAATTCTTGCTTGGAAATACATCTAAGGAAGCTAATATCTTTCAGAAATTAGTTGTTGATATATGTATAAACTTCTGTATTAGAAACATGTTTGCAAAAGAAAGAATAAAGAAAGGGAGGAACAGAAGGATTCTGTGGCCCAGTGGAAGAAGCTAGAAAGTGAATCACAATCTGTTCCAGTACACTGGCTAAGGAGGAGTGTTTCAGGAAGGACAAGAAATGATTTGGAAATACTCTTCCATGGTAACTCTTGGGAATGAAGTAAGGAGACATGGGAATTCGAATTAAAATTCAATCTCTTTCCCAGACTCATTCCCTTCAATTGCCTTTTTTAGTTCTATTTTTGAAACCCACATGTTCTTTCAAACTTAAAGTGATAAAGAGAAAAACAGCATCCTAATAGGCTTTAAGGTCATTAAGCTCAAACTCTTATTGTATCCTAGGAACAATAACAAAATTAGAACCTAGGACTTACTTTGTTTAACCAATCTGTTCTTAAAACTGGTCATCTAAAGAAATTCTACAACCTATCTTACTATCTCACTTTTCAATAACACAGATTCCTCAATTTTCCTAATGTTTAGCAGATGTGCTAAGTTGCTTCAGTCTTGTATGACTCTTTGTGACACTATGGACTGTAGCCTGCCAGAGTCCTCTGTCCATGGGATTTTCCAGGCAAGAACACTGGAGCAGATTGCCATATCCTCCTTCAGGGGATCTTCCCGACCCAGGGATCGAACCCACATCTCTCATGTTTCCTGCATTGGCTGGCATGTTCTTTACCACTAGCTCCACCTACAATACATTTGCATACCATTCTTATTTGCTGATAGGCAATGGGACAAGATTTCCATGCTCCTATAGATACAACTTGATAGAATTGCAAAATTATCTATCATCAGCTAAGTTCTCACAAGCAAAATAATGTCTGCCAATTTTCGTATATCTCCAAACACCTACACACTGACTTACAGTTTCCTTAACAAGCTGGAAATTCATATCTACACAAAATTAAGAATATTTTCGTACATTATTAATATTTCATTTTTCTACAAAACTACTGTTAAAGTCTCCCCTCACAGGTTATGTTTTCAAAAGCACTTGTGATTCTTACACTTCCTCATACATCCTCAGCTATCTATGCTTCACTGACTCTTCTTCCTGATCTTGGTAATGTAATCAATAAAACCTGAGCAACTACTTTGCATTATTCATTTGCACTATTCATTTGTTTTGTTTTAGCCAACAGTGTAAATTTTGCAATCTGCTATTTGTAAACAACACTTCTGTGGATCTGTTATCACTTCATTGCTTAATCTAACATTTTTTACTATAAAGAATTAATCAGATTTGCCTCTGTGAAGAATCTGGCATGATGAGTGAATTTCATTTTGTACATTTATTTTTAGAAAAATAAAATTGAATTTTATTTATACATTGATTAATAAAGAATCCATTATATTTCCACATGTATGTATAATGCTTTATTAGTATCCATAGTTATTCTTTAGAATCATATTTCATTAGATTATTTGAAACTATTGTATAAGAATATTTTATTTCTTTCAGTTTCCCCTTTTCTTATTTCTCCTTTCTAACTATTCAAACCACTGTTTTCAAAATGATTTCCACTTTCAAAATTACTACAATTTCTGAAAATGTCACTAATGCTAGGATATTCTTGTCTGGATTATTCCATGGACTGAAGAGAAATTTCCATCAGATTTAAATATCTCATAATATTTTGGTTATCTAAAACATAATAAATCCTTGTGTCACAGTCTTTAAAATTAAGCTGATTTTGAATGAACTTTTTTCAGTTTGTTTCATTTTTGACATAAGCTGTAACTTCCAGTTCAACAAAATTACACATACATTGAAATATTCTACTCCTTCATAATGAAATAGAAATCTTTTAAGAAAAGTAATGGTAATCAAACCAAAGACATACAACATGAAAATTATCTCTATACCATTTGGTTTATAGATTTAAAAAGTTTTTATTCTCAAACTGGAGATTACAAAGTTTGGCCTATTTAAGGTAGCTTCTACCAAAAAAGTAGAAGATTTAGTACTAATTCAAAATTTACTTGAAAGTATAAAGCTAGACTCAGATTCACCTAAAATAGAAGTGAAGCGGAATTGCTGAATAATCTTGATAATGAACTCCATATTCTGCTTCACTTTGTTTTGTTGACACAGCCTGAATAGGGAAGAACTGTGAAGGTTATTTTAAAGTCTCTTAACTTTAAATGAATTTCTGGTAAATAAGTTACTAAAAAGTTATCTAAAATGAATTAAAGATTATTTCAAGTTTATTTTCTTCTCAAAATGTCTATTCCCAATTAAACATTTTAAGATGTTACTAAAAGCATGGGTTATAATTCATATAAACAAATATATACAAAATATATGTGTATTTATGTGCATATAATACAAATATATATATAATCTTCCAGTCCCTACTACAACTCTGCTAATTATTACAATTAAGAACTATGATTAATAAAGTAATTGAAAACTATTATAATAAAAAGTTATTGATTTGGGATATTTGACATGTCTTATACAAATTTTTCAGATTCAAGTTTTCATAAAAAACAGAATAACTTTTGATGCTTGAAAAATAGCATATGCTAAAGTACTACCTGATATTATTTCTGCTCTGAAGAGTACTCATATTTTCTTACCTTTAAAAGCCAATAAAATATATATTGCTAAAATGTAAACAGAAATTAACATTTACTCATAAAATAACATATAAGATGCAATAAAATGTCAAATCATGTTCCAATTTAGTAAATACTCTAGAATATTAAACTGAAAGAAGAAATTGCTTTGGTTATGAAATAAAACAGTGATTTCTACATCTTGATTAAAATAAGGCATTAATAGAGTTTTAGATATATTTTACCCAAATTACAGAAAATCACAGCTCAACTACTATAACATCCTGATACCCAGTGATCATACAAGATAAAACTATAATTATCAGTAAGCCACACATATCAAAGTAAAGCAGGTATTGATTAGACTCCTCTTTCACAGTTTAAAGTACAGAAAATTAACTTGTCAGTTTGGTTACCTACCAGCAATGATTGGATTCTATTAGTGTTATTACCTTTACAAACAGCAACAAATTATAATCACTCTTCCCATAACATAAGCACCATGCTAAAAGAGACAACCAAAGTAAACGAGCTAATCATGAATAATGAATAGTCTGGGCTGGTTGGAATCCACTTAGTTGAGGAAAGAGAAAAGAGAAGTGGCTCATTAGGGCATTTCCTGAACCTTGGTTGGAATTTCAGTTAAGGAAGAAGAAATGACACAGCAGTTTCACGTTGGGGACTTCCTTTCTTTATCTGAAATATGCAACCAACTTGAGAAACAGCACTCCAACAAAAGGACTCCACAGTAATGTGGTTAGAATAAAAGCTCTCATTGATCCCATTGCCCTATAATCAACATTTCTTCCCAGAATATGCACAAGCAGTAAATGGTTGTTATCAAAGTAGACTAAGATCCCATATTTATTGCAACATATTAAGTCTCACAGTTAATATTTCTTCAACTGACCTGCACTAATTTCCAGTTTTTAAGAATTGCAGTTTTGTTGAGAGTATTAATAGATTTTGAGTTTCTGCTCTAGGCCATCAATTTTCCCATATTTCATATAATCACATTTTCCTTACATATGATTTTGCCCTCAAATTCTAGGATAATTTTAATCTTGTACAGGAATATTTTATCTCCCTGTGTGGATGGAAGATATTTAATTCAGCTTACAAGATTATTATTATTATTAATATCCCAATGTGATCTATATTTTTAAGGGGCATGAGTACCAGTTACTCACCCACTGCCTTTTATAAAGGAAACATCTAAAGAAGTCTCATTTCCTTTATCAGTTACCTACATGAAAGTAAAAATCTAAAGAAACATCTTTGTTCCTACGCTACAATTTGTGCTATGAAATTTTGCATTTATGTTATAATAGTTACATCATTACGTACAGTATAATTACTGAAGTTTCATGCAAAGATTACATTCAAATTTCTCCTACCCTTGTGTTTTATAAAAATCATGCAATTAAATTGACATCTATGTTTGTCAAACAGTGAAGGCTATATAACAATGTCTCAACACTGTGTCTTCCACGAAGAACTGCAAATCTATTGAGTAAAAATTTTAAAAGTTCTCTCATCATCAATAATTTTTGAGCCATTTTACAATTTCTGATGATGTTCTGATACATTTAAATCTGTTAAAGTGATGGGAAGGAGTAAATACTTATTTCAGAATAAAATTAATTTTGGAAATTAAGAAACTTTTAAGAAAGAGAAACACTGAGATTTTGTCATATTAGAAACTACTTTAGATTGAAATATAATTTAAAACACATTTGTGGGATTCATAAGTGCTGAAGCTCTATTACTATAAAGGCATACATTTTGGTTTTTGAAAAGTTAGAAATGTATGGATACACACACCTGAAGCAAAAGTCACCAATGTGTTAATGGTGCTTATATGTTAATGGTGTTCCAGTAGAACACTTAAGACATTTTAAAAATTTTTGTTTACCTATGGCTTCTATACTTTATATAATAAATATATTTATTACTTATATTAAAATATAGTTTTAATTTTAAAAATAATTTGTGCACCAAAACATTTAGGGGTAGTATGCTACTATGTATGATACTGTGATAGAATAAGAAATAAATATTTGGACTTCATTCACGGTTCCTGGTTCACGATTCCTAACAGGGATGAGAGAAGCACCTTTCGTTAATCATAAAAGCCCCTTTCAACCATACATGAATTTATGTTGAAGAGGTGATTTCATAGTCCCCAAAATAGCTTCTGGATGAGGACTGGTTTTCAGTGGAACCAACCACATGATTGTGCTTAGTTGCTGTGTCATGTCCAACTCTTTGTGATCCCATGGAGTGTAGCCAGATGCCTCTGTCAGTGGGGATTCTCCAGAATACTGGAATGGGTTGCCATGCCCTCCTCCAGGGGATCTTTCCAACCCAGGGATTGAATCCAGGTCTCCTGCATTGCGGTTGGATTCTTTACCCTCTGACCCACCAGGGGAGCCCAAACATATAATTCAGTTCAGTTCAGTTCAGTCGCTCGGTCGTGTCCGACTCTTCGCGACCCCATGAATCACAGCATGCCAGGCCTCCCTATCCATCACCAACTCCCAGCATTCACTCAGATTCACGTCCATCAAGTCAGTGATGCCATCCAGCCATCTTATCCTCAGTCGTCCCCTTCTCCTCTGGCCCCCAATCCCTCCCAGCACCAGAGTCTTTTCCAATGAGTCAACTCTTCGCATGAGGTGGACAAAGTACTGGAGTTTCAGCTTTAGCATCATTCCTTCCAAAGAAATCTCAGGGCTGATCTCCTTCAGAATGGATTGGTTGGATCTCCTTGCAGTCCAAGGGACTCTCAAGAGTCTTCTCCAACACCACAGTTCAAAAGCATCAATTCTTCGGTGCTCAGCTTTCTTCACAGTCCAACTCTCACATTCATACATGACCACAGGAAAAACCATAGCCTTGACTAGACGGACCTTAGTCGACAAAGTAATGTCTCAGCTTTTGAATATACTATCTAGGTTGCTCATAACTTTTCTTCCAAGGAGTAAGCATCTTTTAATTTCACGACTGCAATCACCATCTGTAGTGATTTTGATTAGTCTTTCTAAATCAGATTTGATCAGTTTATTCTCCTTAGTAGTAAACATCAGAAACTTCTTACTGCCTAAACGATTCCCATTCCTCTAGAATAGCATATAAAAGTCCTCACAACCAAATCTAAATCTGGATTTCAAGCTTCATCATAAACTTCCTTCCTTCCTTCCTTCTACTTGAAAGTAAAAGTGAAAGTCACCCTGTTGGACTCTGCAATTCCATGGACTGTATAGTCCATGGAATTCTCCAGGCCAGAATACTGGAGTGGGTAACCTTTTCCTTCTCCAAGGGATCTTCCCAACCCAAGGATCAAACCCAGGTCTCCTGCATTGCAGGCAGATTCTTTACCAGCTGTGCTACCAGGGAAGCCCTACTACTAAGAATTCTATGAATTCCTTCTACTTAGAATGTCCTAATGCAAGACTCTCCTTTTTTTCCAAGTCTAGATTGTATCTGACCTCCTGTCTATAGGCTTCCTTGGAAACATAAGAGTTAAATGCTCTTGAGTGGGTGAAAAGATGGAACTTTACACATCTAAGTATAATAAGTATTAAAGTCAGTATATTTTAATTAGAAATAAATTTATAAATTCAATATAATATCCTTCAAAATTCTAGTTATATTCTATTGGCATTTCTATTATTATTTACTAAAAAAATGAAAAACATAGCCAAAATATTTTGAATATAAAAAATACTGTGAAGAAGGACTTGACCAACGAGATACTGAACATACTGTAAAACTACACTGATTTAAACAGCTTGCTGCTAACATATAGTAGATAGAAAACTCAAACCTAAATTTTTAGAATTTTAGTACACATTGAAGATTGCATTTCACATCAGTAGGAAACATATTTCTCAATAAATATTTTAAGGGTAAACAGCTAACAAAGTGTTGAAAGAAATAGAAGTAGACAGAGACCCATACTTCTACTACACCAAAAATTTAATTCCAAAATCTTAAAGATACAAATATAAAACTTTAAAAATCATCCTCCAAAACGTGACTATTTTTAACCCATAAAGTAGAGAAAAATATCAAGAAAGTCTAACATATTTGAGCACATACAGATTAAAACCTCTCTTAAAAAAGAAATATTTTTTAATGACTAACTGCTGGGGGCCAGCGTGAGGAACTCCGCCCATGGCAAAGGTCATAAGGAAGGAGGCTTGGCATACGCAAAGGCGTGATCAAGCCTCAGGAAACCCCTGTTCCCGAGCATCTACCCCAAAACCAGAGTCTGTTTTATGCTCTCCCCCATAACCGTTTCTCTCAGAGGAGTAAACGTGCAGCTCCAAGGCAATAAAAATTCCTGGGCGTGGCAAGAATGTTTCAGCTTATGGACTCCTCTGAAGGTTATCTAGCCCACCTGTATAGGTTCGTCTGGCCACATGTGATTGTTTACAGCCTCCCAACCTGAGAGGCACGAGATGTTTTAGACTTACTAAAGGTAAATTCTTTTGGGGAGTTGGAAATTATTAGTATAGTGGGTTGGTTAGGAATTATATTGGTGAAGGGTTTTTCATTTGTTGTGCCAATAATTGCTGCTAATTCCCTCCCCTGGGTGGGACAAGGATGTTTCAGGTCAAACCTCTCTGCTGACAGACTAGCTTGTGTGACAGGATTATCCATACTCCTGCCATATAATGAATATAACTAGCATATAGGAGAAATAAGTATTAACCTTTAAACATATAGGAGAAATAAGTATTAACCTTTAAGATTAATCATGTTAACCTTGGGTTAAATAAATTCCTTTCTTGATTGTAACTCACTACACCCTCACCCTATAGGAATGCAACTTTATTTGGATGGTGGTGCCTGGTTTAAGAAAAAACACCCTTGGAAAAAATAAGTTTTTGGTTATCAGAAAGAAAGGATCATAAAATCCCTAAGACCTTTTTATGTAAAACACCTGATGTTGATAAAGGTCAGGACTGCTGACCCCCATGTGACTCTGTATTCATCCCTATAGGTAACAAAAGGTATATAAGCAAACCCCAAAATAAAGAAATCAGATCAGTTTCCAGAAAGACTGATTCCCCCATGTCGCTTCCTTCTTGCTCCCGTTTCTCTGGCTGAATTCCCATCTGGATTCAGCCTCCTTTTCTCCAATACACTATCTCCTACTACACTATCCGTTTCTAATCTCTCTATATATCTGCAATTAAATAAGACAGCGACGCCGTCCCCCCACCTTCGAATCACCCTGGATCCACCGGGCCTGGACCCTGGCAAGTGGCGCCCGAACAGGCTATTCGAAGGTAAGTTCTTCGGAGCAAAAGCTCCCCCCGGAGCACTCTCTGTGGCTCCCCCCGGAGTGATTCAATCACTCCCCCCAGAGTAATTTTGGTTACTCCCCCAGTGTTGAGTTTTCCGGACGGATAGGACCCCACTTAGGGTGCCGTGGACCCCCCTGTAGGATAGACAGGGTGAGTAGGAGTGGGAAGTGTTGAAGAGTTTGAGAGAAGTTGAAAGAAGTGTTGAAGAGTTTAAGAGAAGTTGAAAGAAACCTGCTTTCTTAGGGTTAAAAAGAAAACCCCCCTTGCAAAGGTAAAACCTTTGTTGAGGCAGACTTTTCTATAAATCTTAATTTTCTGACATAGGTAACAGTGAGTCAAAAGAAAGACAGCTTTTTATAAGAGTAATTTTTCAGTCATTAAGTAAGAGAGGAATTAAAATTAAGAAATCCAATATTCAGTCATTTTTTTATTTGTATAAGAAAAAGACCTGGGATATTTAGACCCCTAAACCCATTAGTCGTTGATTTTAGGCTGCCTCCATGGGAACATTAAATCCCAAGCATATCCTGCCCAAGTTATACCTTAGCAAAGCGGAATCTATCATACTGAGGGCAGCCTTCTGACAAACTTCCCTTGAAGATGGTTGGAAGACTGAGATGATAAGTAGTATACAAAAGTTTTAGACAGAACATGGACAGCATATGCTCTAAGTACTTAGAATTAGTCCTGTCACACAGTCCTGTAGACAGTATATGTTAGGTACTAAGAATATTGTGTTCTTCACAATAGCTTTTCCATCAAAATCAGTACTTTATATATTTGTTTATTAGTCACTAATAAGCTGCTACTGACTGTCTACCTGGAGAAGGAAATGGCAACCCATTCCACTATTCTTGCCTGGAGAATCCCAGGGACAGAGGAGCCTGGTGGGCTGCCATCTATGGGGTCACACAGAGTCAGACACGACTGAAGCAACTTAGCAGCAGCAGCAGCAGACTGTCTACCATGTATCAGGCAGTATGCTACACAGACAAGCTGCTGTGATCCTTATCCTTAAGGAGACTAAAAATCAAATAGAATTTGGAAGATAAATTTTCCACTATTTAAATTGAAGGCAGAAAAATAGCAATATATGAAATAGCAAACAAAAATGATGTAAAGAATAAATGGATTGTTTTCTTATACCTGATTTTGTGAGGGAACAGGATATTGAAATGAGAAACACTGCAAAAGTAGAGAATGCTTGGTTTCTAAAATCAAACATATTTGGGGGCACTAGGGTACCAATAAGTAATAGGTAATATCTAAAATAAAATAATATTTAAATTAAAAACATATAAATAGATCTTAGAGGGAAAAAAATGCTGTTTGCCAAATGGCAGCTAATGAACTTTTTGGAAATGGACTCAGAAAATAGTTCTACAAGTAAGCAGAGAGCAGACAAGAAGTTAGCATACTAGCTCTTCCAAAAGGAAAAGGAAAAACAATGCATTCATTGTAACTTCAGCTTGCTTTCATAGACGTCTCAAAGATAAAAGATTATTGGTAAAAACTATTTTCAATGGCAACTGATTTTATTCGTATACACCATTATGCCCACAAGTGTCTTTTTTCTTACCAACAAGTACCCTAGTTTAAGACAATTATTAATTTTTGAAAAACTTCCAGCCTGATCAACCCTGAAGATATCTAACTTCTCCTTTAGAAAGCTAAATTCAAAGAAAAGATATAACTCTCCTAAGAAGTTTGGAGAAAAATTTCAGAATCAATATTACCATAGAAAATAAACAAACAAAATCAGATATGAGTATATAAAACTGGAATTTATAAGTCAAATGGCAACCCACTCCAGTGTCCTTGCCTGGAGAATCCCAGGGACGGGGGAGCCTGGTGGGCTGCCATCTATGGGGTTGCACAGAGTCAGACACAACTGAAGCGACTTAGCAGCAGCATGAATAGAAAATTTCCTTTTACAGAGACTAATATTATCATTAAGTCACTTGCCAAAGAATTCATATTGATTATTTGAAAGTCAGGTTTCATTACCAGTTTGGAGAAGTGCATAAATTAGAAAGTAAATGGTCCCTGGTTTTATGTGATTACTCCAAACTTTGCCTTTATAGCACTTTAAGATAAACACTAAATATCAAATCTGATCTTAAATTCCAATATCATATAAGAATTACAGACTACCTAACATGTAGGCGTTCATCCCACTAAAATATAACACTGAAACGTATCTAGATTTCTATTGCTTCACTAGCACACTAGGAAGTGTAGTATATGTAAATTTTTAATATATCTTTTAAAACTGCATTTAAGTTTTATTCGATGAAAGTTATGATGTCCTTAACAAGAAACACACCAGGCACAAGGGTTGTGAAACATTGTAAAATCAGTATAAATATACAACTGTAATAGTAGTGCTTTTTCAGTTCTGAAATGCTCTTCTTCTACTTCAATGAACTTCAGAAACATTAACTCATCATTCCACAGTGTCAGCAGAAGTGCATGAGTGCTCCATGAGAAATGGAGAATCAAATGCCTTTCACAAGTTTTTCTGTCCCCAACAAATCAGTTTTGAAGAACAAGGAGTCTCTAGAAACTTTTAAGGCAGTAATATAATTTAATTCTTCTATGATTCTTCTAAGGGCTTTAAGATTTCTCTAGAGCTTATATTTAATCTTGGCATACACTAGAGCATTAAACAAGAGCCAGTTCTTCTAAAAATTATCAAGTAGGCAAAATTTGTCTTGAACATGCAATCTCTTTTCTCCCTTTTGCCAGATAGGTGCCATGATCCTTTCTCATCTCCCTACTTTGCCACCATCTAAAACTATTTTTAGGAAACTCTCTTCTTATTTCATTATGTATTTTATCCACCAAGGTGTAAATGACTAATAAGACTGAAAATATTCTCTTACTCCAAAGATTTGCATTTGGAAGGTAATAAATCCTTAAGGTAAAGAGGAAAGATAAATTCAAAATTGGGAAGGGAAGAATATATATAAAATTCCAGAAATCAAAAATATTTCATGGAGGCTACCATCTAATCTATACTCAGACAAGACAATTATTTATTATTCATGAAATAGGTAAAAGTATAAAGCTTCTTCCTTTGTAATGTTAGGGATTTCCAAATGAGATGGTATTTCCCATGATTGACACTACAGCTCCCTAGAGACAAGAGAAACGACAATTATTTTACAGTCTGCAAAAACTGTACAGTTGCTCTCTGCTAGACAAGGGAGGAAAGATATGCTGTGGCAACAAATAACTCCAGAGTGTTAAAAACAAAACATTATTTTATACTATGTGGATTGAGGCTGGAGTGGGTATGGCAACCCACTCCGGTAATCTTGCCTGAAGAATCCCGTGGACAGACGAGCCTGATAGGCTACAGTCCACGGGGTCGCAAAAATGAGGACACAACTGAAGCAACTTAGCACGCACGTGGATTTAGGGAAGAGGAGGGGTGAAGAAGGAGGACTCTGTTACATACAGTTACTTAGGAACCCAGGATAATGGAAGGGGCTTCCCTGGTAGCTCAGTTGGTTAAGAGTCCACCTGCTATGCAGGAGACCGCGGTTCGATTCCTGGGTCGGCAAGATCCACTGGAGAAGAGATAGGCTACCCATTCCAGTATGCTTGGGCTTCTTGCAGCTCAGCTGGTAAAGAATCTGCCTGTAATGTGGGAAACCTGGGTTCAATCCCTGGGTAATATGGGTAAAAGAATAATGGAGGTTCCATCTCCATATATGCTTTCAAAACCACTGAGGGAGGCAGGCAAACTGTATGCAGTGAACCAAATGCACGTTCTTAAAGCTTCTGCAGGAAGTGACACCCATCACTTCTGTTTATCATTCATTGACCAAAGCCGTCAATGATCATGTCTACTTCAAAGGAAATTAACTTGCAATCCTTCCATATATTGAGAGAACTGGAATATTTGTCATTAGGACCAGTGACTATAAAACTCTTCTAATAGACTAACTTATCAACATTTTTTTCCCAGGAAATCACTCTTTAGCAAAATTTAGTCCTTCTATAATATCGCTGAGAACTAAATCCAGTCCTTCAAACAAAAGCTATGAGCTATATTCTGAAACTCATTATAAATACAAATAAGAAGAAAGTAGTTACAGGAATAAGGAATAAGGAAGAAGTGGATTGACAGAAAGATGGAGATGATAATTTTAATTATCATGATTTGGGGAGATAAAAACTAAAATAAAACTTTCTGTATGAATATGTGTGTGTTTATCAGTATTATTATTATATTTTTTAAGATCTATGTCAAAAACACCTTCCAGAATCTACCCTCAAGGAGAGAACTGTTATCTTTCAAAGGAGTGTAAAAATATGAGACACTGCAACTTCATATTTTGCTATAAAAAACCATAAAGTTTTCCTGAGGAAACTATAATACTTATAACAACACTATAAATTTTAAAAGAATAGAATCTGGAAACATAATAAGCTCAGAAATAAAGTATACATATATAAATGTTTTTCTTATTTTCATTTGGAGGGTTTTTAAAATTCCTTTACAGGTTTGAAAAAATACCCATGCATACCAAAAAAAAAAAATCATCAAAACATACTTCTTATTTTAATTTGCAATTTTTGGTTGACATTTTTAACTATGATAAAACTACACCCTGACAAAGTAAAAGAAATAGAAGTGGGAAAGGGGAAGTAAGATTGTCTTGTTCCTCAAGACAGGAATTTTCAAATAATCTACAAAATCTAGATGTGACCTAGACAAAGAGAATAGACTGAAGCCAGGTATAAATGTTCTCTTGGGGATAATTCATAATCATGGGGACAAGAAGTGCCAGTGGTATTTAAATTCACTTTGGTCAGTAGGTGCATCATGATGTGGGAATAAGACAGAAGAAAATGAGACTCATGGGATTTCCATACAGGTGTCAACAAATGCCAAGAAAATGATGACACTGGCAGGAAGAGGCTTTTTGAATGGATATTAACCGATAGTCTTGTTTAATGGATAACATTTTAGGAATTAGCCATATAATTTGTTTTTATTTAAAGCTTTTTTTTTAATGTATACAGATGGTCCCGAGCTTACAATGGTTAAACTTATGAGTTTTCAACTTTACCATGGTGCAAAAGTAACACAAATTCAGTAGAAACTGTGCTTCAAATTTTGAGATCAGGTCTTTGCCAGGGCTAGCTACGTGTGGTAAGCTGATCTCTCCAAACGATTGTAGCATCAGTTAGTCAGAGAGTTCAGTCAGCCACGTGATCACAAGGACAAACACTGATACACTTGAAACCATTCTGTTTTTCACTTTTAGTTCAGCATTCAATAGATAACATGAGATATTTGACAGTTTATTATAAATTAGGCTTTGAGTTAGGTGATCTTGCCCGAAAGTAGGCTAATGTGGCTAGGCGAGGCTATGATGTCCAGTAAGTTAGGTTATTAAATGAATTTTTGATTTATGATACTTTCAACATACAATGGGTTTATTGGGACATAATCCCATCGTAAGTTGAGAAAGACATGCACATTTGAAGAAAGAGAGAGAGGATTAATATTCTGTATTAACAAGATTTTTTCATCTCATTTGGGCTGAGAAGAGAAATAGCAAGTTAAATTCACAAGTCAGCAAAGGAAATATCCTTTCCCTTCAAATTTTACAGAGCACATAAAATAGAAATTATAAATAGAAAGACCTGATATTTTAATACTATTTTTGTTTTACAAGTGCATTTTAAGTACTTCAATTTTATTTATTTTCTCTTCCCAAATTATGCTTAAATTGCACAGTATCATGATGGTCAGCTCTGAGTTCCTTAGCTGATGACATTGAACCTGGCAAGCACAAATGTGCAGTCATACATTCACAACACAGAACCACTAACATCATGACCAGTGAAAACCATCTTACACTTTCCATACCACATCCCCATTCCCACCTTTGCCATTAGGGACATATATAAATTAACCCAGATTTGCCAGAATCCATGCATGGCTTCTGCACTTGTAGGAGCTGTGACTTTTACAATTGCCAGGTGGCTCAGTGGTAAAGAGTGTGCCTGCCAATGCAGGGACCACAGGAGACATGGGTTTGATCCCTGGGTTGGGAAGATCTCCTAGAGGAGGAAATGGCAATCCACTCCAGTATTCTTGTTGGGATAATCCCATGGACAGAGGAGTCTGCTGGGCTAAGTCCATGGGACTGTGAAGAGTTGGACACGACTGAGCATGTGATTTTTATGCCAAATGTTAAAGAATTAACATTGCACTGTTCACTTTTTATTTTGTCAGAGTTCAAATGTTAGGATAAATTAAATATACTTCCATGGCTTAGGAAATTTAAAATGGAATATATTTTTTTAAGTAGAGGTTTCCCTCAAGGGAATGTTAATACTTAATTTCCCAGGATCCTTGACTATCTCTCTTCTGTTGTAACACTGAAATGAGAAGGATATGTTAAATATAATGAAATGTTCGCTGAAACATAAATAACTGGGTGTATCTAGACTAGCATGTAAACATACTAATTATACTGCATGTAAGCTATATCAGCTGCCTTCTCTTTCAATATAACATTTGTATTTATTACATTTCCCATATGGTAATGCTTCTGGTAATTTTGCTATAACTAATGAGGAAAAAATAGAAAATTATATATGTATATATACATACATACATATGGTTTTTCCAGTAGTCATGTATGGATCTGAAAGTGGGACCATAAAGAAAGCTGGGCACTGAGGAACTGATGCTTTCAAATTGTGGAGCTGGAGAAGACTCTCAAGAGTCTTGGACAGCAAGATCAAACCAGTCAATTCTAAAAGAAATCAACCATGAATATTCATTGGAAGGACTGATGCTAAAGCTGAAGCTCCAATACTTTGGCCACCTGATGTGAAGAGCTGACTCACTGGAAAAATCCTGATGCTGGGAAAGATTTAGGGCAGGAAGAGAAAGGGGAAACAGAGGATGAGATGGTTGGATGGCATCATTGACTCAATGGACATGAGTTTGAGAAAACTCTGGGAGATAGTGAAGGACAGGGAAGCCTGGTGTGCTGCAGTCCACTGGTTTTCAAAGAGTCAGACATGACTGAGAGACTGAAAAACAAATCCAACTGAAATGCTACAGAAGGTCGGCCAAGTATTACAACATATAAATACAACTCTATTCAGATGTTCGTTCTAGACTCGAGTAATTTGGGTCACATGTGTGATGTGCTAGGTTCTTTCACTTGAATATGGAATACAGTGATTTAAAAGTTTTTTAAAAGGTCACATACTCCAGAAATTACAAAGTTAGAAGATTGGAAAATTCACCCCCTTGAAAACCTCCTACATTAAATAAGAGAAAAAGATAGTTAATAAGTGACAGTGACCACGCTTGTATCAATATTTCTGAAAATCTATGACAACTAATAGTATGCTGAGAAGTGTTTTTTTTTTTTCCTCCTGTGTATGCTGCTGCTGCTGCTAAGTCGCTTCAGTTGTGTCCAACTCCGTGGCCCCCAGCCTCCTCTGCCCCTGGGATTCTCCAGGCAAGAATACTAGAGTGGGTTGCCATTTCCTTCTCCACCTCCTGTGTATGGATCTTGCTAATCATGTAGAAAACTGTACTTCATTTTCTGGTTTCAACTCAAAGCAGGAAGGGCTGAGTTTAGTAAAACCCAGGGATTTCACAGGTTCTAGGCTTCCCTGATGGCTCAGTCATAAAATATACCCCTGCAATGCCAGGGACCTGGGTTCGATCCCTGGTTCAGGCAGATCCCCTGGAGAAGGGAACGGCAACACAGTTCAACAAATCTTGCCTAGAAAATTCCATGGACAGAGGAGCCTGGCAAGCTACAGTCCAAGGGGTTGCAAAGAGTCAGAACTGAGCAAGGAGCACTTTCACACATATACTCCCTGTGTTGGATGACAGTTCTGAAACAAAGAGCACACAATAACATGGCTGTTGGTGACTCTTACTCCTCAGACAAAGCTTCATAATCAGTCAGTTCCTTAAGCAAAGGGCAAGCGATGCATCTCTCAAACCATATGCAGGCTCTACAACTTCACCTTTTGTTGACAAGTTCATATAAAGCAACAGATGGGGTATTAAAGAAACGCAACAGGTGTGACAAGGAAAAAACAATAGTTAAACTGGTGCCTAGTAAATGTCACTTTAAAGGAAAGAAAATACAAGTAAACGTATCAGATGCAAAAGTCAGATTTTAGATGTTTATACTATCAAGTCACAGAATATAGGGGGCAAAATGAAAAAAATGGCATCTTAGCACAATGAGATGAATAAAATTTCACAGGTACCACTGAGAGTTGGTAGAATGGTAATTTTTTATAGAAGAGTCACACAAGATGATACTTGGCTTTTAAAAATGTATATGATATACATATACATTATGGAATGATCACCATGATCAAAATAATTAACATATCCAATCGCCTCCGATAGTTAACTCTTTTTTTAAATGCAGAGAACACTTATCTACTCTCAGCAAATTTCAAGTATACAATACCTTGTTATTAACTATAGTCTAGTTGAAAGTAGAACTGTTGTTCAAATGGACAAACAAGTTGATTATTAGTTTGTTAATATTTCATCCATACAGGATTATTAAACCTAATTATGGATGTAATGAGTAATCTATGAAAAGTGGCATTTTATTAAACGTAATACCACAAAATTATTTGGAAGCTAGAGCTAAACATTAAAAACAAATTCATCCATCTCTGAATCCAACAGAATGTAGGACTCATTCAGGAGTGAGGCATGGGTGATGGGGAAAACAACTATGTCAGTATCTAGGTCACTATACCTCTTCCCCCTCTAATTCCATTAATAAATATCATTAATTAAATGGGGAAATAGCTGAATAAAACTCAAAATTATAAACTTGAATAACATATTTGGGTTTCTCTTAAACCTAAAGGTTCACATTTTCTATAAATAGAAAATAAACTTCTCTTATGTTGAGAAAGAGGGCTCTAAGTACAAATATATGTACTTTTGTTGCAAAAACTTGAATTTTTTACTCGTTAACTCAAACTGCCTTGACTTCTCATGTTTATGCAAAACAGATTTTTTGGAGAAAAAAAAGAAAGATACTGTAACATCAGAGGAAATCATCAAAGAACTAGTGGCAACATCTTAAGGCTTTTATCAAAGTAGTGAGGGAATGCATTAAAGCAACAATATCTGAAGCTTACATGTGATGGGACTACTAAATTTAATAGTGTGTCTTATGAACATATGTGGATATAATGATTTTTTTGTAAGAATACCTCATTCTGAAGGACTTTTTTCTGAGTAAGAGAACATCATCTCTCAAGACAATTCAGGGGGAAAAAATCTACCAATATTTCATTAATAATAGATGCCTCACACTCTACAAACAGAGGACCAAAGTTTTTGAAAAACTATATGCACTATAAGTGAAGGTTATGCAAAGAAGAATAAGCTTATGAATGGTAAAAATCATTTTAAAATTCTTCATTAAATTCTTATGAGAAGATGGTAGCCTAAACATGAATTGTTAAAACTGAGTCATAGTACATAAGGGTTTAAATAAAAATAAAGGTCTCTCACCTAGAAAATCTTGCTAAACAATTTATGATTAAATTTGAGGTTTCTATTTACATTTATCAAAATGTGTTAAATATAAACCATTTCTTATTTTTCAAAGAAAAAGTATTAAAAACAGTACAGTTTTACCTATAAGTAATAGTTAAGAACAAAAAGGAAAAGAAACCCATATGAAAATGATTTAACAGAGTATGACTATTTGAGATGTTGTACTTTTAAAATGTCATGAGAGGTCACCAGTGGGTTCACTCGTGCCCTGACAAATCAAACGTCAACTTCTAATGCATATTCAGTATACTGAGGTTCATAAAACGAACTAAACATAACTGAGTTCTTTGAAGTAGAATATATAGGTGGGAATCATGACACAATGAAAGAAAACTCTTTTGAGTGCTATTTGGGCCCTCCTTATGAAAATGAACTATAAAACCACTAGCATTCAATTTCAGGACCCTCAGGTGCCACATAATGTTTGATTATTTTCTCAAAAATAAAACTGTAATCTACAATATCTAAAAGTATATAGTCTAAATTTATGGCAGAATTAGAATTTAAGTCTTCCAATGTGAATGATGTTAAACTTTACTCAGAAGTTATAAAATTGGGCCTGTGAACATTAAACAAAGAAGCGACTTGCCCCAGAGAAGAGAGGAGTGAGATTCATTAAATATTCTAAAGTCCTTTTATGCGTATTCTCCATCATGATTAGAACAAGGCTTATATGCGATCGTACAGTATAATGATGTTACTGCCTTCTAACTGATTCTTTAAGGTAATGGACACAATTTAATGAGAATAGGCATTTACTTTTAATTGGTATTAACTGTATAGCTCCTTATATTCAAAATAGGAGATTTATTACACGCTCTGAACATAAAATTTAAGTATTTGGAATATTCTTTTCCTTTTACAGTGTTAGGATTATCAGCTGGAATAGATAAACTGACCTACACTTATTTTTTTATAAAATCTTATTAGAATGCAAGTTTATTTTCATCTTGCTATATATCAGTTGAATATCATCCAAATTTTTTAGTGTTAGTTTTTCAGTTTGGCTTTTTTTTTTTTTTTTTTTTTAAATTTTGAGCAACAACCACTGGGAAGCATATTTAAGGGTCTAGAAGTTAGGTAATAAAATGAATCACTCAGTTCAGTTCAGTTCAGTTGTTCAGTTGTGTCTGACTCTTTGTGACCCCATGAATCGCAGCACACCAGGCCTCCCTGTCCATCACCAACTCCAGGAGTTTACCCAAACTCATGTCCATCGAGTCGGGGATGCCATCCACCCATATCATCCTCTGTTGTCCCCTTCTCCTCCTGCCCCCAATCCCTCCCACCATCAGAGTCTTTTCCAATGAGTCAACTCTTCACATGAGGTGGCCAAAGTATTGGAGTTTCAGCTTCAGCATCAGTCCTTCCAATGAACACCCAGGACTGATCTCTTCTAGGATGGACAGGTTGGATCTCCTTGTACTGCAAGGGACTTTCGAGAGTCTTCTCCACCACCACAGTTCAAAAGCATCAATTCTTCAGTGCTCAGCTTTCTTCACAGTCCAACTCTCACATCCATACATGACCACTGGAAAAACCACAGCCTTGACTAGACGGACCTTTGTTGGCAAAGTAATCTCTCTGCTTTTCAATATGCTATCTATGGTGGTTATAACTTTCCTTCCAAGGAGAAAGCGTCTTTTAATTTCATGGCTGCAATCACCATCTGCAGTGAGTTTGGAGCCCAAAAAAATAAAGTCTGACACTGTTTCCCCTGTTTCCCTATCTATTTGCCATAAAGTGATCAGACTGGACGCCATGATCTTCGTTTTCTGAATGTTGAGCTTTAAGCCAACTTTTTACTCTCCTCTTTCACTTTCATCAAGAGGCTTTTTAGTTCCTCTTCATTTTCTGCCATAAGGGTGGTGTCATCTGCTAGTTCCTGGTAAATAGCCAGCTGCTGAGTGTTATTTTCTTCAATATTTTAACTTTCTACATCTGCTGACTTCAGGCAACTGACAGCTTCCCAGTCTCAGGCTTGGAGGTATGATCTATAGTTCCACTTGGAACCTGCCTGTGTAAGATGCAAAATACTCAGCAGGGACAAGCAGCACCCATGGAGAGGTTTCTCTTTTCTAAATTTGTTTCCAATGAGCAGTACTGTCCACTTCAGTGGAAGGGAGACCAAATTCTATTTTGCCAATTATATAAGGAATTACATGGGCAAAATATGAGCAAACTAGCACCCTGGATCCAAAATACCCCAGTGCTGCCTAAAAATTGGCACAGTGTGATGCTACTTAAACCAACCAGATACTCAGTCCAACACAGCTATTAAAAAGAGAAGAAATTGTCTTATAGTTATTTATGTGAAAAATATTTTTCGTTTCATACCATAAGTTAAAAGAGGGCAAAAGCTTTTTCAGTTTAATTTTACCATTGTACCCCACTTACAAAACTTTGTCTAAAATATATATACTAGCACTTAATAGCTCTCTGTGGAATGAATGGAATTGACAAATATTTCATACCTCCATATTTTAAATGCAGCCTAAGTCATCCATTTTTGTTTCAGAAACAAGTATGTCAAAAATGGCAAAGTATCTGGGGCAAAATCACACTGTAATTTTACATTGCTGAAGTTGTAAAAAAACAATGCTCATAGACATAGACCATAACATCTGTAATACATAGACCATAACATCTATAATACAATCCTTTGAATTTATGCCTTGGAATCTTATGAAGAAGATCCTTTATTATAATAGAAACAAAAGTAGTGAACACTTACAAAGCACTTATGCTGTCTCAGTAAACATACTAAAACTGCACAAATATGAAAAGCTTGGAACAATCTTATTAGGAAGTCTATTATAATCCCCATACTACAGATGAGAAAAACTGAGGTGTAGAGTTCAAGAAAGTGACCAAAGTCATACTAGAGGCAAAATTCAAGATCAGGCAGTCTAGCTAAGTTGAATTTTTGAATTACATAACATCATTACCAAGTGATGAGATTTTTTGCATATCTCAAACTATATTCATATAAGCAGTCTGAAAGGAAATACTTTTCTACAAAACTGGGACAAACAGCCTATTTTGTATTAATACACATCTAATGACATTTAAGCTCATGGCATGTGTTTGTATATTTATTTACATTAGCATAGACTGGAGAAGGAGAAACAAGCAAAAGAAGCAGTATTAATAATATCAAAAACAGAGGCAAACCTTTATTAAATATTTACTACACCAGACACAGTGGTCAGAAATTTTCAGACATTATTGGTTTAATTATCTTCCAAAATTTTGATAGATGTCACTTTTTGTTTCATCTACTTTTCCCAAATTATAAAACTAAAGATTGAATAAAATAACTTTTTGGTACATCAGGTGCTCTTTGGAGCCTCATGCAAAGGATGTGAAGTGTGAGAGGAAGGGATGAGCCAAGCACTTTGTCTTAAGGAACTGTAAGGCCGGGGTTGCCATTTCCTGAGATGGGATAATCTTCTGAGAAATTAGAAGCATGTTTGTGGATGTGTTATTTTTGAGGTGTTTATTACATATCTAAATGCACACATCCAAGAGAGGAAGAGATGTAGTGCACAAATCAGCGAACTGGTCAGGCAAGGGCACAGAGAATCCCTTTAGAGTGAAAGGAGGGAAGTCAGAGGGCAGACTCAAAGAGGCTGGGAACATGTAGTGAGAGTTTTTGGAAGTTCTTGACTGGTGGCTCACATTTCCTCAGTGAAGAGTAGCGAGAGTGATTCAAGGTTGGTGAAAATGAGAGGTGTGAAACAGAGATGAAATGAATCTTGGACTCATTATGGAATGAATTGGATTTCTGGGCAGTAGTAAGGGACAATTTGAAGTTCACAATTATTAATTTAAAGTGCAATCAGAGAGGCTGTTTTGGGATTTTTCCCTTGACTTTCTATGTTCATGCACAAAGTACAGTTGGATTTGAAAAAGATTGAGATTTCGCCAGACAAGAAAAGTGAAGTAACAGATAGATGGACAAAGGGTTTCAGAGTATAAATAAGGGCATTTTCATGTTGCCAAAATTGCCAAACCGTTGGGTCATAGAAAAAGCAAGAGAGTTCAAAAAAAAACCTACTTCTGCTTTATTGACTACGCCAAAGCCTTTGACGATGTGGATCACAATAAACTGTGGAAAATTCTTAAAGAGACGGGTATACCAGACCACCTTACCTGCCTCCTGAGAAATCTGTATGCAAGTCAAGAAGCAACCATTAAAATCAGACATGGACCAACAGACTGGTTCAAAATTGGGAAAGGAGTATGTCAAGGCTGTATATTGTCACTCAGATGGTGACTGCAGCCATAAAATTAAAAGACACTTGCTCCTTGGAAGAAAAGCTATGGCCAACCTAGACAGCATATTAAAAAGCAGATACATTACTTTGCCACAAAAGTCCATCTAGGCAAAGATATGGTTTTCCAGTAAGTCATGTATGGATGTGAGAGTTGGACCATAAAGAGAGCTGAGAGCCAAAGAACTGATACTTTTGAAATGTGGTGTTGGAGAAGACTCTCAAGAGTCCTTTGGACTGCAAGGAGATCAAACCAGTCAATCCTAAAGGAAATCAGTCCTGAATATTCATTGGAAGGACTGAGGTTGACGCTGAAGCTCCAGTACTTTTGCTGCCTGATGCAAAGAACCGATTCATTTGAAATTACTCTGATGCTGGAAAAGATTGAAGGCAGGAGGAGAAGGTGACGACAGAGGATGAGATGGTTGGATGGCATCACCGACTCGATGGACATGAGTTTGAGCAAGCTCAAGGAGTTGGACAGGGAAGCCTGGCATGCTGCAGACCAAGGGGTCGCAAAGAGTCGGACACGACTGAGTGACTGAACTGAACTGATAGGTATAATGTTAATGACGATGATGATAACATAATGCACACTTTGTTCTAAGAGGAACTGTTCTAAGCACACATTATATAAATTATTTATTCTTCACAACAGCCTTATGGGAGGAATTGGGGGCAGGAGGAGAAGGGGACGACAGAGGATGAGATGGCTGGATGGCATCACTGACTTGATTCACATGAGTTTGAGTGAACTCTGGGAGTTGGTGATGGACAGGGAGGCCTGGTGTGCTGCGATTCATGGGGTCGCAAAGAGTCGGACACAACTGAGCGACTGAACTGAACTGAATTGTGATTTTATAGATGAGTGAACTGAGGTGAAATGATTAAGCAAATTTTTGTAAGTTATAGATAGTAAATGGCAAAGGCAAGACTTAGTCCTTTAACTCCAGGTAGTCTGGCTTGATATACCAATACTTCCATACTGCCATGAACAACTGTGGAATCAATGAAATAAGGAGAGAGTTAAGAACATGAAAAATAATTATGGGATATGTGGATTATAATTTCCAGTGGAGTGAAAAAAAAAATGCTAGAGCTGTGGGTCTTCAATAATGTTCAATAAAAAAAAATGGAAGTGTTAGTTCAAGAGTGGAATTCTTGGAATTAAATATTATGAAGGAAATGCATATAATTGAAATGATGAAGTCTAAAATATAATTATGCAGCAGGGTGGTTAACATAATAGAATCACATCACTGGAGGATTAGAGATTAAGGACACAAGAGGTCAAAGTATTGGAGATATTATTTACAGAAAAATTGACAGAATGAAGAGAGAACAATTTGAAGGGAGACTAACATAGATTCAGGGGCTCAAATGTTCAGGAATAAAGGGGGCTGACATTCTAATGGTGACTGATTGATAGGGTTGCCAGATTTAGCAAATGAAAATATAATATGCACAGATACAATCTAATTTCAGATAATAGTAAATTTTCTTTCAGTTCAGTTCAGTTGCTCAGTCATGTCCAACTCTTTGCGACCCCATGAACTGCACCATGCCAGGCCTCCCTGTCCATCACCAACTCCTGGAGTTTACCCAAATTCAAGTCCATTGAGTCGGTGATGCCATCTAACCATCTCATCCAATGAATACCCAAGACTGATTCCCTTTAGGATGAACTGGTTGGATCTCCTTGCAGTCCAAGGGACTCTCATGAGTCTTCTCCAACACCACAGTTCAATAGCATCAATTCTTCTGTGCTCAGCTTACTTTATATTTTTAAATTTAAGTATGTCCAAATATTGTATGGACATACATATGCCAAAAAATAATGTGTCATTTACCTGAAACTCATATGTATAGCTGAGTATCCTATATTTTATCTGGCAATCCTACTAACAGAGTCAGCATCTGAATTCAGATTTTTCCAACTCACAAATTTAGTTCCTAAATCTAATAGCATATTTTATTGTTAGTATTAATTCAATCAAATAAATTAATGAAAAAATCTAATCAAATCAAAATTACACTCCTAGTTTGCTAAATTAGAGCAAATGTATTTCATGATCTTAAGTATGATACTCATATATTAATATATAAATGAATGTGGCATTTTATGAAAGTAAATGCATTTTGAAAGCATGAACTGTGATCTAAAAGTTTTATCACTAGTTATGTGTGTAGTAAGATATCAGTGGGTAGGCCCCCTGATGATCCCTGTTGTTAATACAGTTTAGAGAATAAGTTCAATTATGATGACAGGAAAATAGCTATGCATTATCACAAATTATCTTTCATCTTTGACATAAATGGAAAAAGAGTTCTTTCGGTAATTCCGTAGTTATATTTAAAACAATTTAGCATTGTGTTTGAAGTTATGCTTTTAAAAGCAGTAGGTACCACAGTTTGGAATCAATCAGTGCTATAGTAGTATCTGTCATTTAAATGTGGTTTTTGTGCCTTCTTTTCCTTTTTCCGTGCTATTTCATGCTATCTCATATTTAATTTAAATTATTTTTGAATGATGTAGACAAAATCAGGAAAGTAAAATATGTGTACAAAAGAAGAATAGAAATCTAAATTCAAAACAAGTTCAATATACAAATATGTTACAATATTACTACATAATAATTTTATAATCTATTAGGAGTTTTAGTGTTTTCATATTATGGGTTTTTCCTGAAAAATATGTAAGTAATATAGGAAATACACATGGATTATATACTGCAAAAATATTTCTAACAAATTTTTATCAAATTAATATTGACAATATTTAAAGAGGTTTGTGTAAATAAAATTTTATTTTTCAAAGAAATTTTACATGCAACATCCCAATGATTTCACAAGTCTTTGAAGAAGATACTATAGATGTAATAATCTCTTGTTGCAATTAAGACAATCAAGAATAAACATAAAGCTTTAAAATGTGACATACCAATCAATAGGAAGTTTCATTCAAGGATAGATACTCTAATTGCTTCTGTGATCTTTCTACTCCAATAACCTACATCCTTAGATGTTCCTATTTGATGCATACTTTGCCACATTGTTTCTGTTTTTATTGGTATTATAAGTAGCAGCTGTTAAAGATCAATTTATAATTACTCAAGCACACTAGTGAAATCTCAGCAAAATCTTAATGAAAATATTAAGAAAGCATACTCTTGATATTACTACATCTAACCAAAACAGAGTAACTGGGACCAAATTTAAACTAATGAAAACAACCGAAAACAGATTACTTGAAACATACCAGCTTTAAAGAGACTGGGTACCAGTCAATAAAAGAAAATGATCCCTGAGAGATAGGAAACATTCCAGACAAAAAGTAAGCTTAATGATTTTCCTCATTTACTGCCATGAGAGAGTTTGAGGCTGTGGTACACAACTAAGTTAACCCATGCAGAAGCTGGCAGACTCTGTGAGTGAAAATACAACAAGATCAAGTGAATGGTGGTGTTGGAGAAGACTCTTGAGAGTCCCTTGGACTGCAAGGAAATCAAACCCGTCCGTACTAAGGAAATCAGTCCTGAATATTCACTGGAAGGACTGATGCTGAAGCTGAAGCTCCAATACTTTGGCCACCTGATGGGAAGAACTGACTCATTGGAAAAGACCCTGATGCTGGGAAAGATTGAAGGTGGGAGGAAAAAGGGATGACAGAGGATGAGATCATTGGATGGCATCACCAACTCAATGGACATGAGTTTGCGCAAGCTCCGGGAATTGGTGACGAACAGGGAGGCCTGGCATGCTGCAGTCCATGGGGTCACAAAGAGTCGGACATGACTGAGCAATTAAACTGAACTGAAGGTGGCCAGAGTTCCCAATATACTGGAGAAGAAATAGCTGCTCAGAGAGAGAACTTCAGATATCTGTAGGCAGCTCTCTCAAGGCAGTCAGCTAAGTACTGATTAGAGCATTCATGTAGGAAAATACCACACACCAGAAAAAGAACCACTTGAAATGATTAGAAGTAAATGATGAGAACCGTAGTGAAAGGCATATGACTCATAGGTATTGGATAAGAGAACACAGAAGGATCTGCGTCAATTATGAGGATAATTATAGCCTTAGATCTAGCACTGCTCTGCTCCCATTTATAAAACTGTCAAAAGTCAGACTCTTTCCAAGTAACTAAATTGTGTTCCAAAACAAAGTTGAAAATACTTATAATAATACAAAAATATCAAGCATCTAGTAAAATTCACAACGTCTGACATCCTATACAAATCTGTCAAATATGCAAAGAAACAAGGAAACACAACCCATATTGTGGATAAAAATCAATCAACAATACAAACTGACACAGATGTTAAAATTAGAACAAAATGGCATTAAAACGTTTTAACTGTATTGCATATGTTTGAAAATTATATAAAGACAGATAAGATACAAAAAGGACTCTAGGAATAAAACTTGAACTTCCAGGGATAAAAACTACAATGTGTGAGATACAAAGTGTACCAGATGGGAGTGACAGCAGATAAGATACTGCTGCAAAAAAAAAGGAGAAAAAAAAATAGTACATTTAACACTCATAATAAAATAACAATCTAAAATGAAACTGAATAAAAATAAGAATAATAAGAACAAAATTGAGTAGAGTACCAGCTAGCTGTGGACAATGTTATGTAGCCTAAAATACATGAAATTGTAGTTCCTAGAGTTAGGAAAGAGAAATAAGAGAAAAAAAAGATGAAATAATAGTTAAAAAATCTATAAATATGGCAAAAACTATAAACCCATATATCCAAGAAGTTCAATTAACTCCAAGCCCTATTCATCATGGCATATGATTACTAAATTGCTCAAAGCCAGTAATAAAGACAAAATCTTAAAAATAGCCAGAAAAGAAACACATGTTATATACAGAGGAACAAAGATAAGCATGACAGCAGATTCCTGTCACTGAACAGAGTGAAACGATATCATTAAGATGATGAAAGATAAAAATGGCAAACCTAGATTTCTGAATTCAATAAAAACATCTTTTTTTGAAACTATAAGGTGAAATACTTTTCTAGACACAAAATCTAAAAGCATTCCACACTAATAGACCCATGCTAACAGAAATGTTAAATGACTAGAAGTCATAATTTATGGGTACAGATTTAATATTTTTCCTTATTATTTAAATCGCTTCAAAAGATAGTTGACTATTTAAGCAAAATTAATAATAATGCAGGGCTAGGTTTATAATATAAAAATAAAATTAACCAAAAATACCACAAAAGTTGGGAGGAAAGAGATGGAATTATACTATGGTGAAGTTTTTCACTATACATAGAGAGGCATTATATCAGTGAGGGAAACCTGTGTCAGATCAAAGACATAACTATAAACCCTAAAGTAGTCAGTGAAATAACAAAGGTTCATAGAGAATAAGCTAACTAAGGAGATAAGTACAATCATAAGCAATATTTGTTTAATTTGATGAATCTAAAAAAATTAGTCAAATGGAAATTGACTAATGGAAAAAATAGAAAACAAATAATAATAGTTTTAAATCACTCAAATTACTAACCACATTGAACTTACATGGTCTTAACACCCTAATTAAAAGTCAAAGATTGTAAGATTGCATTTTCTCTAAAGCAAGACCTAACTATATGATTTCTGCAAGAAATGCCCACACAGAAAAAGAGGTTATTTCATAATAATGAAACTGTCAATTCATTTAAACCAATATAATGATTTTAAACAGTGACACACTTAACAACAAAGCTTCAAAATATGTGTGAAGTAAAAACTGATGGAACTACAATGAGAAATAAATATTTTACAATTTTAGTCAGAAATTTTAAGAACCTTGTTTTAATAACAGAAGACAAACAATCAGTAAAAATATAGATGTGAACATTATCAACCAACTTATCCTAATTGATATTTATAGAACACTCCATCCAGCAACAACAAATACATGTTATTTTTACATTCACAAGAAAAATTTATCTAGGTAGCATATTAGGGGCATTGAAGTGAAAGTGTTAGTCACTCAGTCATGTTCGACTCTGCAACCCCATGGACTATAGGTCACCAGCCACGTAATTCTCCAGGCAAGAATACTGGAGTGGGTAGCCATTCCTTTCTCAGGTGATCTTCCCAACCCAGAGATGAAACCTAGGTCACTTGCATTGTAGGCAGATTCTTTACCATCTGAGCCACTAGGGAAGCCCTAGCGGCAATAAACAAATATTAATAAATATAACAGAAATCATGTTAAATTGGAAATCAAAACAGGAAGATTTCTGGAAAATCACCAAATATTTGGAACAAAATAATATGCTTCTAACTAACAAATGATCAAAAAGAAATCACAAGGGAAATTAGAAAGTATTTCAAACTTAATGAAAATAAAAACACAAATATGTAAGCTAACAAGAAGTAGTACTTAAGGATGCATTTTTAGCAGTAAATCACTATATTTAAAGAAGAAAGTTCTCATATCCAAACCTCAGCTTCCACCTTAAAACACTAGATAAGGAAAACAAGTTACAAATTCCTTTTTAAAAAGGAAATTATAAAGATCAGGATGAAAGTTAATAAAATAAAAAATTAAGAAATCAATGAAACCAGAAGCTATTCTTTGAGAAAATCAATAAAATTGATAAAACTCTAGCCGTATTGATGAAAAAAGAGAATAACAGAACATGAATCACTCAGTAAGGAATGAAAGAGATAATATCACTACAGATACTAAAGCTAGTAGAAAAGAAGATCAGTGTATATTGCAAGTAACTCCATGCCAAAGAATCCTCACAACTTTTAAAAAATTAAATGGATAAATTTCTTAAAAAGCATAAACAAAGTCTCAAGAAGAAGTGGATAACCTCAATAACCTATGTCTATTCAAAAAAAAAATAGAATATGCAGTTAACATTCAGTGCACTTACTCAACAATTAGGATGGCTAAAATGTAAAAGACTGGCCATATTGAGTGTCAGGTTGTGACAGAATGGGACCTCTTTGCTGGTATGTATGTAAAAAAGTATAACCTGTAGAGAAAGTTTGACTTACTAATAAAAAAGATAAACAGTCACTTACTCTATGACCTAGCTATTTCATTCTTGGGTATTTATTCAAGAGATATGAAAGCATATGTCCATGCAAAGACTTGTACAAAAATATTCATCATGGTCTTATTCATAAAATCCAAAAGCTGAGACAATGCAAATATCCATCGAGATGTATCTGTGCAAAAAACCACTACTCAGCAGTAAAACAGGAATATACTACAACATGCATGGATCTCAAAATTATTATACTGAGTGAAAGAAGCCAGAAAAAATTATAGTACATAATTGTTTGATTCTATTTATATAGTATTCTAGAAAATACAAACTAATGCATAGTAAGAGAAGGCAAATCAGAGGTCGCTTGCAAATGGCAGTGGGAGAAAGCAGCCTACTGAGATAATTCATGAACATATGCCCACCCCAACTAAGAATAGTGGTACAAAAAAAGACCTTATAATCTTCCAGTGAGAAGGGCAGAAAGAACATATATAAAAGATTAAGTATTCTGCTCAATAACATCACTGAGAATTGGTTCATAAAAATTCTGAAGAAAATTATTTCCAAGCAAAAGATATTTGCAGCATACAAAAATTGATATGCTGGATTATATAATGAGAAAAGATTAAACCTACAAGGAAGGCATGGGGTAGGACATAGTAGATCCAACATGGTGAAAAAGATGGACATACATAGGGCTGGGAGAAATATCAATAACCTCAGATATGCAGATGACACCACCCTTATGGCAGAAAGTGAAGAAGAACTAAAGAGCCTCTTGATGAAAGCGAAAGAGGAGAGTGAAAAAGTTGGCTTAAAGCTCAACATTCAAAAAACAAAGATCATGACATCTGGTCCCATCACTTCATGGCAAATAGATGGCAAAAGAATGGAAACAGTGACAGACTTTATTTTCTTGATCTCCAAAGTCACTGCAGATGGTGACTGCAGCCATGAAATTAAAAGACGTTTGTTCTTGGAAGAAAAGCTATGAACAACGTAGACAACATATTAAAAAGCAGAGATGTTACTTTGCCAACAAAGGTCCTTCTAGTCAAAGCTATGGTTTTTCCAATAGTCATTTATGGATGTGAGAGTTGGACTGTGAAGAAAGCTGAGCACTGAAGAATTGATGCTTTTGAACTGTGGTGTTGGAGAAGACTCTTGGGAGTCCCTTGGACTGTAAGGAGATCCAACCAGTCCATCCTAAAGGAGATCAGTCCTGGGTGTTCATTAGAAGGACTGATGCTAAAGCTGAAACTCCAATACTTTGGCCACCTGATGTGAAGAACTGACTCAATGAAAATGACCCTGATGCTGGGAAAGATTGAAGGAGGGACAAGAAGGGGATGACAGAGGATAAGATGGTTGGATGGCATCACTGACTCAATGGACATGAGTTTGAGTAAACTCTGGGAGTTGGTGATGGACAGGTGATGGACACACAGGCCTGGTGTGCTGCAGTCCATGGGACTGCAAAGAGTCAGACACGACTGAGCGACTGAACTGAACTGAACTGAACACAGGACAGTGGTGAAGGAGAGATTCCACATGACTGTTATCCATCAGGTATAAAGTACTACTAGACTGTACCAGAGAATATCAGGCTTCTCCATAAAAAGATGAAATTGAAATGGCAACCCACTCCAGTAATCTTGCCTGGAAAACCCCATGGTTGGAGGAGTCTGGCAGGTACAGTCCATGGGGTCGCAAAAAGTCGGGCACGACTGAGCGACTTCACTTTCACTTCATGTAGGTGAACATCTTGAAGGAAGATACAACACTGAGGAGTTTTGGCACTAAATTAGTTACAAATGCATAAAATCATTTAAGGAGGAATGAAAGTGATAAGTTTAGGAAGAACAAAACATTGACCAGTAAAAGAAATTAATCATGATTTACCATACTGTTCAGTTCTGAATAGCATTTACCATGGTCATAAGAATGCAAACACATAATATTGATCTAACCTAAATAAAAACATAATCATTTAGGGAAATGAGCAATGGGAAGCTGGGAAGATTTTGTATGCATTATCCATTACAGACTTTATTATAACACATTCACTTACTAGAGCATGAATTATAAATTGATTCTTAAACCAAAGGATATTTCACCATTTGAAATCACCACAGTCTTCTTCACCTACTGTATGATAGTGGCTAATACAAAAGTGTCTACGCATATGTGCACACTTACACATTTTTGTGTGGTTGATGTTCCACTAGGAACATAAGATTATCATCTGTAGAAGAAGTGAGACACAACTGACCACACCAAGTTATAGTGTCATCTTAGAGAGAAAATGTCTTCCCAGCTAGCTAGAGAAAATTAAATGCGACCTTACTGAGGTTATTATCTTACCTAAAGAAAGCGTACATTTCAAACTGAAGGAGCCCTCTCAGCAAAGGAAGCCAAGTAAAATTAGAATCTTCTTGGTGAATGCTGGCAACATCTATTCAAGGACTATCCAAGGAAGATGTCCCATTTACACAACACAGCCTGAGGGCCCTGGTGGCTCTTCTGTCCCTTTTGAGGAAATTAATTTACCCATCTTTCATTACCTGCTGCCATTAGACATTTGAATCATTTAGCCAATCCCCCTTTATTCTGATAGGCCTATCACAAAAGCTATAAAAATCATAGGCAACTCATCAGAGGACACAAATATATTTTATACCCTTGGTAGTTGCATTTCTTATTGAAAATCACTACAATGTTTCTTTAGATCTAGGTTAAAGTATATTCCTCCCTAAGGGATTAGTCAATATTTCAGTTCAGTTCAGTTCAGTCACTCAGTCGTGTCCGACTCTTTGTGACCCCATGGACTGCAGCATGCCAGGCCTCCCTGTCCATCACCAACTCCCGGAGCTTACTCAAACTCATGTCCATTGAGTCGGTGATGTCATCTAGCCATCTCATAGCTGTCATCCCCTTCTCCTCCTGCCCCCAATCCCTTCCAGCATCAGAGTCTTTTCCAATGAGTCAATATTTAATATGCTAGAAAATAAGACTTTATTTTTTAGTTTGTAATTCTGGTTTAGAGGGAATGAAATAGATCATGTTTTTATAACTGTCAGAGAGTATGCATATGAGATAAATCTGAAAAGCTACACATATTCTACTTTTAAAATATTGAATTACATTTGAGAATAATTTTTTTTTCTGAATTGTAATGATTCTGGGAAAAGTCTAAAATGCTTGAGAGCTTTGAACTTAGCTAGGGAAGTGTTAACTAGTTCAGATAAAGCAGTTTAACCAAGTTGTAATTATTTTGTGCAGTGTTTAAAAAAATGCACTTACTTTTTTTTGAAATATATGAAACTGAATTTATAACATTGGTTATGTCTACTGTGTAAGCCTCTTCAGGAAACTGAGTGGCAGCCTAGTAGTAATGAGATAGTAATGCAATTTACAATTTACTAAATTGTTCCCTAGGCAGGGAATGGCAACCCACTCCAGTATTCTTGCCTGGAGAATCCCATGGAGGGAGCAGCCTGGTAGGCTACAGTCCATGGGGTCGCAAAGAGTCAGACACGACTGAGCGACTTCACTTCACTTCACTTCACTTCAGGCATAGTTTAAACAGTAGGTGTATATGATCCATTAAAGTCGATGTACAATTTATGTAAAGACCACAATTTATCTTCACTAAGGGGTGATTTCAAGTGAAACATTAAGAGTTTACCATTCCCTCATCTAAGAATCATTTGTACTTATGAGGAAAAAAAATAACTGATATAATGAACTTTGTGATCAGTTTATGTAAATAAAATGTAAAATATTGATTTCTCCATAACCATTTTTTAGGTTCTAATATTATTCTAATACAGAGTTTCATAAAGGGGAGAGTTAGAAGGATCTTTGGTACTGTCCCGCTAGTGCAGAAAGATAAAGTTGTAAAACAAGAGGCAGGACATGGGAAAGCTTTTTATCTTTCATCGCTTTTACTACTCAGGATTCCCTGATTTTCTACAAACTTTGATTTACTTGTTTTAGATGATTAGGCAAGACCTATTTGTCATGGATGTTTCTTTGTATAATGAAGAGATGAGCCAATGATTTTCATGTACTAATTGGAGAATGTCCATAAAGTCTCTTATTTCAGCAAAAACACAGCAGCACATTGAGTGAGATGTTGAACATTCTTAGCTGTGGATTATGGAAGAGAAAGTGAAACAAGAAATGAGGACAACAAGAGAAATATGTGGAAACCGGCAGTCAGTCCACCAAAAACATCAGATACCCATGACTACAAGCATTCCCCTTGACTGATTTGCACATTGTATTTTCTTAAAGTGGGTGCACAGGGCAATTAATGACACATTGTTCTATCTCAATTGCTTTGAATGTTGATATTTGCTTCTACTTTTTTGATCATGAATTTGTTAACTAAGCAAATATTTATTAAGATTTACTATGTACTAATTGTAGCTATTGTTCCCAAACTCACTCTTGGATAACCTGTCTTTAGTGAAAATGGACCGTGTCCTTGACTAAAATACTTCTTCCACTAATATCACTTTCCTCCTCCACCTAATAATGTGTGTGGTCATTAACCTGCAACATTCAGCGCTGTCAAGCGGCTCTTTGGTAAATTAAACTCCCTGAGGGAGGAGGAAAGGGAGGAGCTCTCCGCTTATTTATAAACTAGAATGCATTACTAACATCACCGAAGCCCTTCCTTCACTGAAAATCTTGACCTAGGATTTTCTCCTCTCAAAAATTCTTTCAAATTTATCTAAGATTCTTAAAAAAAAAGAATCAATCCACATAAATGTCCACTATTTGAGATTTTTTTTCCTCTTTGTTTTGAAAGGAAGTACTTAGTATCTCAAATGAATGTTTAGGTGGCAGTATTTCAAGGACTGTTGCCAAATGAACTGAAGATATCAAGCAAGACAGAAGCAATTACTTTTTTGTATTTTTGAAGGAGGTGCGGAAACGGAGTTCTCTGCTTCCCTTACATTGCATACCAGGATGATTAACTCTTTTCCCTATAAGCCTAGCCCTGATCTCCCTAAACCAAGGTAAATAACTATTTCAATGTTGTTAAACCTGGAAATATTTTGGTTATTACCAAGTGCAACCTAAAAACTAGGATTCAGACAATCTGACTCTAACAACATAAAAGGGTAGGAAAGTAATGTATGGGTGTATAATGTGGATGTATAAATAAATGGGAAGGCAAAAAGCTGGAAAGCATACCATCTATGTCAAAGACATAATTAAACTGAGTCCACTGGGCTTACTTAGTGGCTCAGTGGTAAAGAATCTATCTGCCAATGCAAAAGATGTGGGTTCGATTTCTGGGTCAGGAAGATCCCCTAGAAAAGGAAATGGCAACCCACGCCAGTATTCTTGCCTTGGAAATCCCATGGACAGAGGTGCCTGATGGCTTATAGTCCATAGGGTCACAGAGAATTGGACAGCATTTACTGGCTAGAAAAAAAAAAAAACCACCAACAACAAAATGACACACAAAAGTCATAATATTCCAAATAATATGTACAATATACAGTTACAGTTTTTTGAATAATTTGACTGGAAATTTTTGGAATAATTAACAGTGAGAGGAAAGTTGACATATATGAACAGATCATCTGAAATGAAATTTTAATGATTATTTTAACACTACCAGAAAAGAATACTTTACTTTCACAAGACTTAAAAATAAATGATAAATCTAAAAGGCAAAGGCAAAAAATACATCCTAAAGTCATAAAACAACTGCAGAAAATCTATTAGATATAGCTTACTCTTTAATTTATATTAAGACTATTTAACAAAACTCTCCTTTCTCATTTTTAAAAACATTTATGTTTTCTAAGGATGTTTCTAAGAATAAGATATACTACACTTGAACATAGTAAAATAATATATGAATACAAACATGACATGAAGAAATAACAGAAATAAGAGTTCGGCTTTTAGACAATAGGAAAAATAGATACAAATAATTCATTAATATTTGTTAAATTGGGGACTTGCAAATATTATATTTTTTTATACTTAATTCTTGGCTACCATGTTGAGCTCTCAGAAAGAGTGGTCATTTTAAAAATTCAATGAAATAGTACTTTGGTGTACTCTAGAGAAGATCAATAAAGCTGAAGTTGGTTGTTTCAATAAATTAAAAGCCTAACCATACATACAAATCTCTAGCAAAACTGATCAAAAGAATAGAGTAAAATTAAACTGTATAATACATTGAAAGAGTGACATAATGACAGATAAGAGACTAGAAAAGTAATGAGAGAATGTTATAGAGTATTATATGACTAATTTTTAAAACAAAACTTACAAATTCCTAAAAATATATCTCATCAGAATTGACTCAATAAGAAATGAAGAGGTCGAGTAATCCTATGCACATATTTGGTACACATTTCCTCTTTATGCTGATGATAAAAAATGTTGAAGAGGAAAAGTTCAAAGACTGTATTCTATAAGATGCTGCCAGAGCCTTACTGCCAGGTTGGTAAAACACTATTAATCAACAATGTAATAGCCTGCTGTCATGATTCTTAAGTATAATTTTAGATTGGTATGATTTATTAATGTAGGTTTTTAGTGAGCACTGCTTCTTTTTTCAGGGACATCATAATCAATGTTTAATCCTATACCATTATGTGTTAATCAGTAGTTTAAAAATCTTCCCACTTTTCTCCTCTTACAGTTCCTGCTTTAGATGATGGATTCATGGTTTTTTGTCTGAAAAATTATAAAAGCTTGCTAAATGGTCTTTTTCTACTAAAAAAATTTAATTTTTAGAAATTTACCTCAAATTACCAATCTGGGGCAATTTTAATCTACCAAGATATTTAACCATTTTTAGCTCCAGTGATAATGTATACTCTCATTCTTTCAGATATACTTCTTTAACAATATAAATATATGTAAACATATATATGATAAATACACATACATATTTTTCTTATATATACATTAGTATATACATTTACAAAGCAATATAAATATTTGCATGTAAGTACACAGTCATTTTCCAAATTTTGAAAGAAATTCAACTTTGTTAATTCTTAGTAAAATGTATAAAATTCAATATGCTTTCTTGTATTAAAATGTCAAGTATATTTATTTATTAATTCTTTGTCACCAGACAAAACAAGAAAAAAATTAATCCATAAAGCAAACAAATGGATCATTTTTGTTGAGTTATACAAAAATCTCCTAACATGCATTTATTTGAAAAATTATTATTTATGAATGAAATATTTATGAACAAATATTAAACAAATAAATTCTCTCAGATCACCTATAACAAAGTTGTAGTGATAGGTATTTTAGTGTTTTGGTACTTAAGAATCTAGTATTATGCTCTTAGAAATGAGTATCATTAGGTTATGAGATATATCTGAAGAAAACATAAGTATGAACACATTGGAAATAAAAATAAACACATTCAACATATATGCTCTATTTGGCAGTTGGTTAGAAACATCATTTTTTAATATAAACATGAGTGTCTATTAGATCTAAATTAAAGCTCAATGACAAAATTTTATTTTAAAGTAATACTGTTCTTTTATGATCAAATTATGGTACACTGTTAGATATTTCTATCATGTAGTTAAAACCTATGTTACTATTATCAGTGAAGCATGAAAAAAATACTTTTTCAACAATATATTTGAAGAAATAATCCCCTAAGAAGAGCAAGACAGAACAAAATGTAAGGGCATAAATTCAAAAGTAACACAGAGACACACACACACTCACTCAAGTAATGCACAATGAAATCGACTTAAAATATTCCTCTAAATTATAAATCTGAACATGATCTGTATTCTCCAGACATAATGATTAAGGGGAAAGGGGCAAAAATTCAAATGATAAAGTATATGTACATATAAATTTTAAGCTAATTTATTTGGTTATTGTGTAAAAAGGGGAATTCCTAAAATATTCTGATGCTCCAACAAGTTAATATTTTTACTATATTAGGTGATGCTAAAATAGACACTTTAATGAAAAGAGAAAGTATTCCAAACACAAACAAGTTTAAAATATTAAAGTTTAGAGAGTCTCTGGAATTTAAGCTTACCCCAACAGCTATGACATAATGATATTCTATATATCAAATGAAATTAATACAAGATGAGATGACTCTTTCATCCCAGCAGGCAAACTAAAGTTAAAAAAAAAAGTCCTGAATATGAATCAAAGTATTAGGCATTTAAAGGGAAACTCAGGTATGTAGCAATGCAGAAATATTTATCTTGAACTGAGATTTTAATAGACTATATAATCAAAGGTACTTTTTAGAAATGACTTAGTATTTTAAGAATAACTACTAAATTTCAAAAATATTCCTTCTTCCTTAAAAAATAATGTACTTTAAAAGATATAAAGTGATTTCTTCAGTCTATTTATATTTCTCTCACCATATCCTTTACATAATTATATATGTAAAGGATATGGTGAGAGAAATTCTGCAAATGCAGCATAATACACAAATCTCATTTTAAATAATTCTCCTATAAAAGCTAATAACTTCATATTCTGACCTAAATATCTGTTTATAATGTCTCACTGTCTATGATAATGTACTTGATTTTCTCAAGTTTAAATACCATGTATCAAAGCAGAAACTCATTTTTAGTCATGTATGCCACCAATTTTAGCAAAATATATAGTATTACCTAAACAAGAAAATTCCTATTTGTCATAATTGAAATACAAATAAGACTCTATGAAGTAAATGTATTCCTTGTTCATTACTTTCCCAAAGATTAGCCATTATTTTGTCTCTATTAAAAATGCATAAATGCAAGAAATATAGCTGCAGCTTCATACTTTTATCTGTAAAATTGGTTAATTTTTATTTTATATACGAAAAGAATATATTTTAAATTTTATACAAAGATATATTCAATATGAGATACTGAAGTGTGGGATACACAAATTATGCTTTTGTAGTTGGGCCCAAATATTTTTAATACATATTATTAAAAATAAAAAGTTTGTTATAAAAATGTTTAAGTAACTTTAAAATGTTGTCTTTATGTGTCTCCATGAACTGCTAATTTTTTTTTTTAAATTTCATTCCATCCCATCGAAACCACATAAACATCTCAGTATATGCAGAGAAAGAATCTGAAAAAATTCAACATGTTTTCATGACAACAACAAAACCCCAACAAATTAAGAATAGGGGGCACTTCCTCAACTTGATAAAGGGTATCTTTGGAAAAAAAAAAAAGCACAGGCTTCCCTGGTAGCTCAGCTGATAAAGAATCTGCTTGCAGTGCAGGAGATCCTGGTTCAATTCCTGGGTTAAGATCTGCTGGAGAAGGGATGGATTACCCACCCTAGTATTCTTGGGCTTCCCTAGTGGCTCATCTGGTAAAGAATCTGTGTGCAATGCAGGAGACCTGGGTTTGATCCCTGGGTTGGAAGAGACAGTGGAAGAGGACATGGATACCCACTCCAGTATTCTTGCCTGGAGTATCCTCGTGAACAGAGAAGCCTGGAGGGCTACAGTCCATGGGGTCACAAAGAGTCAGGTCACAAAGAGTCTCACTTTCAAGCTCTTAATGGTGAAAGACTAAATGCTTAATGGTGAAAGACTAAAAGCTATCCCTTCAAGACCAGGAACAACACAAGGATGTTGTACCACTTCTATTCAACACTGTACTAGAGAGTCTAGTCAGAGCAATTAGGCTAAAAATATAAGTGAAAAGTGCCCAGACTGGAAAGGAAAAAAGTTATCTCCATTTGCAAATGACATGACCTTGTACATGCATGCTAAGTTGCTTCAGTCATGATCTTGTACATAGATAATCCTAAAGAATCTACTGAAAAACTATTAAAACAAATTTAGCAAGGTTGAAGGATATAAGATTAATAAACAACAATTATATTTCCATAAACCAAAATGAGCAATATAAACAATTAAACTGAGAAAACAATATCATTTACAAAGCATCAAGAAAGCAGCCTACTGGGATTTTAATAGGGATTTTTTTGAATCTTAGATCTATTTGGTACACATTACAGTTTTAACAGAGTTAAATATTCCTATCCATAACCATGGGATAGCTCTTCAAATACTTATGGATAGGAATATTTAGCTCTGTTAAAACTGTAATGTGTACCAAATAGATCTAAGATTCAAAAAAATCCCTATTAAAATCCCAGTAGGCTGCTTTGCCGAAATTGACAAGCTGATCCTAATATTCATGTTGAAATTTAATGAACCCAGAATAATCGAAACAAGTATTTAAAAAAAAAAAAACAACAAAGAATTAAGTTGGAAAACTTATTATCCCCAATTGCAAACTTACAACAAGGCTACAGTAATCAATACAATGTGGTACTAGTCAAGGACAGACATAAATTAAGGGACTAGAATTGAAAGTCCAGAAATAAATTCTTACCTTTATAGTCAATTGATTTTCAACTGGGTGCTCAGGCAATAAAATGGGAAAGAATAATCTTTTCAACAAATGGTACTGAGACAACAGGATATTCACGTGCTAAAGAATAAAGCTGAACACCTCACTCACACTAAAACAAAAATTGTCTTAAAAGGGATCTTAGACTTTCTAAAAGCTAAAACTATAATATTCTTAGGAAGATTATAGAAATCTTTGGGTGGGCTTGCCTGGTACTTCAGTTGGTAAAGAATCCGCCTCAATGCAAGAAACCCTGGTTTGATTCCTGGGTTGAGAAGATCCGCTGGGGAAGAGATAGGCTACCCACTCCAGTATTTTTGGGCTTCCCTGGTAGCTGAGCTTGTAAAGAATCTGCCTGCAATGCGGGAGACCTGGGTTCGATCCCTGGGTTGGGAAGATCCCCTGGAGGAGAGGAGGGAATGGCTACCCACTCTTCTGGCCTGGAGAATTCCGTGGACTGTATAAGCCATGGGGTCAAAAAGAGCTGAACACAGCTGCAGGATTTTCACTTTCACTTGTGTCCTTGGGTTAGTCAATGCTTTCTAAGAAGTGGCATTCAAAGTACAAGTGATGAAAGAAAAAATATATAAACTGGACTTCCAAAGTTAAAAATATTTGTCCTTCAAAAGATGCCATCAAGAAAGTGAAAAATCCACCTACATAATATGAGAAAATATTTGCAAATCATACAGCTCACAAGGGGCTTTTATCTAAAATATGTAAAGAATTCTTACAACTCAAAAAATTAAAAATATAAGAACCCAATTTAAAAGTGGGCAAAGAATCTGAATACACATTTCTCCCAAAAATAGCCAATTAGCACAAGGAAAGATGATAAATATCATTATTCATTAGGGAAATGTAAAACCAAATCATATCACATACACTAGGATGATTACAACAAAAAGATAATAACAAGTGTTGATTAGAATGTGGAGAAATTGGAACCTTCATGCATTTCTAGTAGGAATGCAAAATTGTGCAGTCATTTTGGGAAACAATCTGGCAGTTCTTTAAATGTTAAACATAGAGTTACCATAAGACATAGTTAACACCTTGGTGAATAGAAAATGAAGGAATACCTCCACATAAAAACTTATACATTATAGCAGCATTATTCAAAACAGCCAAAAAGTAGAAGCAACCCAAATGTTCATAAACCAATTAAGGGATGAATAAAGTGAAATATGTTCATACAATAAAATATTATTTTCCAATAAAAGAGAATGAAGAACAAAGTTCTGATGCATGCTACAATATGGATGAACCCTGAAAACATTATGTTAAGTCCAAGAAGCCAGTGATAAGAGACTACATACTGTGTGTTTATATATATGAAATGATGAGAATAGATCAAAAGCAGAAAGCACAGTAGTAGTTTCCCAGAGTTGGGAAAATGGGGGTAATGAGTGACTGTTAATGGCTATGGCATTTTGTGGGGATGATGATGAAAATATTCTAAAATTAGATTGTGGTGATGTTTATACAACTCTGTGAATATGCTCTAGAAAAAATATTAAATGGCACATTTTAAGTGGGTGAACTGAATGGTATATGAATTATATCTCAAAGATGCTTTTTATTAAAACATAATGTCTATCTCATTATTTTCCCACAAGAAATACTACACCTACAATGTCTCAAACACACACATACACACCAAAAAAAAATCTTGGAGCTTTCTCTCAACTATACCAACTTCTTTACATTGCACTATCGAAATCCTGTGGAACTCATTCAGTAATCTTTAAATCTGCCCTACTCTTCTCCAGACTCATTGCCCTTGCCTCAGTTAAGTAGGTCATAGTTTGAAGTGAAGTCGCTCAGTCGTGTCCGACTCTTTGCGATCCCATGGACTGTAGCCTATCAGGCTCCTCCGTCCATGGGATTTTCCAGGCATGAGTGCTGGAGTGGATTGCCATTTCCTTCTCCAGCGGACTTTCCCGACCCAGGAATCGAACCTGGGTCTCCCACACTGCGGGCAGACGCTTTACCGTGGGAGCCGTCAGGGAAGCCCAGGTCATAGTTTACTACCTGAATAATCACAGTAGTCTCCCAGAAGTCCTTGCCGTCAGCCACCAGTCTCTGCTCTCTCCGGACCAGCTATTCACTGCCTATACATTTGTCTTTCTAAACATGTTCTTAGAAATATTCCAGAGTTACCTTATAGCTCCCAGAATTAAGTCCAAAATTTTTAGCACAGATTCAAGGTACTTTTCAACCTGACCCCATACAACAAACTAGCCTAATGTCCCTACAACTTTCCAACCAGTACTCAGTACTCAAAGTAATCTTTCAAACAATTTGCTACTATTTGAATTTGTGCTGTGCTAAGTCACTTCAGCCATGTCCAATTCTTTGAAATCCTATGGACTGTAGCCTGCCAGGCTCCTCTGTCCATGGAACTCTCCAGGCAAGAATAGTGGAGTGGATAGGCATTCCCTTCTCCAGGATATATTCTCAACCCAGGGATCGAACACAGGTCTCCCTCATTGTAGGCAGATTCTTTACCATCTGAGCCAGCAGTGCTCTTTATGACTTAATAACTTTGCATAATACATTGTCTCCACTCTCACCTTTCCTGTCTGATTAGACTAAGGGTTGTTTATCAATCAAGATGCAAGTTTAAAGGCCACCTTCTCAATGAAGTCTTATAGGAGACTCCTCAGTCAATTTTTTCATATCTTCATTATAGTATTGAATACTGGTGTATTATTATTTGTTTATATATCTGCCTCCCTCAGTAGACTGTGAGCTTAGTGATGACACTTTTATTCATCTTTGATTTTCCAATCCATCAACTAGAATCCTTGTTATATCAGGAAATGCTTAGTTAATACTTAACTATGAAATGTAAACAGAACTAATGAATGTGTATGCATACACATTTGCTTCAGGATAAGTAGAGAATTTAACACTGGGAGATAAATCCTCCAAAAGTCTCAGTCCTAAATTTACTACTTCACCCAGATTTAGCACAGTACATCAGAGCTAGGAGGATCTTTGCTAGATTGGCTTGATAACCTAAAGTCAAAAGACACTCTCTAGAATCTTTAAAGCTCTTAAATTTTAAGTCCAAGAAAATTTTAATTCACTACAGGAAATATTTGGCCAATATTATATATTAGTGAACTATTTACTAACCAAAATGAAAGATGCTTTCTGCTAACTGATAAAAAACTTCTGTTACATTCTTCATTTAAAACCGAATGTACCATTATAACTGAAAACAAAAGAAAATACATTGTTAAACACTGTCCACCAGAAAATATGCAAGCTAAATTTGTAAATTCATGGATTTATTAGAGTGAATCGTAATGATCATAAGCACTATGATTTCCAGCAGTATGTTCATATGAATTAGCGATAATGTCATATAGTTTTTATTGGTGCAAATTATATTCTCAGTAGATACATGGTAGGTAATTAGTACTGATTTCATTACTATGAAATAATGAAATACATATAAATATATATAGAGAGAAAATGATTGAGGGAGATAAAATTGACCAGAAACATATATATATATGAAATACATATAATATATTCAATACATATATGTATATATAATGCATACAATAATGAAATACATATATATACGTGTGTATATATATACACACGTATATATATGTTTCTGGTCAATTTTATCTCCATCAGTCATTTTCAATACATTTTAATAGATGTTTAATTAATGGGAGTCCCTGAGCTAAATGTCTAACTCAATCAATCACATATTCAGTATTTGGCTCCAGTTTGTATTTCAAGTTTGAGAGAAATTTGACTGAAACATTAATGATAAATAAATGGCTTGTTTACCATGAAGTGGTACCATTTTGAGAAAGACAATATAACAAGTAACTGAAAATATAGACGCTTTTAATAAAATTCTATTTCAAAAGACATAGCTAAGCTTTTAGTTGAATAAAATGCTAATATTAAGCACCATGAAAATATTTGAAATTTTAAATGATAAACATTAGATACATTAATTAACTTTAGGCTCTGATATTTGCAATTACATAATAATAATTTCTACAATTGAAATTAGCTGTACTAATATGATAATATAAATTAATAACTTCAATGATAACTTCCAAAAGCTATGGAGTTATTAATAAAGATATTTTTTAATATCCAAGTACAGAAATAAAATTTTCTGTCTTACATAATGACCACACAAAATTAAATAAAATAAAAAGCATAAATCTTGAAAATGTATATATATCTACACATAACAATATAAGTTCTTATTAAATTTAGCTTACTAAAAGAATCCAGAACACTGAGCAATTTCTCAGAAAACTTTCTACTTTTTCTCCCATAATGACCTAAAGTAAATAATCAAAGGAAATCAAAACTTCTACAAACTTATAATGCAAAAATATAAGAAATAATCTACAGTTACATGCATAGATTGACAGAATACTTGGTATCTTTGTGCATCATATGTCAATAATTCCATTTCATTTAAAATAATATAGGGAGGATAAACCTTTCCCCACAGCCTCAAACATCAATCATTCAAATAGAAATACACATACCTGCCCACACCAACCAAATTCCAGCATTGTAGAGTTGGAGAATATAAGGTTCTCAAGATCCTGAATATGTCTGTAAAAGCTGTTGATTCATTTAGAAGGAATCTGTTATTTTCCCTCCTCAAAGTGTGGTTACCAACTACAACTTCTTAGACATCAACACTGCCACAATCCAAGCTTTGTTGTAATGTTGTACTCTTACAGCTAAAAACCTGTTGATAATGAACCTGAACCCATTATTTTGAGTCAATGAATTGAAAGAAATAGGGCAAAGAATGAAAGCCACAGGGCCAATTATGAGCATTCTTTGATGTATTACTTGCTAGCACCCACCATATCACTTTGTGTCTTTGTCTTGATCCCCTCTGTTACTCATTAATTATTCTTGAAGGGTTAAAGTTCAGAGAGCTAATTGCACAAACCGTCTTTCTTGGTAGGGATTCTCCCTACTCTGACACTTTCCCCAACTGTGCCCAGCCACCTTGTATTATGCCAATTAACCCAATTCTTGGCATTTTTGCTTGGACTTCCAGCATCTTTTCAAGCTTTGCCTAAAATATTTTCGCTGGGTTACCTACAAAATACATCAAGCAACTTTAAAATTTGATTAAAACTTCCTTCATGATATCATCTGTCATAAACTTCCAATGATACAATTACATTTTCATTTTCTTCTGTACTAATTGTCATAAACACATTATTTGTAACAAAAATACTTTCACAAATTGCTGAACATTTAGCAATTTTAAATTATTCATTCCATCTTCTTACACTGAGTTACAGCCCATTCTAATAAAAATGACTTTTTGCACATTTGTCAACCAAGATCTGAATGAGATTTAGTTTTTATACATCATATTGAGGTTTCTATATGGCTCAGCAGGTAAAAAATTGCCTGCAATGCAGGAGACACAGGAGATTTGCATTCAATCCCTGGATCAGGAATATCCCCTGGAGAAGGAAATAGCAACACATTCCAGTATTCTTGCCTGGGAAGTCACATAGACAGAGGAGCCTGGCAGGCTACAGTCCATAGAATTGCAAAAGAGTTAGACATGACTTAGCAACTAAACAACAGCAACATAATATATGAACTAATCCCAATATTATCAGGATATTTAAAGAAATCACCTGTGGTACATAATTTCTATAAACTTTTAATATTTTACCATTATCATAATTCTGAACTATAATTCCAAAAGCAAATAATCCTGTCTTGTAACACTTCCTGAGTTTCCCTTATATGTCTTTATATTTTTTCAAAATCTTCAAGAATTCATTGCATTTCATGTTATCAGTTTCAGTAAGTGCCTGGCAACTGTTTGAAGGCATCTGTTTCAGAGTTATGCATTAATTGAAAGAAAGAAAGTTAAGAAAGTGTTAGTTGCTCAGCCCGTCTGACTCTTTGCAACCCGATGAACTGTAGCCTGCCAGACTCCCCTGTCCATGGAATTCTCCAGGCAAGAATACTGGAGTGGGTTGCCATTCTCTTCTCCAGGGCATCTACCTGATCCAGGGACCGAACCCAGGTCTCCTGTATTGCAAGTGAATTATTTACCATCTGAGACATCAGGGAAGCTCATTAATTCAGTACTCTATTTTCAGTTAATGCAGTTTTCATTGAATAGGAGCTACCACATATCCAGCATTTGTTGGCTTCTATGGACAAAGGGTGAAAGAGTTTAAAAGAGTCTTTACTCTCACAGAACTTTAGGTTAATGGAGCTGTCAAAATTTCAACAGATAAACAAATGCTAACATAAATACTAACAAACAAGCTCCCTTGAAGAAGGAGGCCCATTAGCAAACAGAACCACTAACCCGGGAATGAAAAGGAGGCAGGCATGCAAGAGCAGGACAGATGGAACAGCATATGAAAAGCTCCCCATTAGAGGCAAGCAAGCTGACTTTGAAACCTGTTAAGCCAGTCTGCAGTATAGTGAGGGAAAGAAGAATGACTGGAGACTACGTGAGGAAAATAGGAACCAGATCATGCAGGACGTTTTAGACTATGATACAAATTTGTTTTATTTAAGGAGCATGCCTATGATGCGATTATTTTTACATTGTTGAGAAGAATAACACACCAAAGCATTTTTTAAACTAAAAGAGAAATGAAGCCAGAGATCAGTTTTTAAATAGAAGTTTCATAAATCTTCTAATTACTGTTGTGGTAGACAGCATTCTTTGCACAAACACATAAAACTTACTTGATCCTACTTTACAAAACCAGTTTGACCGCATAGATTCTATTTGTTAATCTCCATTAAACAGGTGATAGATAGAATCTTACAGTCCACAAAGCAACTGTGTCAAAAGAACAGGCCAATAACTTCTTGGGTTAAATAAAATATGTTTAAAAGCCCAAAGTACATAATTGTTGAATTCGTTTTTTAAGTTGGTTTATTGATTTTATTAAATGTCAGAAGAATAAAATAAGCCCAAGATGAAGCCAAAATGAAATGATTAGTGCCAGTGAAGTTATACCAATCATTCATTCAGTTACATAGATGTCACCTTTAACTGCAACCCTGTATTAAATGTGTTTGGTTAGTTCATTCACAGTGCTATCAATGACAGGACTTTTCAGATTGACCTTTTGATAAAGCTAACACAAAAATAACCAAGCATGATTCCAAAGTTATTAAATGTATCCTTTTAACCTCTCTTTCATAAGATGCTCTAACATTAACACTAGGATGGCAAAAATAGTTCCATGAATTAATTGACTCTTACATAACATCTGTAAAAATACATTTTTCAGGACTTGTGGCTTGCCCATTTCTCATTTTTAGAATGCCAAGTATTCTCTTTTAAATTTAACTTCTTTCACTCGTGATTAAGATATTAAGCCATTCTTCTTAATATTAGTGAAAGGTAAATGATGGTTTTAAAATGTAGTTTCATCCTAATGATTTCATCTCTTAACTCGAAGTTCCATACTTGAAGTAAAGAGATGTGCTCTAGATTGATGTTAGCACTCCCCTCCCCGACTCCCTCTTGCCCCCTGCAGAATTCAAAGCACTTATTTGCTTCATTCCAAACCTCTTCATCTCCCCTGGCCCAGTTTGTCAAACCAGATATTTCTCTCTCTCTATTTCTGGCTAGTTATGTTACAGGTGCTATTCTAAAATAGAGAGGCTACATTTAGGACCAGGGAAATTGAAAAAAGACCAACTCCAAATGACCATTCAATTGTTGTTGTCCTCGTTTTTTAAGATCTTGAATGTTTCTTTTATGATTACCCTCTCAACTGTTTCCCCCAAGTTGTAATCTTATAACACACAATAAATTCACTGCCCTTCAATGAATTGCTAGCAAATGCAGGGTAACAATATCAATACTTCAAGAAAGGTGGATTTTATCTTTAGGTATAAGATTCCAGAAGAATAATTCAGCATTCCCCAGGAAAAAGAGAAAGCAGAATGTTCTGCCAACTCATGATTTTAAACTTCCCTCCTCTATTTATAAGCTACTAGTAAACTGCTAAAATAGATTGGAAACTATATAATTAGGTAACTTCTGCCTCCACATTTGTTTCCTAATATCTCACAAGATATTGTTCTGACATATTCCCTCCTAGATGTATGAGTGAGATAGTTCTGAATCTGCCAAATGCATAAAAAGAAGTGAAATGACATCCTTACTGCATCAGCAATAATATTTGAGTTATTTTCCATTGGTAATTTTATTATCTATCTGATTTAATCTGCCACTATTTGAACCATTACTGGGAATTTTATGGCAAAACTCTTTGGTACATGACCTGCAATCGGTCAGAGGTCAAAGAAGAGAAGGCATTTCAGCTAATGTTAAAAACTTCCATACCTCCAACTCAAACCTTTGGGTCCTGAATTTTATACCAATAAAATTATCTGTAAAATACATTTTTTCAGCATAAGCTATATTTAAAATGGTATTTAAACATTGTACCAAATCATTCCATATGGTAATTTTAAATTATTAAAATATATTAAATTATTTCTCTTTTAAGGGACAATTTCAGATAAAAATTAAAAAATAAAAATCACTGCATGTTAATGTTCAGTTCATTTCAGTCGCTCAGTCATGTCTGACTCTTCGTGACCCCATGAATTGCAGCACACCAGGCCTCCCTGTCCATCACCAACTCCCGGAGTTCACTCAAACTCATGTCCATCGAGTTGGTGATGCCATCCAGCCATCTCATCCTCTGTCATCCCCTTCTCCTCCTGCCCCCAATCCCTCCCAGCATCAGAGTCTTTTCCAATGAGTCAACTCTGCACATGAGGTGGCCAAAGTATTGGAGTTTCAGCTTTAGCATCAGTCCTTCCAATGAACACCCAGGACTGATCTCCTTTAGGAATGTTAATATTAGGGCCTTCCAAAACAAATAACCTCTCAAGATAGAATGTCTAGAACACTAAAATATACTGACTAGTATTGGAGAAGGAAATGGCAACCCACTCCAGTATTCTTGCCTGCAGAATCCCATGGATGGAGGAACCTAGCTGGCTACAGTCCACGGGGTCACAAAGAGTCGGACAGGCTGACCGACTTCACTTTCACTTTCGCTTTCACTATTGCCTGTGATAATATCCTACTCTCCATATCTAAACTGAAATTGTATACAATAAAAGACCATAATTTTATATTCATTCACTATTTTTTCAAAATAGTGATCCGTGAGTTGTAAGACTGCTTACAAACTGAACTTCAATTATTATATGTCCTTTTCCATGGATTCTATAGTCAGCAACTCTAGACTGCTACATCTTAACCACACTCTCTCCAATCTAGTAATGTTTTCAGGGATGAATGAGGTAGAAAGTACCTTTGAGAACATTTTAAGTTACTTCCTAATGAGAGAAAGAAAAACATGTTTTTCAATTATTCATGAAAAAGGAAAATTTTCCAAACTGCAATTAAGTGCCTCCAGTAACAAAGATACCAAACCCATTCCGCTGTTGGATCAATCTAATAGTTTAAATGTTTATGTTTAAACTGTAAATCAACACATTCTAACATGTTAACATGGTGATAAACATGTTAATTTCTGTTTCGCATTCTTCATTCAGATGAATGTGAAAGATTATTTTCCCCATACACCAATATTTCAAAAAATACTTGCTATCACATCAATCCAATCTTACATTTGATCTCTGAGATACTGCACTTATTCTTTCATGATTCTTTGTACAACTTTATTGTCAAGTTCTTCATGATTTTTCTCACCTCAGAACTTCTGTACCTGCTGCTCTCTCTGTTAAGAGCACTATTTCCTCGCCCCCTGTTGTTCCAGGCCACCTCTCTCTCATTCACCACATTTTTACCTAGGGATAAATTTCTTTGGGATGCTGTCTCTCCTATTCTCAAAAACTGGATTGGATAACCACTCTCACCTTCACCCATAATATTGCTATAGGACTGTGTGCTGACCAATTATGGAACTTTTCATACTGTCCTATAATTCTCCTGTTTTCCTCTATTTTCCAAATAGACAGCCAGCTCTCTGATGAAAGCAATTGCCTTAATCACTGATACATCTCCCAAACTGAGCACATGGTAGAAATCAGCTAAACATTTGTGAAATAACTGGAAAACTAACAAATGAAGTGGAATAGTGAACATGGTGTTCCTCGGTTTCTTAATACCTAAAGTGAAATCAGAACAGTATCCATTTACTGAGACTGTTGAAAAGATCAAGTGGGTCACTTTATAAAAAAAAAAAAAAAACTTAGAAAAATCCCTAATACATAAGAAAGTTTTGATAAATGTTTATTTGTGTGTGTGGTCAACTAAACCCCTTTCTTTTTCACATAATATCAAACCATGACTAAACAATTTTGTACTTTTAGTGTTGATTTTTTTAAAAATAAATGAAAAGCTTAACATTTATATTAGTTACTTGTCATCTTACCCAATTGTTTGAGGTAATTGAAATATGTATATGTTTAGTATTTTCACTGAAAATACTAATAAAGAAATATATATATATGAGTGCATGCATGCTAAATCACTTCAGTCATGTCCACCTCTGCAACTCTGAGGATGGTAGCCTGCCAGGCTCCATGGGATTCTCCAGGCAGGAATACTGCAGTAGATTGTCATGCCTTCCTCCAGATCTTTCAGACCCAGGGATTGAACCAACATCTCTTATATATCTCAGGCACTGGCAGGTGGTTCTTTCCCACTAACACCACCTGGGAAGTCCATATATACTATATGTATATATCTATGTTTTATATTTATATATATATATATATATATAACACATACACATAGAAACAAAGACAGAGAGATGGAAGTGAGAAGAGAAGGAGAAAATGGGATAAGTAGAGAGGGAAATTTATTAGTTAAGTACAAGGATTTTGGACATAATCAACCACAGGTCTAAGTCTCAGTTCTTGCACCCAATGATTGTACAAAGTTGAAAAAGTTGCTTACTTGCTTGATTCCATTATTAATCTCTTTGCTGTAGATGTTTAACCAACTATAAATTTACCACAGGGCAGTGAATTATCACCAGATCAATATTTTCATTATGATTTTGGCATGCATTTGTTTAAATCTATAGTAACTAGAAACAATCTCTATCCTCTGAACCTACAATTACTCTATGGAATTTATCACAGAGAAACCTGAAGTATATCTGATGAATAGTTAGTGCCATACCTGCTCCTGAAAATATGGTATATAAAAAGTAGTAAAGCAGTAACATTGGAAAGGTGAGAAAGGGACAGATTATTTAAGGTCTACAATACAAGGATGAATAATATTTGGAAGAGTAGCCAGTGAAACTTTTTAGTGGAAGATTGATACAACTGGACCTCTACTTCAGGAATGTAATGTGTCACAATATGCAAGATAATGGAAGAGGGTGGACTCAAGCAAGGAGGCCATTTAAAAGTTTTTGTAGTGGTCTGAGCAAGAGGTTAGCCAAAAGTGTTTTTTGAACCTGCATCAGGTACAAATCACAAACACTGACATACATGTTTAAATATACATTAGCCTTATACGTTAAAAAACTAATCAAGTAAACTGAGGAATATAGATTTTATATATATATATATATACATTTTCAAAATTCTAATGGAAGGCAGCTATGGCTACTCTTAAAATGGAAATTCAAATGATGATATAGGAGAAGAGATATTAATTCCCACTGAGAGTGAAAAAGACTATGGAAAGTGCCTCTGAAGAAGGATTATTAGAGCTGGGTCTTGAAATGGTTGGATGTCAACCACTAGCTATGGTAGAAGGATGCACACAAATAAGAAGCTGATTTTAAAACAAAGAAGGTAAGTCCTTCTCTCCATTCCACTAATCAGTATCTCTGGATATTTCATATATTTTGGATCACAGAAATCCAGTCCTCTGGGAAGAAGTCCCTAACCTCAGAGGATCAGCACAACTTCTCCCAGCTATCAAGGATGTGGTTCTTCAACACAAGGTCTTAACAACCGGGGTGGTAGCAGAGAGCACTAGAATTCTTACTCCTATTTCTGTTGTTGTTCTCAAAGATAAAAATATAAAACTATTTTTATTTGAAACTGTATTAGTATGATATTATCAGTATACATTTTTAAATGTAATAATACAAAACTTATAGATGCTCAAAAATGTTTTACCAATAGTCATGCAATGTTAAAAGATCAGAGGTTATTCTAGAGATTTGAACTGTGGACTTAAAAGAGAATACACAGAAAACATTCTTTTTTCCAAGACTTCATCCATAAAAAATCCTCTAGGAAAATTCATTATACAGATCAGAATTGTGTGAAGAATATTGAATAATACAATGGGAGATAGTCTTATCATGAAAAATGGTATTTATAAAATCTTATAGTTTAGACTATACAAAGCTTCCAGTTGTTATAAACCCTACTAAATAATGTAAGATCCTAAATAAAAATACTGTGTAAATGGTGAAATAAATTATCAGTCCTGCCTGTTACATAAAAGTTTGGAACTGCATTTCTTCCCAGATAATTTTTCTCTCAGTTAAGTCATCACTAATAGGAGACTTTTAATATAAAACAATTTATAAATATTTGTAATTTCTGCCTTTAGAAAATCAGTACTATTTACATACAAAATCTTTCCATGGAAGAATAAGAATAGAGACTCAAGATCCTATATAAACAAATATTTGGCTTTCAAATTGATGTCAACTTTGACTGAGTTGCATTCTAAATGAAGAAACACCTTCAACATGAGTTTTTTTAATGAAAATAAAAATAAGCAAGAACACTAATCCTTTAGCCCAATACACAAAATTATCCAAGACTGAAAATGTGTTTTGTTCTAAACTGCTCTTTTTATAAACATGTCTATTTTGCTGTATGGAAAAAAACTATCCAGTTGCACATTCCATTAAAAAAAGAATTTCATAACTTCACTAAAAAAAAAAGCAACAAGACACCTATATATCCAACCCTTTAACCATTAAGCTAAGCTGGCCCAAATGAATTTCTGAAACAAAATAGCTTCTAGGCTAGAATCTTGATGCCAACTTTAGCCTGGAGCAAATTTTTACACTGACAGTGTTTGCTCTGGAAAGTGGTGTTTTAATGGAAACACTGTCAGACCTTTGTCTCCAGTAGAGCTACTGGACCCATAAAGACATAATTTAACTTCCAAACACTGAGGCCTTTTTTACGTACTAATTGTCCTTTTGGAAACAAGATCTCATCCCAATGTCTCCAATGAATTGCCCTGTGAACTCAGAAAGCACTCTTTCACATTGCCCTAGGTTCAAGTGGAAAGAATAAATGGCAGAAGTTAGACGTTACTATTTGGTTCTTATACAATATTTTTCTTCCTTTAATACTAGTTACAATTTGAACTTCACCTAACTGACAAAGCCTGTGGAATCCATTCAATTAGCTTTAATAGGATTAAAACACTGCCTTGGAACTGCAAATTTTAATAGACAAGAATCTTGGCAAATACATCTTTCATGTATCCCATGAATTGTAAAATAAATATGCTACCTGAGGCAAAATAAGCATAATCAGATATTTCAGCATTTTGCTTTTTAGCTAAAAGTATTTTTCCCATTATTAAAATTTTAAAACAAAGTTTAAAAAGAAAGCTTGATGTGTCTGTGTGTAAGTTTTACTCAATATGCACTCTTGCTTGGTAGTTTTCTTTTGACTTAAAATCAGAGACATGGCTAAAGGAATACTTACCACATTAATAATTTTAATTAATTTGAATTAGACAGTCTCCACCAAGTAAACAAGACATATTTCCCTGATGGTCACTACTGCTCTTTTTACCCATATTTTTTTTGATGTAAAAAATATAAGTTACTTGAATAGTCACTGAATGATTGCCAAATTGGATCTCTAATCCTTGTTCAAAAATATATTGCAAAGTGAATATGATCAACATTAGATAACTAGCCAACTTCCCATAGGTTCTACAAGTAGAAAGCAAGTTAAATTAAGAAACAGTACCAACAAAAGCCCTTTTAGCAATTTAAGCCAGTCCTGAGCAAGAACAGATTAACCATTCCTAACAAAGGTGAAAGAATTTGCATCTCTTTCATTGGTTCATTTATTCAACCAATTAACATTTACTGAGTACCTTTTGAGTTAATATATCAGAAAATGAATACTGTGGAGTTTCAAGAAAGCAGTAGACTTGGATCTTTTCCTCAAAGGAAACTTTCCTAGTAAGAGCCAATAAATGACAGCCATGAAACCACGGTTAAGAGGGCACATGAGCTCTGTAGTGTGGTCTTTAGAAAACACATGCTTTAAAAAATGGAAAGTAAAAGAAAAATCTACAGTTACAGTTTATAAAAGAGACCTCATTTTGTTTTGTTTTGTTTTGTTTTAAACTTTTATCCTCCACTATATTTATTTTTTTCACATTTTTTTTTAATTTTAAAATCTTTAATTCTTACATGTGTTCCCAAACATGAACCCCCCTCCCACCTCCCTCCCCATAGCAAAATTTCTCAAGGACACACATGTGAGGAAGAGAGATCCTAAAGGCACAAGGCAATAAAATAAGCAAAAATGGGCACTAGCAAGAAAAATAATGTGGAATCAGATATGTTGAATTCTGAAGATGGCTATGGCACCCACTCCAGTACTCTTGCCTGGCAAATCCCATGGACAGAGGAGCCTGGTAGGCTGCAGTCCATGGGGTCGCTGGGAGTCCGACACAACTGAGCGACTTCACTTTCACTTTTCACTTTTCACTTTCATGCATTGGAGAAGGAAATGGCAACCCACTCCAGTGTTCTTGCCTGAAGAATCCCAGGGACAGGGGAGTCTGGTGGGCTGCTGTCTCTGGGGTCGCACAGAGTCAGACACGACTGAAGCGACTTAGCAGCAGTAGCAGTAGCAATCTACAATTAAATACATGACTTATCCTGCTATATGGTTTTAGAGGCTTTTTCTTTTGTTTTTTGTTTCTGTTTAATTTTATCACTTTGTCCTGTTGCTCAGCCTGCTAGGCTCCTCTGTCCATGGAATTCTCCAGGCAAGAATACAGGGTTGCCATTCCCTTCTCCAGGGGATCTTATTGACACCTATTTTAAAAAGAGATTCTACCTTTTCTCTAACTATTAAAATTTCATTGATTTATGAAGCTTTAATAGTGAAACAATATCAAAGCAGATGTAAGGAAAATACACGCATGAGTTCAGTTCAGTTCAGTTCAGTTGCTCAGTCATGTTGGACTCTGCGACCCCATGAATTGCAGCACCCCAGGCCACCCTGTTCATCACCGACTCCCAGAGTTCACCCAAACTCATGTCCATCTAGTCAGTGATGTCATCCAGCCATCTCATTCTCTGTCATCCCCTTCTCCTCCTGCCCTCAATCCCTCCCAGCATCAGAGTCTTTTCCAGTGAGTAACTCTTCTCATAAGGTGGCCAAAGTACTGGAGTTTCAGCTTTAGCATCAGTCCTTTCAATGAACACCCAGGACTGATCTCCTTTAGAATGGACTGGTTGGATCTCCTTGCAGTCCAAGGGACTCTCAAGAGTCTTCTCCAACACCACAGTTCAAAACCATCAATTCTTCAGCACTCAGCCTTCTTCACAGTCCAACTCTCACATCCATACATGACCACTGGAAAAACCATAGCCTTGACTAGATGGACCTTTGTTGGCAAAGTAATGTCTCTGCTTTTGAATATGCTATCTAGGTTGGTCATAACTTTCCTTCCAAGGAGTAAGTGTCTTTTAATTTCATGGCTGCAATCACCATATGCAGTGATTTTGGAGCCCCCCAAAATAAAGTCTCTCACTGTTTTCACTGTTTCCCCATCTATTTCCCATGAAGTTGGGCCAAGAGGAGCTACTCCACATTCAAGGTCAGGAGGGGTTGGCTGTGAGGAGATGCCCCTCGTTCAAGGTAAGAGAAACCCAAGTAAGACGGTATGTTGTGAGAGGCATCAGGAGGCAGACACACAAACCATAATCACAGAAAACTAGTCAATCTAATCACACAGACCACAGCCTTGTCTCAGTTCAGTTCAATTCAGTTGCTCAGTCTTATCCAACTATTTGCCACCCTATGAATCGCAGCACGCCAGGCCTCCCTGTCCATCACCATCTCCCAGAGTTCACTCAGACTAATGTCCATCAAGTCAGTGATGTCATCCAGCCATCTCATCCTCTGTCATCCCCTTCTCCTCCTGCCCCCAATCCCTCCCAGCATCAGAGTCTTTTCCAATGAGTCAACTCTTTGCATGAGGTGGCCAAAGTACAGGAGCTTCAGCTTTAGCATCATTCCTTCCAAAGAAATCCCAGAGCTGATCTCCTTCAGAATGGACTGGTTGGATCTCCTTGCAGTCCAAGGGACTCGCAAGAGTCTTCTCCAACACCACAGTTCAAAAGCATCAATTCTTTGGCGCTCAGTTTTCTTCACAGTCCAACTCTCACATCCATACATGACCACAGGAAAAACCATAGCCTTGACTAGATGGACCTTAGTCGGCAAAGTAATGTCTCTGCTTTTGAATACACTATCTAGGTTGGTCATAACTTTTCTTCCAAGGAGTAAGCGTCTAAATTTCATGGCTGCAGTCACCCTCTGCAGTGATTTTGGAGCCCAAAAAAATAAAGTCTCTCACTCTTTCCACTGTTTCCCCATCTATTTCCCATGAAGTGATGGGACCAGATGCCATGATCTTCGTTTTCTGAATGTTGAGCTTTAAGCCAACTTTTTCACTCTCTTCTTTCACTTTCATCAAGAGGCTTTTTAGCTCCTCTTCACTTTCTGCCATAAGGGTGGTGTCATCTGCATATCTGAGGTTATTGATATTTCTCCTGGCAATCTTGATTCCAGCTTGTGCTTCTTCCAGCCCAGTGTTTCTTATGATGTACACTGTATATAAGTTAAATAAGCAGGGTGACAATATACAGCCTTGACGTACTCCTTTTCCTATTTGGAACCAGTCAGTTGTTCCATGTCCAGTTCTAACTGTTGCTTCCTGACCTGCAGACAGATTTCTCAAGAGGCAGGTCAGGTGGTCTGATATTCCCATCTCTTGAAGAATTTTCCACAGTTTCTTGTGATCCACACAGTCAAAAGCTTTGGCATAGTCAAGAAAGCAGAAATAGATGTTTTTCTGGAACTCTCTTGCTTTTTCCATGATCCAGTGGATGTTGGCAATTTGATCTCTGGTTCCTCTGCCTTTTCTAAAACCAGCTTGAAAATCAGGGAGTTCACAGTTCACGTATTGCTGAAGCCTGGCTTGGAGAATTTTGAGCATTACTATACTAGCATGTGAGATGAGTGCAATTGTGCAGTAGTTTGAGCATTCTTTGGCATTGCCTTTCTTTGGAATTGGAATGGAAACTGACCTTTTCCAGTCCTGTGGCCACTGCTGAGTTTTCCAAATTTGCTGGCATATTGAGCACAGCACTTTCACAGCATCGTCTTTCAGGATTTGAAACAGCTCAACTGGAATTCCATCACCTCCACTAGCTTTATTCGTAGTGATGCTTTCTAAGGCCCACTTGACCTCACATTCCAGGATGTCTGGCTCTAGATGAGTGATCACACCATTGTGATTATCTGGGTCGTGAAGATCTTTTTTGTACAGTTCTTCCGTGTATTCTTGCCACCTCTTCTTAATATCTTCTGCTTCTGTTAGGTCCATACCATTTCTGTCCTTTATCTTGTCTAACTCAATGAAATTAAGCCATGACGTGTGGGGCCACCCAAGATGGGTGAGTCATGGTGGAGAGGTCTGACAGCATGTGGTCGACTGGAGAAGGGAATGGCAAACCACTTCAGTATTCTTGCCTTGAGAACCCCATGAACAGTATGAAAAGACAAAATGATAGGATACTGAAAGAGGAACTCCCCAGGTCAGTAGGTGCCCAATATGCTACCGGAGATCAGTGGAGAAATAACTCCAGAAAGAATGAAGGGATGGAGCCAAAGCAAAAACAATACCCAGTTGTGGGTGTGTCTGGTGACAGAAGCAAGGTCTGATGCTGTAAAGAGCAATATTACATAGGAACCTGGAATGTTAGGTCCATGAATCAAGGCAAATTGGAAGTAGTCAAATGAGATGGCAAGAGTGAATGTCAACATTCTAGGAATCAGCAAACTAAAACGGACTGGAATGGGTGAATTTAACTCAGATGACCATTATATCTACTACTGTGGGCAGGAATCCCTTAGAAGAAATGGAGCAGCCATCATGGTCAACAAAAGAGTCCAAAATGCAGTACTTGGATGCAATGTCATAAACAACAGAATGATCTCTGTTCGTTTCCAAGGCAAACCATTCAATATCACAGTAATCTAAGTCTATGCCCCAACCAGTAAAGCTGAAGAAGCTGAAGTTGAACGGTTCTATGAAGGCCTACAAGACCTTTTAGAACTAACACCCATAAAAGATGTCCTTTTCATTATAGGGGACTGCAATGCAAAAGTAGGAAGTCAAGAAACACCAGGCAAATTTGGCCTTGGAATACAGAATGAAGCAGGGCAAAGGCTAATAGAGTTTTGCCAAGAGAACGCACTGGTCATAGCAAACACCACCCTTCCAACAACACAAGAGAAGACTCTACACATGGACATCACCAGATGTTCAACACCGAAATCAGTTTGATTATATTCTTTGCAGCCAAAGATGGAGAAGCTCTATACAGTCGGCAAAAACAAGACCAGGAGCTGACTGTGGCTCGGATCATGAACTCCTTATTGCCAAATTCAGACTTAAATTGAAGAAATATATGCATAGGTAGATATAAATTAGAACGAATACAAGCTCTAAATTTGTTATAGACATAGCCCCACCCAGAAAAAGGTCAATATCAGAAATTTAGCTATGTTCACTTAACATGAGATACCAGAATTTTTAAGATAGTTGCAAAACACAGGGGTTTGTTGTTGTTTTGTTTCATTTTCCTTTTTTCCCCCAAACTGTACAAATTGACAGAATTTATTATAAACGTAAGGTAAGTTTACAAAAGCAAATATCACAAGAGGTATTTAAAAGGATAAAGAACACATTTTAAAACTGCTGAGATAGTTTGGACATCAACAAAATAATATATGAAGTAGTTTTACATTAAGGAGGTAAAAAGGAACAAATTAACTTGATTCCTGAATATGAGATTATAAATACGACAGAGAATTTGCCTCAACATCTGGTAACCTGGACAATTTTATAAAAATCAGAATTAGTTTTAAGTCAGAGGGCTAAGACCAACTGCTGTTAATGAGATCACTTTTTTTTAGTCTAGGACTAGCCTAGATTTCCAGAGAAGGCAATGGCACCCCACTCCAGTACTCTTGCCTGGAAAATTGCATGGGCGGAGGAGCCTAGTAGTGAAGTCCATGGGGTCGCGAAGAGCCGGAAACGACTGAGTGACTTCACTTTCACTTTTCACTTTCATGCATTGGAGAAGGAAATGGCAACCCACTCCAGTGTTCTTGCCTGGAGAATCCCAGGGACGGGGGAGCCTGGTGGGCTTCTGTCTATGGGGTTGCACAGAGTTGGACACGACTGAAGCAACTTAGCAGCAGCAAGCACTACCATATAATGACAAATGTATTTTAAAATTAAAAATCAGAATACTTTTTTATTGGTATGTAGTAGCTTTACAGATTACCAAACTTATGGATGGTTTTTCTCTATTCTTATTTTTTATTCAGTGGTCAATTTACTGTTCATTATTATAATAACACCAGTATTATAGAATGAGCTCACCACACCTAACCTTTATGCTGTAAATTGAAGTTAAATTGCTAACTCCCATCAGATGCTAATTAAACTGACTATCACTGATTTTATGTAGCACATTGTGCTTTAAATATATATGCCTGGAATATCTAGCAGATGAATTGCTACTTATAGTTACTAATAATGAGGCTGTTGGTTATTTTTTTCAACTTTAATTAACAGGTGTAATACCCACTTGCAAAGATATCATTAAATTGTATCCAAGATTTATAGAATTTATTATACAAAGTTGGTTACTTAATATTCCTTTTAAAGGTTGACCTTTTCAAAATGCAGTTTAATATTTAACCATAAAACCACTGAATTTTCAAAACTTTGTTGCCTTAGCTCACCTCAAAACCTATTTATTTCTGTGAAATATTTCTGTTTCATTGAAATGAAAAAATATTTCACTAATACCACTATACCAACTGCAAAAACAAAACAAAAACAAGTGCCTAACTTCTGGTTTGTAGTCCAAATATAAGAAGCTTAGAAGTAGCTTCCTAAAAATAAGTAAAAAGCTGAACAAATTAAAAAATAAACAATTCCTCCTAGATACGTTTAAAACATGAAGTCACAGGGAAACTCTTGCCCGCCACCCAAAGTGGAGGGATAGATAAGCAGAATACAAAGAATCACAACTTACTCAAGCAGATATCCATAAGCAGAAACCTCCTTGGGCACCAGAAGCATGGTAGAAACACCTGGACTGTAACTGGTGAATCACTGGAAACTCAGGGAGTACAGGACTGTGGTAAAAGCTCTGAGGGAACCCAGACGTAAAGGGATTTCCCACATTCGTGAATTTTACCCCCAGGAGTCCCATCAGGTTCTCACAGTGCATAATCAGAGACAAATGCCCTCCTGCTTCTGCTTTATTTATTTCAAAATAAACTAGAGCATTCTATCATTCTTAACAAGACCTTCCCTCACAAGAGACTACTTTACCAGATCCTAACCTACTGAAGAGAAGGAAACATACACTTCAGCCTCACCTATCCATTCTGTCCCACCAGGGTATGTGGAAGTCGAGATTAAGAATGTGTGAAGTGCAGTACAGAGACAAGTTCACCAAAAGACTGGGACCTAATCACAGACTTTAAAATGTTTCCCTTACTCCTACAGCTTACCACTATATTGCTGAAGACATTTTTATAGAAGATTCTTTCATGCAATACATAATGTCCACTTTAAAACAAAAACAAAAAATGTTAAGGAAAACGAAAGGTGAAAAAAAAAAAAGTTCGAGGAGATTAAATGTGTCAGATCCACAATAAAATATGGCAGGGATTTGTTATATAAAGCCAAGAAATTAAAAAAAAAAACCTGTGATTAACATGCTTTAGTAGAAAAAGTAAGCAACATGTAAGAACAGGTAGATAATATAAACAGAGAGGTAGAAATGCTAAAAAAGCATAAAAAGGAAATGCTTGAAATCAAAAACTGTATCAAAAATAAAGCCATTGACAGAATTGTTACCATACTGGACATAACTTAGAAAAGAATCTCTGCATTTAAGGATACGACCATGTAAACTTCCAAAGTTGAAAAGGAAAGTAGACAAAGGCCGAAGAACCAGAACAGAGTATTCAAGAATTATGGGACAACTACAAAAGGTGTAATGTACACGGTAATGGGAATACCAGGAGAATGAACAGAAAGAGGAACAGAAGAAATATTTGCAGCAATAATGACTGACATGTTCCCAAAGTTAGACACCAAAATATCTATCCAGGAAGCTTACAGAATATCAAGCAGGATAAATGCTTAAAAGACTATACCTAGGCATATCATGTTTAAACTTTAGAAAATCAAAGACAAAGAAAAAATCTTGAAAGAAGTCATAGGATAGAAAAACCTTACCTACAAAGGAGCAAAATAAGATTAACATCAACTTCTCTTTAGAAAACATGCAGGCAAAAAATAGTGAAACATTCAAAGTGTTGGGAGGCAAAAAAAAAAAAAAAAAAAAACACCACCAACCCAGAATCCTATATCCTGTGAAATTATCCTTTAAAGTGAAGACAAAATAAAGATTTTCTCAGACAAGCAAATATTGAGAAAGTTTGTTGCCAGTAGACCTACCCTGCAAGAAATGTTAAAAGAAGTTCTTAAAAGAGAAGAAAAATTATATAGGTCAAAAACTCAGATCTATATAAAGAAAGAGCATCAGAGAAAAACTAAGTGAAGGTAACATAAATCTTTTGCTTTTCTTATTCTTAATTGACCTAACAGAAAACAGTTTATTCAAAATAATAATAACAACAATGTTTTATAATTTTTGTGTATTTATGTGTATGTTTATATGTGAGTGAAATGGATGATAGCAAAGATATAAAGAGCAAGAATAATTAAACTATTTTGTTATTATAAGGTACTTGCACTACTGTAAAGTGATACAGTGTTATTTGAAAATTGACTTGGATTACTTGCAAATGTGTATTGCAAACTCTAGGTCAAATATTAAAAAAAATTTAAGTATAATGAATATGCTTAAAAAGGAGATGAATTATAATCATATAAAATGCTCAGTGAAAACCACAAATGGTTGGAAAAGTGTGAAAGTGAAAACCAGAAACAAAGAACTAGATGACAAAGAGAAAACAGAAGCAAATATGGTAGATATTAATCCAACTATATCAATAATTACTTTGCCCAACAATGGTTTATATGCACCAATTAAAAAACAGATTTCCAAAGAGGATCAAAAACAAGACCCAACTCTAGGCTGTCTATAAGAAACTCACATTAAATATAAATAGTATATAAATAATAATATTATATAAATAAATATATAATAAATAAATAAATTTATATTTGTATAATAAACATATAAACAAATAAACATATATATTTATTTACCACCTAAGCTTCCCCAGTGGCTCAGATGGTAAAGAATCCCCCTGCAATGCAGGAGACCCAGGTTCGATCCTAAGATTGGGAAGATCCTCTGGAGAAGGGAATGGCAACCCACTCCAATATTCTTGCCTGGAGAATTCCATGGATAGAGGAGTCTGGTGGGCTACAGTCCATGGGATCGCAAAGGGTCAGACACAACTGAGTGGCTAACACTTTCACTTCACTTAACATATATCAAAAGTAAATCAATAAAGAAAGATATTCCATACTAACAGTAATCAATAGAAAGTGGGAGTAGCTATACTAATTTTCACCAGAGTAAACTTCAGTCAAGGAAACTTAACAGGGAAGAAGAGAGGTGTTACACAATGAGAAAGGAGTCAATTCTCTAAGAAGACATAGCAATCCTTAAAATAGAATACATGAGGCAAAAACTGATGAGTTTCAAGGAGTAACAGATAAATACACTATTATAGTTGCAGATTTTAACATCCCACAATCAGAAGTGGAAAGATCCAGGCAAGCAGAAAATCACTAAAAACATCAGTTCAGTTCAGTTCAGTCGTGTCCAACTCTTTGTGACCCCATGAATCGCAGCACACCAGGCCTCCCTGTCCATCACCATCTGCCGGAGTTCACTCAAATTCACGTCTATTGAGTCAGTGATGCCATCCAGCCATCTCATTCTCTGTCATCCTTTTCCTCCTGCCCCTAATCCCTCCCAGCATCAGAGTCTTTTCCAATCAGTCAACTCTTCACATGAGGTGGCTAAAGAACTGGAATTTCAGCTTTAGCATCAGTCCTTCCGAAGAACACCCAGGGCTGATCTCCTTCAGAATGTACTCGTTGGATCTCCTTGCAGTCCAAGGGACTCTCAAGAGTCTTCTTTTGAACTCAATAATACTACCCATTGCCTGGATATAGTGGACATCTGTAGGGTACTCCATCAACAATAGCAGAATGTTCATTTTTCTCAGGCTCACATGGGACATTTACCAATATCTGGACCATAAAACACATCTTAACAAGTTTAACAGAATAGAAATCATACAATGTATTTCCTCAGATCACAGTGAATTTAAACTAAAAATCAACAAAAGAAAGATAGTGTGAAATCCCCAAAAACAGAGATTAAGCAACATACTTCTAAATAATACATGAATCAAAGAGGAAAATTCAAGAACAAGTAAAAAAATATTTCAAGCTAAATGAAAATAAGCATCAGTTCAGTTCAGTTCAGTTCAGTAGCTCAATCATGTCCAACTCTTTGCGACCCCATGAATAGCAGCACGCCAGGCCTCCCTGTCCATCACCAACTCCCGGAGTTCACTCAGGCTCACGTCCATCGAGTCAGTGATGCCATCCAGCCATCTCATCCTCTGTCGTCCCCTTCTCCTCCTGCCCCCAATCCCTCCCACCTAGATGTGCTCACTGGTAAATTCTACCAAATATTTAAAAAAGAAATTATACCAATTCTCTACAATTTCATCCAGAAGACAGAAGCAGAGGACTATTTCCTAACTCATTGTATAAGGATGGCATTACCCAAAGAAGACAATTCAAGAAAAGAAATCTATAGACAAATATCTCTTATGAACATAAATGAAAAAAATTTCAACAAAATATTAGCAAATTAAATCCAACAATTCATACAAATAATTATACTTTGTGACCAAGTACAATTTAACCCATGTACACAAAGCTGGTTCAACATTTGAAAATCAATTAATGTAGCCTATCGTTTTAAAGCTGAAGAAGAAAAATCAGATAATCATATCAATGGTTGCAAAAAGACATTTGACAAAATATAACACCCTTTCATGATAAAAGTTTTAGCAAACTAAGAACAAAGAGGAGTTTCCTTAACCTGATTTAAAAAAAAATCTACACAAAATTTGCAGCTAATATCATACTTAATGGTGAGAAACTCAAAGCTTTCTCACTAAGATCATAAACAAACCAAGGATTTTCCCTTTTACAAATGCTTTCCAGCATCTTCCCAGATGTCCTAGAAAATGCAAGGTTCATATAACCAATAAGACATAGTAATCCTACATGAGTATCAAAATACATGAAACAAAAACTAACAGAACCAAAAAGAAGAGAAGACAAATCAATTTAACTAGTGATTTCAACACTCCATATCTGTTATAAAATTGAATTTCTGAATTAAAAACTTACAAAAAAATAATCTCTAAACCCAGATGGCTTCAGTGGAGAAATCCGCAAACAATAAGTAAGAATTGTGGCATAGTGGTAAAGATTCCTCCTGCCAGTGCAAAAGGTGCAGAAGACGCAGGTTCGATCTCCAGGTCAGGAGGATCCCCTGGAGTAGAAAATGGCAACCCACTCCAGTATCCTTGACTGGGAAATCCCACTGACAGAGGAGACTGGTGGGCTATATAGTCCATGGGGCTGCAAAGAGTCAAACATGACTGAGCATTTATCACAGTACAACAACCAGCTACAGAATCTCTTCTGGATAACAGATGAGAAAGTAATATTTTCAAATTCTTATTACAAAGTCAGTATTATCCTGATATCGAAGTCAGACAAAAACAATAGAGAAAGAGAGAGGGGAAGGAAGGAAGGAAAGAAGGAAGGAAGGAGAGATCCTGGGCTTAGCCATGTTGGGTTGGCCAATGAGACATCATGCAGAACAGAAGTTTAAAATAACTTTCACATTAAGGCTGACCCAGTCTCTTCCTACTTTAAGAACCCTGCTAGGTATGAAGAAGCCAAGTTATCCTGCTAAAGACAGCCAATACCAACAACCAGACTTTTGAGTGAGGGTGTCTTAGACATCAATCCCCAGGACAGTCACCAGGTACTATGCAAAACTAGCAGCAAAGGAATCACTAAAATGAACTGCCCATATTGCTGACCCAGAGAATTATAAAGAGGGAAAATAGTTGGTTTTGACCACTAATTTTCACAGCAGTAGGTATTGCAACACACAAAATTGATATAGCCTATTATCACTAAATGATTAAATCTTATTTAAATTTATGTAAATGAGTTGATTTAATTATGTAATTGAGTACTTTTGACTTTAATTTTGAAGGCACTTCATAGTTATACAGTCTAACCTTTTAAAATTTGAAGTTGTTCATAGTGTTATGAGGATCACCAAAGAGAGTAACAATATCAATGTAGATGATTTGGGAAATTGAATTAAGTGTGAATTTATTCAGGACCCACTTTACATAATATATTTTTAATTTGCCACTACTGATTTTGGCTTCAAATTCTGCCTGCTTTCTGTATATCAAATGGCTAAAGATCAATAAATTGGCAGAGTTTACTCAGAACCAATTAATATAAGGTTTATCAATTATACCTTAATACAAACATTCAAGTCTCAAAGCACTGTGGACTTCTACTGTCTTTCTTATCATCTTTTGAAATAGTTTAAAGAACAAGAACTAACTGCCAAACATGGAGGTCAACACTAAAAAGATTAAAATGTTCATCTGTCATTGTAATTGTGCCAAATAATGTTATTAAGAGTAATTTGTGGAATTTATTATTCAAGCTATTATTTAGGTCAATCTAGTAGGAACATTAATATGAAAAAAATCTCCTTTTCACCATCTTTGCTACAATAAACATTAAAATATGCCAATCTTCATGCTTTAGGGCATAATTTGGTTACCAGCTGGGGTCAGGAAGAAATTTTCCCCATAGTATAGTATTGCCAATTATCATAGGTGTAGAGAGAACAAGAGAAAGAGTCAGGGGGTTACATGACCCTCTAAAGCATCTGGTATTGGATGCTTTCTGACTGAGAATTCAGGACAAGATGAAACATTCAATTGTTCCTGTGTATGTCAATTCCGATATTCTTATGAGCTGCCAATATGACATTGCTGCCACAAGGGAGGGATTTCTTACAGAACAGATGTCACTTACAGTATTATGTGGGCTATCTATCTCAACAAATGATTGCTTGGCACTTCTGCCCTATGGCAAGGGTCTGAAAACATGTTAGGGTGGGAACACACCATACAAGCAGATGGGCATATATAAAGAAAGAACAAGAGCACGCTGAGTCTGAAATGCATGCGTAAAAGCCAGATGGGGGCACTGAAGCAGATGTCTTTCCTTATCTGCAGCAACTAAAGCCCAAGATCCGAATTTTCCAGCTATTAGTTATTTAGAAGTTCTATTCTAAAATGTCTTTAGATGAAAATGTATTACATAAGACTTCAATTTATTGAAATCAAGAAACTTCATCTTTTTGATATAAATGGCAATTTCCATTTGAAATGAATGCATTTTGCTGTAGGCCTGAAACTGATGTGCCAACACCAGTGCCCGTCCTTTCAGCCCTCCTCTCCAAAAAAAGAGGAAAAAACTAAGCTGGGATAAGAGGAGGGACACAAAGACTAACAATGAATGACAAAGTACAATTGAGATGAAACTTGCCTGAGAAAGACACCAAGAGAGGGGAAAAATTCTTTTAAAATATCAATAAGGGAATCAAAGAAATCAAGATCCTTTTTCTGATAAAAGGGGAAAAGTTAATAACTTTTGAAGAAAGAAGGCAATTGCAGTATGCTCCAACTGTAACAGAAGAAAAGAAGATGAAGGTAGAATCAGAAAGTAAAAATTTTAAATAAATTTAACATATATGTAGCTTTCACATTTCAAGGGTTAAAGTTTTAAAATTATTTAAACTATTTGCCTCAATAGCAGACCTAATTGGCTATCTATATAATTAGTTGGAGAAAGAGGAGAATGTTTCTGTTCACAAGAACCAGAAAAGCAATTTTTACTTTTAAAATAGCACTGACTGCAGAAAAAAGGGGCTTCCCTGATGGCTCAGAGATAAAGAATCTGACTGATATACAGGAGACCCTAGTAAATATAGTATAAATTATTAACAGGAATCAAGTGAAATCTCAGAATTACAAAATGCTTCAGGATGTTACAGATATATTTCTATGAGTATAATTAGACACAAGTAATAAGTACTTAGAAAATTTGGGGACCAAAGTATTTGGCCATTCAATATTGTCTAAAAACTCTGAGTCAACATTTGTTCATGTATTAGAGCAGATCCAAAGATGATTCTTAAAGAAAATTCTAAGGTTTGCTTGTTGGTATCCCTTTGTATGTAATTTAACTTTTAGAAATATAATTTTTATCATGAGATATTAATCTTACTATGTTCATTTGTTTCCAAAGTTTAATCATCCATCCACAATTGTCTATATGGAAAAACAGGATACAAAGTCCTTATTTGAGACTATAATCTCAAAATTTTATTTTATCTATAGTCCAGTTGACTATAATGTAGGGGAATGTGGGGAAGTTGCCTAAGGATCAACAATACACTCTTCAGAGGACTCAAAGCCCAAAAGGTAAGAGGAATTAAGACAGGCCATCATCTCCAGGCCACTTATATAGTTTAGATTTTATCTTAAAAAGAATGAGAAGTCACTGAAAAGCTTTCCTTGGGCATGTGCTTGGGAGAAGGGTATCCCAGTCACCCTTATACCATGATAAATCCCTGGGAATACATGGTAGGGAAAGATTGGGGAGCAACATGACAGGAAGCAAGGACACAAATGTGGAGCACTGGAGTAACACTGATGAGAAATGATGACCTTACAGGATTGTGGCTGTAGCAATAGAGGAGTGGAGCAGTTTGAAAACTATTTATGAGGGAGACTCAACAGTGTAAGGAAGACTCAAGCAGTAATTTGCAATAACAGAGATGAAAGAGAGAGAGGATGTAAGGATGACCTCTGTTTAAGGCTTGAGCAAGGGCATGGAAAAGTATTCCAGTTATGAAATACAAAATTCTGAAGACGGAGCAGGGTCTTTGTTTTGGTTTTTTGTGAACACATTGAGATAAACTACTAATCCAGTTGGATTAAGTTTGAAGAGGTATCTAGATAAAAGCAGTTGGATGTTTGGATGGGTAGCTCAGAGGAGGGCTGTAAATTGAAGACAAATATTTTTAGGCAAGCAGCATTTACTTTATTGAAACCATGGTAGCAGTTACATTTGCCTCAGGATGATGTGAAAAGAGAGAAGCAATGAATCTCAAAAACATTTTCAAGGGAAACAATTTATTAAACAAATATTTTGTAACACCTACTCTGTTCTAATCCCCAGAACTGCATCTATAACACAAATAAGGTCCATTCACTCATGTAACATGTATTTTCAGGGATTGAGCCAGTTAAACAGTAAATAAATAAGAGTGAAAATCTCCAATATGATAGATACTCTGAGGATTTGGATAGAAAATAAAACAGCACATCATGATAACAAGTGCCCGAAAGATAGTGGAACACTTTAAAGGGGAGGTGAGAAGACGCAGCACGCAAAGGAAAGCAGGAGAGAAGGGCCGGGGCCCCAGGGAAATGGGGAAGGAACAGGAATAGGTTCTTTATGGACAGAGAGAATCTGCTGCAATTCAGAAGCCAACCAAGATGCAGAAAACAGAAAGGTTCCTCTCTAATAAAACCACAAGAAAGTAAAAAAGTTTCTCTGCTCATACTGCTGCTTACACAGCATGCAATCAAGCTGGACATGTCTCAGTAAAGTTGTAGAAAAAAAGTGCCTTGAATCTAAACTCTAGAAAGTTAAAAGGAAGCTAAAGTGGAATTGGAGTGAGCTAAAACAATTAACAAAACACCAAGGTGAGACCTTTCCTTAATATAGTTATGTATTAATATTAAAAGTGTAATTTGGAATGGAAATGCAGACTATTCCTGCTTTTCTCAATTATTCATGTTTGATATTTCACTCACAGGATTAGTTACCACATCTAGACACCATGATTTATCTATTGGAAGCTACTGAAATAATTAGCCTCTGTATATCCTGGACTTACATATTTAAGAAGTAATTTTTAATGATGATAGCTGTGTTGCCATTAGAATCAGCAAAACAAATTTATAGGTTGAACACATATTATTTTAAAACTCTAACAAAATTTTTTGGTTAATCCCCATGATGCAATCTCAAGTAGCTATGAGAAATTTGAAGATTCCTTGGAATTTGAAATCAGAATAATTTGAAACCATAATAACTTATTAAAAGCTTCAAAAGGAGACATACAAGGAAAAGTTGAAAATGGACAACAGTATTCACCTTTATGGAGGAAGATTGTGACGTTAAAGGTGACCTATCTTCTATGTTTCAAGATAAGTGAAAGGAAATTAGGCTAAACTTACAGGCCAATCAAAGTGAATAAAAACATTAATATTATAATTTCTATAGATGCCACAATATATTATGCAAAATTCTCTCTGCTTCATTACCTAAATCAAGAGAGGCCCTGAAAAGGAGGATTCGTAAGAATCATTGTGCCAAACTATCTCATATGTGAGGTCTTCAAGAGAACAGATGTCTCCCATTCTTGTGCCCTTTGGCTTCAGTGAGCCATTCTACTCCGTTAGTAAGCTTTTGAGCTATGAAGATATTTCACAGGGTATTAGATGCTACTATTCTCAGGTGTATACTAAGTGCTATTCAGAAAATACCATGGGGATTGGGTGTCTTCTTGAGACTTATGAAGTTGATCATAACTTGGATGAACTTAGTTAAGCCACAGCTACCATTTCAGTTCATCCATTACTCATAATCAGATAGCAGTAGCTCCTATTGCTCAGGTCCAACCATTCTTTCCTCACATTTAAACAAAAGGGAACTTTGTGGAAAACATATCCCCACTCTGGTCAAAAACATATTTTTATAACAGTGCATCAGTTCAGTTTAGTCGATCAGGTGTGTCTGACTCTTTGCGATCCCATGGACTGCAGCACACCAGTCCATGTCTGTCACACTTCCATGTCTATCACCAACTACCAGAGCTTGCTCAAACTCACTGTCCAACTAAACAGCGTATAGTTCTCCCTTTATGTTTGCAGCTGTTCAGCTTCTGTAATTTCTATCCCTTTCATCAATACTAGAGGCGGAGGGGCCTTTAGAGTATGTTGGGTATAATATACAGGCCACTCGATATAATTTCTTTTTTAAGTCTGAGTTTTATTAGGAAAAAAGAGAAAGGTTTTAAGAAGTTTTTGAAATAGGTAACTTCAATAATTTCTTCAGCATAAATGTAAATGAAATCTATGTCTGGAGGAAATGGCTAAATCCTATAGGTTATTTAACAAATTTAGAACATCCAAAGTAAAACTGGAGAAAATGATCTAAGCGTGAAAGATTTAGCAACTAATTCTGTGATTGGATTTTTGGTTTTTTAGCCTTTTCTTTTTTTTCTTTAAGTTTTACCTCTGCATCAGAGTTAATATAGAGCTTCCCAAGTGGCACTAGTAGTAAAGAATCTGCCTGTCAATTCAGGAAATACAAGAGATGTGTGTTCGATCCCTGGGTCAGGAAGACCCGTGGAGGGCATGGCAACCAAACCCATTCCCAATATTCTTGCCTGGGAAATCTCATGGACAGAAGAGCCTGGCAGGCTATAGTCTATGGGATCTCAGAGTTTGACATGACTGAATACAGCACAGCACAGCCAACAGAATTAATATCCTTGATACACACCTCTTGTGGATTTTTCATTTTTTGTATCCCAGCTTCTTTCCCGGCAGCCCTCCTGCCCTATGACTCCAGAGAAAAGTAAAGACAAATGCCAACACTAGAAAAATGAAGACATAGGAAGTTCTTGGCAGATCAAGCTAAAAGTAATATATTTTCACCAAAAGAAAAAAATATATATAGTAAGAGGACAAAAGGAGACTAGATGACAAATATGAGGGTCCTAATTCCCTATTCTGAGACAAAACCATTTTTGTGCATGCAGTGAAGTGTTAGAGAGAAGAAACGTAAACAAGAGGGATTTTGCTTCATCTTCCATTTATGATAGTGTTAAGTCACCACAGCCGATCAGAAATGATGACTTGACAAATATTCCAGCAGATCCCTAGGCTCTGTGACTGATGTCCAAGGTCTCCTGGCATTGACCATTGATGCTGCTTCTTCTGGAGGCAGATCATGAATCTAATTATCTCCAGCTTGGTAGTGGGAGCTAACAGGAAGCCTAGTAGCCATGCCAAGCAAAGAGCATCAGGGAGGAAGTTACCCAGGTTAGAGAGTTAAATTTTTTCCCAGTAAAATTAGCCATCTCCTCCTCTCCATCTATTAACATTCACAACCACCCAGTAAAATACAATATTGGGAGTAAGAAATTCAAGGAAAATGTTAAATCATTATAGAAAACAAAAGAGTATGGTTTTCTCATAGTTTTTATTCTCTCTACAAGTTATCAACAAAGTAAAATTGACAATCTAAGAGGATAAACGCTGAGAAAGATTGAAGGCAAAAGGTGAAGAGGGCAACAGAGGATGAGACAATTTGATAGCATCACTGATTCATTGGACATAAATTTGAGCAAACTCTGGTAGACAGTGTAGGATAGAGAAGCCTGGCATGCTGCAGTCCATGGGGTTGCAAAAAGTCGGGCATGACTTAGCAACTGAAAAACAACAACAAAGAGGATAGAGATTTTCACTTAGACTATCTACATTCACATTCAGCACAGGATTGGCTCATGACAGTGCTTAGAAAGAAATAATTGTTCTACTTTAAAGAGGACTCTGTTTCACATACCTTAAAAGAGCCAAATTTCATTCCTTAAAATAAATTATAAATATTTCTTGAAACTTATATTAAATATGTTAAGTAGCCTTATAGTATTTAAAATGCATTTAGCATAGTATGAGTCACTAAAGTTTAGCTATTTTAGAGTAGTGTGCTTCAACATTTAAAAAGTCAAAAGTGTGCTCTGACTGATGACGTCAAACAGAGCTTCAAAATGGGAAGGCCTTCATAAAGTCAGACAAAGATCTGATCCTCAGCTATTTAAACCCAGAAATTAAATTTTTATCACATAACGAAGCATTGATCAGTCTCTGAGACACTAGCACATGCTAACAAAAGCCGGAGTTGACAAAATGGGCTCATTGTATAAGGTGTGCCTGTCCATATATTATTTATATAAAATCTAAAAACTATCCATTACATTTTTATTTTTAGCTCTTTTCCTTTTAGAAGTTGGTCCTATTTTCAGTCAGAAACAGAATTTTCTACCTTAGATAAATAACAAATGTTTAAGAAATATAAAATATATCTGGCTCAAACCAGCCTCATATATTCAAAACAAAATTGACAGACCTCAGCTTAATGGACAAAATTAGACAAAGCCCCCTATGCTGAAGATGTGATTTAACAAATATAATCAGTTAATGTGTTTACAGGTAGAAAATTAACTTTGGTAACAAGAATGGGTACCATAATGGCCTGTGTTAATAGCCACAAACTGGAATGACTGCCTGACTCATAGTAATTTCTGGAGCCATGTTTGTAAAGTGCCCCCGTCCTTATTCTAATAACATATTGTTCCTTCCATCTCTCCCTACAGCCACAAAAGTGAATACCTGACTAATGAAAACTGATCATATCATCACCATCACCTTAATGATCAGGTCAAGTGCTGGAAATGAGATCCCAGCAAATTTTTATCTGAAAATTTTCACACTGGAGCTGAGTAATTAAAATAAGCCTCTATTTTCCTATGTGACAAGTTGTGAGGATGTGGGCCTAAACAGAATGAAACCTACACAGTGTGCTGCAAGGAGGAGTTGGCAATGTGCAGAGAAAAATACAGATGAGAAATGAACACTCCTTACCAGTATTTGAAGTTTCTTAAGAGAATTCCATGGACAGAGGAGCCTGGAGAGCTACAGTCCATGGGCTCGCAAAGGGTCAGACATGACTGAGCAACAAATACTTTCATTTTTTCTTGCAATAGTATTCTGTTACAGTCACCTCTGATATCAGCTATCCTTCCTAGTAATAGCAGTCAACATATTATCTTTGTGACTTAATCTACTTCCAACTGGGTTGTTCCTACTGGACATCACCTGAGTCTTCACTAATAAAGCTAGTGAGAAAGTGGTAAACCTCAACCAGATGGACAAATAATAACTGCCAACAATGTAATGGTCATAGAACAATAACATTTTTTCTAAATGTACAATTTTGAGCTAATTTCTTAAAATCTCTGAGCCTCAGTTTATTACCTGAAAAATAAGGCTCATAGCTACTCTACTGGATTATCAAAAAATAAAGAATAATGTTGGAAAGTATTAGCAGGGTGCTTCTTGAAAAGTGCTAAAATGTTAGGTTTATGAAAGAGGATTTGAGGATAATAATGAAGATTACCTGAAAAGATAAAGATTATAGGACTCAAAAAAAATAGATTATAGAACTCAGAATCTTGTGTAATTTTTATATTAAGAGATGCCCAATTATACATATTTTAGAAAAGAAAGTTACACGAACTAAAAAGAGAAGCATAATATAGCCAGCAATAATTATAAACAAAACATCTCCATTATGTTTTTGCAACAAATAAGCATTTATGGTCAAACTTTCCCTGAAGTTAATAAAATAGTCTTACTTTTAATAGATTTAACATAAAAACAAGCAATTGTGATTAATATAGTTATTCCCTGAGAATGGAGCAATCCTTCTAGGCCCAACTCAAATGCCTCCACAATAATAAAGCCTTTCATGATGTCACCAAATCTATGTACAATTATAAGACACCAAAGCTATGGTACTTTAGCTTTTCATTGTATTTATGTATTTACCTTCTACATTTATAAAATCTACATAGCAGCAAGGTCTCTCTTTTTCATATTTGTACACTATAACTATAGCTCAAGAACTTGGTCAAAAGTAGCTGTTCAAATATTAAACTGAACTCTAGAAGTTTACTGGGAGTCAGAAGAAATGGTTTTCTGTCTTGCCTCTGTCATTGATTCAGTGTTTTCCTTGTTAAAAGTCACTAGCCGGGAGAAGGCAATGACACCCCACTCCAGTGCTCTTGCCTGGCAAATCCCATGGACGTAGTTGCCTGGTGGGCTGCAGTCCATAGGGTCGCTAGGAGTCAGACACGACTGAGCAACTTCACTTTCACTTTTCACTTTCATTCATTGGAGAAGGAAATGGCAACCCACTCCAGTGTTCTTGCCTGGAGAATCCCAGGGACGGCGGAGCCTGGTGGGCTGCAGTCCATGGGGTCACACAGAGTCAGACACGACTGAAGCAACTCAGCAGCAGCAGCAGCAGCAGCCTTATAGTCATACACTCACTGCAATGGACTTCAAAGTTAGGTACTTTAACCTCCTACTTCAGTGCTAAAATTCCATCTAAAATGCATTTGCTAGGTTTGCACTCTAAGATAGACCCTGTACAAAAAGTAATTTTCAAAATTCAGAACCACTTTTTCACATAATTATTATTTCAAATTGAACAATTCAACAAAGCAACTCTTTAAAAGACCCAATATCATAGTCAGCAATAAAGACCCAAAATTTCAACTCAAAGATGGCATCCTTTCTTTACACTTTAGCACTTACTTGTATTTTAAAGTCTTCAAATGACTTGAGAAAGCTTATCACTTCTTAATAAAGTTCTTATTCACATGGCACAGCTCACCAATTGGTTTACATTGCCAAATAAGATGATATCACAACTTCTTTGTATAGTATAAAATGCTCCAAAATATCAAGTAGCAACATTATCCAGATGGTGACTGCAGCCATGAAATTAAAAGACGCTTACTCCTTGGAAGAAAAGTTATGACCAACCTAGATAGCATATTCAAAAGCAGAGACGTTACTTTGCCGACTAAGGTCCGTCTAGTCAAGGCTATGGTTTTTCCTGTGGTCATGTATGGATGTGAGAGTTGGACTGTGAAGAAGGCTGAGCGCCGAAGAATTGATGCTTTTGAACTGTGATGTTGGGGAAGACTCTTGAGAGTCCCTTGGACTGCAAGGAGATCCAACCAGTCCATTCTGAAGGAGATCAACCCTGGGCTTTCTTTGGAAAGAATGATGCTAAAGCTGAAACTCCAGTACTTTGGCCACCACATGAGAAGGGTTGACTCATTGGAAAAGACTGATGCTGGGAGGGATTGTGGGCAGGAGGAGAAGGGGACGACCGAGGATGAGATGGCTGGATGGCATCACGGACTCGATGGACATGAGTCTGAGTGAACTCCGGGAGATGGTGATGGACAGGGAGGCCTGGCGTGCTGCGATTCATGGGGTTGCAAAGAGTCGGACACGACTGAGCGACTGAACTAAACTGAACATTGTCCAGAAAAACATCTATTTCTGCTTTACTGACTATGCCAAAGCCTTTGACTGTGTGAATCACAACAAACTGTGGAAAATTCTTAAAGAGATATGAATACCAGACCACCTGACCTGCCTCTTGAGAAATCTGTATGCAAGTCAGGAAGCAACAGTTAGAACTGGACATGGAACAACAGACGGGTTCCAAATTGGGAAAGGAATACCTCAAGGCTGTATCTTGTCACTCAGCTTATTTAACTTATATGCAGAGTACATCATGAGAAATGCTGGACTGGATGAAGCACACGCTGGAATCAAGATTGCCGGGAAAAATATCAATAACCTTAGATATGCAGATGACACCACACTTATGGAAGAAAGTGAAGAAAACTAAAGAGCCTCTTGATGAAAGTGAGTGAGGAGAGTGAAAAAGTTGGCTTAAAACTCAACATTCAGAAAACTAATATCATGGTATCTTGTCCCATCACTTTATGGCAAATAGATGGGGAAACAGTGAAAACAGTGAGAGACTTTATTTTGGGGGGCTCCAAAATCACTGCAGATGGTGACTGCAGCATGAAATTAAAAGACATTTGCTCCTTGGAAGAAAAGCTATGACCAACCTAGACAGCATATTAAAAAGCAGAGACATCACTTTGCCAACAAAGGTCCATCTAGTCAAAGCTATGGTTTTCCAATAGTCATGTATGGATGTTGAGAGTTGGTCTATAAAGAAAGCTGAGCACCAAAGAATTTATGCTTTTGAACTGTGGTGTTGAAGAAGACTTGAGAGTCCCTTGGACAGCAAGGAGATCCAACCAGTCCATCCTAAAGGAAATTAGTCCTGAATATTCATTGGAAGGACTGATGCTGAAGCTGATACTCCAATTCTTTGGCCACCTGATGCGAAGAACTGACTCATTCAAAAAGACCCTGATGCTGGGAAAGATTGAAGGTGGGAGGAGAAGGGGACGAGACAACAGAGATTGAGATGGTTGGATGGCATCACCGACTCAATAGACATGAGTTTGAGTAAACTCCGAGAGTTGGTGATGGACAGGGAGGCCTGGCTCCTGTAGTCCAGGGGGTCGCAAAGAGTTCGACACGACTGAGCGACTGAACTGAACTGAACTGAACTGAGCATTATCTTAATGATAATGTTGATTATAATGATGATGATAGGAAATAGAAAATTATGTACTTTGAATGCTTTTTTGCCCTAATATTTACATGCTGTTAAATAAACCATTACTGGGAATTGAGGGGAGGCTCTGAACTTTTATCCTTATTTTCCCCTCAATTTTTGAGGACAATTTAAATGTATGAATTTAAAAGTAGGCGATTACCTACTACATTTACTTAGAAATCATAGCTATATATATATTAAGATATATAGCTTGAAAAACAATGGTAACTGACTTGAAGAAAAGTCTCTGAAGCATTGGTTTGTATGAAAGTGGTATGTGGAATTGTGTGTGTGGCCTTGGCTTCCTGGCTGAACTGAAGTCTCCTCTCCTTTTCTCCTAACTGCTCTTACACTTAAAATTGGAGTTTGCTCAAAGTTTGTAACATATTTTTCTCTTCTTTTCACTATTAATGATTTGCAACCAAAAAGAAAAAAAAGAAGCTCTGCCAAAAACATGCACAAAAATATTTTCTTTTATCACCTGAGATTACATATCCTTAATCTAGTAAATGATAGGGGAAGCATCTGAAATAGAAAACAAACACATTCTTTAATGGCTATGGTTCACCCATAAAGATGCAATTCTTAATGCTCAAGTTAAAAAAAAAAGAAGAAGAAGATGAGAAGAAACAGTTGGCATTCAGCTAACAATTGTGTTTGGAGATTTGCGCCTGACTTTGTTATTCTGAGCAAAGCCAGGTACCAGTCTCTTGGGATTATGTACAAAGGCAAGAAAAAAAGTGGACATGTACAAACCTCAAAGGTGACTGCTGGGTTAATAAAACAGTCTGTTTTCTGTTCACCCACTCTTGCTCTCAGTGTGCAAGTATATTAAAATATGTCAAAAGGAAAACCATTCGCTGTGCAAAAATAATTCAACTACAAGTCACAATTTCCAGCTGCTGGAGTGCCTTAAGTGCATTTAAGTGCACTAACAAGTGACCCATACATCTCCCCGGATGAAAGTTGTATCCTCATTAAAGGAGAAACAAACACAAAATAGGAACAATTGTCACATAGAAAAACAGACCACAATAGATGCTACGTTTTCCTCTGTCCATTTCTGACTTGAGCTATCACAGACTGAAGAGCAACACTGTCCTGGAAGTCACCTCTTAAAAAGCCATGAAAATAAAACAAGGAAGCTGCTAGAGGAACTGAATGTGTAGCTAATAGCTATTCATATCATTTCTGGGAAAAAACTAGTATTTCTGTTCAGTGTATTTCTGGGAAAAAAAAATCTTTTGCTCTTTAGTCTCTATAAAATCTCTCATTACATAAGACACTATAATAATGAGAAGTGACTGGATTAAACAAATGCACCCCCAGTGAATTCAGAATTAATGCTCTAACATATCTTTAAATAACACCTTTTAGATAAACTCTGGCTTAAGCATTTATGAGATATCATACCAACCTCTGCTTTTCTGATTTTTCTCTAGAGAACTATATCATTGATACGAATCTGCAAAAAAAAAAAAAAGAGAGAGAGACAGATTACTGTTCAACTCTAAAAATACTGTTTTTATTTGCTTACTATGTCTATATTACTGTAAGGTAAAAATAAAAATTAGATGCTCAGTGTGATAGCTCCAGTCCTCAGCATAGCACAATATATTTTTAAAAGCATATGCCTTTAAAAACTAGATAATAATCTGGAAAAATAAGGGAAAAATATGGCTGACAGGATAGTTAATTACAACATGGTATTGTTTTCTCAAAGCTAGGTACGGTCCTCTTCTTGTGTACAGGGACATCTTTGCTCAACTGTTTTTGTAGCAGTTACTGGGCATTATTATAATTGCCTATTTGCTCTATTGTGTCCCCCATACTAGGATGCAAGTTGCTCGAGAGCAAGATTTCTTATGTCATTTTTTAATGTAGTTGGAACCCCCATCTGGATCATAATAGGAACTGAAAGACACTTCATATTCCCCTTTGAACTACCAATCTTTTCCTGGAAGACAGAAGAATTGTAAAGAGGAGGTGGATCTAGGAAGACATCAACAACTTCTGTGAAAAATTACAGCTCAATGGATATACACACAGAAGAGCAGAACGACTCAACTCTGAACAACGCTTTGAACTCAAATATACAGAGCCATCATTAAAATGAAATTGAAGACTAGTACAGGAGGAAAGATAATAAGGGATCAGCAAACCAATCTAAAAAAATTAAATTCCTGTCCAGGCCCAGAATAACTGTGTAAGCTTGGAACAAGGAAATTATATGAGGAACCAAAGTTAGTGATAAGAATAACTTATTAAAAATGGGAAATCATATATTTGAATACTAAGAACTAGTGAGCTTGATTTTTAGCCCCCATGAAATTCAAAGCATTTATTAAACAGATAGTCTAGGAAGCCATGAAAAATAAAGTGGAAATCATTAGGAAGTAGTATTGTGTGAAGTCAAAAGAACATTGTATGAAGATAGAAGTCTTGGACTCTTGTTATATATGTGTACCCCAGTTACTTTAATGACTTCTCTTTCCCCCTATTTGTTGTGGGATGAACTGTGTTCCCCTCAAGAATCTGTTGAAGTCCTAAGCCCTGGTACCTGTAAATATGACCTTATTTGGAAACACATTCTTTTCAGATGTAATTAAGTTGCAAATTAAGATGAGGTCATACTGGAGGCTTCCTAGGTGGTGCTAGTGGTAAAGAACCCACCTGCCAGTGCAGGAGACATACAAGACGCAGGTTCAATCTCTGGGTCAGGAAGATCCCATGGAAAAGGGAATGGCAACCCCCTCCAGTATTCTTGCCTGGAGGATCCCATGGACAGTGGAAACTGGCAGGGTATAGTCCATAGTATCACAAAAAGTTGGACACGACTGAAGAGACTTAGCACAGCACAGCACATACTGGAGGAAAGTGAGCCCTTAGTCTATATGTCTAGTGCCCTGAAATGAAGAGGAGAAAAGACTCAGAAAAGACAGACACAGATGGAAGAATACTCTCTGATGACAGAGGCAGATACTGAAATTGTGCCAGGAGAGGAGCATGAAAATCTCCCTCTCCATTCTCAAAAAGGAAACACTCCTGACAACACCTTGATTTTGGACATCTAGCTTCCAGAACTGTGAGAAAATACGTTTCTATTGTTTTAAGTGACCGAGTTTTTGGTAATTTGTTATGACTCATCTACAAAACTAACCCACTAGTATATAAAATGAGATTAGTCATATATATATGTATCTTCCTGACGTGATTGTCAGAAAGACATCAGTTCAGTTCAGTTCAGTTCAGAAGCTCAGTCATGTCCAACTCTTTGAGACCTCATGAACCGCAGCACGCCAGGCCTCCCTGTCCATCACCAAGTCTCAGAGTTTACCCAAATCCATGTCCATCGAGTCAGTGATGCCATCCAACCATCTTATTCTCTGTCATCCCCTTCTCCTCCTGCCCCCAATCCCTCCCAGCATCAGGGTATTTTCCAATGAGTCAACTCTTCTCATGAGGTGGCCAAAGTTTTGGAGTTTCAGCTTCAACATCAGTCCTTCCAGTGAACACCCAAGACTGATCTCCTTTAGGATGGACTGGTTCATTCGCAATTCTTAATTTCAGCAAAGCATATCACAAAGTTTCTTGTAATGCACTCACTAATAAAATAAATCTATGTGAGCTTAATTATGACTTAGGTTCAAAGTTGTTCAAACTGTTATTCCCAAGACAGGTGATTAATAATTCAACATAAATGTTAAATTTTCCAAAAATCCACTTATTGATATGTTGAAAATAGCTCTCAAGCCTTGGATAGCCATATTTTAGGGCCCTTGGAGACAAATGGACAGAAGTTGGGAAACTCATCTTGAGAAACACTTGTAATGGTGGACAAAGGAACTTCATTCACTTGTTGCTTTTAAAACATTTAAAAAGACTTAAAGAAATACACAGAATGAATGCCACTCAAATATTAGGAAAAAATAAGTTGGGAGAAAAACAAATTGACTGAAAGACAAACAACATTTGAAAATAAAATTCTTATTATTATCTTAATAACTATTTATTATTATTTTATAGTATAGTATAATTTAGTAATCACTGTTGTAAACAATTAAAAATTTAAACCCCTAACAGTACATCTATTAGTACTTGATACATAATAGATACTCAGTAAATTATTATTATTATTAATAGTGTAATAGCCTAGAATAATGGGTCAAACTCACTTAGGTGGAAAATACATAATATTTCATTTGGGTTCAAAATTATTAAAATATGTAAAGTGGAAAATATCTAAGTTCACCATAAATGCATATATAGTATATCTGGAGATTGCAGTTGAGCAAAGTCTCACTTTCCTGTTTTTTGTAGCCTCTAAAGCAAAAAAAGAACAACAAAAGTGAGAATCTGGTATGAATTAATAGGTATAAGTAAGCCTGTGATAATCTGATGAAAGGGAGGCTAAGAGGTCTTTTTTTCCTAAAAGCAGCAATTCTCCTCTTTACATTTGACAATAGTCTACATGATGGAAAAAGAAGAGAGACTTTCAAAGGAGATGGAGGTTTTCTGTACATTCCCATCCAAACTTTAGGAAGATTAAAACAGGTAGGCTCCCAAGCCATGCAAATCAATGTCACAGGAAGATTTGGGTGAAGGCTAGATTGCTTCAGTTGAAGCAATTGAAGTTCACAATAGCAGCCTCCAAGAAATACAGCAGTTTTAAGAAACACCAGAGTCTCCTTCAGCTAAGATAGAAGTATGCAAAGCATGGCCACAGGCAATGAGGGGTTAATAGTAAAACACCAGCTAGGAAGAGACTTTGGAGCACATCACTCTCCAATATGCAAAGGAGATCCCAAAAGTAAAGAGGAAGGCAGGACATTTGCCAGGGGATAAAGACAAAGGCAGGCAAAGAGAAGCTCACACTGTCATGAACTTTGGTGACGGCCAAGAAAATGGGACGAAGCAGAGCAGATCTAGTGTTGTTAGTGTGGCTTTTTGTCAATTAAACCTCTATTTCAAGGCTCCTAGGAATATCATATGCAATGGGAAATCTTCTGGATGTAAAATGTATTTTCCTAGATGCTGACTGGGACACAATGCCTGTGATAAGTTCTTTTTATACTTGAGTTCTTTTCAATAACAGGTTTCAAACGGTTTTAGTTATTCACGGAACTAGTTTCTATGGATGCTATACAATAATTACCAAAATTTTGGTGGCTTAAAGAACACAATTTTAATTTATTTTTCTCTTATAGGGCATCTCAAATTGGTTTCCCTGGGCTTAAGTCAAGTGTTGGTCATCAGAGCCTCCTTTTGGAGTCACTAGAGAATCCATTTTCTTGCTTTTTCAGATTCTAGAGGTTGCCCACATTCCTTGCCTTGTGGCCCCTTCCTCCGTCTTCACAATGGGCACTCAAATCTCATTCTCTGGTCATATGTCCGTCTCCCTGACTCCAACTTCTGCATCCCTCTTAAAAGTACTATGGTGACTAAATTGGGCTCACCCTGATAATCCAGAATGATTTTCCCATCTCAAGATCCTTAACTTAATCACATTGGCAAGGTCCATGAAAGCATAAGCTATTTAGTTTTGCTTGCTTCACAAACACTTCTAATGCTTTTTAATTGCCCAGATGCTTTCCTAAATGCTTTACAAATATTAATACATTTAATCTTTATATTAGTCCCTAGGAGATGGGCTTCCCAGGCTGCTCAGTTATAAGGAATCTGCCTGCCAATGTAGGAGACACAGAGGTGGGTTCAGTCCCTGAGTCAGGAAGATCCCCTGGAGAAGGGAATGGCAACATGCTCTAGTACTCTTGCCTGGAAATTCCCATGGAGAGAGGAGCCTGGTGGGCTGCAGTCCACGGGGTCACAGAGAGACAGATATGACTGACCACACATGAAAGTTATGGGAGTCCTGGGAGGTGGGAATCACTATAATCCCTGCTTCACTTATGAGCAAACTGAGTCACAGAAAGGATAAATTACTTGCAGACAGTTTCGTGGGTATTTAGAGGCAGTATGACTCCAAATCAGGCCTCTTAATGTGGTGGCCTTCATACAGTGTTTTCACTGCGAAAATTCTGTTTTATATGATTGTTGAAAAGGGTTAAATAAAATAATGTATATAAAATAGTTATCAGTGTTGTTCATTCAAAATGTACTCATTACACTGTAAATGGTAAAATAAATAAATATATCAGAGGCATTGACCAAAATAAAGACTAATCCAAAATAGGAAAAGAAGAATAAGCATGGTTAGGGATTGGAAATGCTATCATCTGGAAAATGATAGTTTAGCTTGGAGAAGAATTATGGGGACATGATAGCTCTCTTGAAATATGTGATGAACTTTCATGTGAAAGAGGAAGTAGATTTATTTTAATGTGTCTCCATAAAACCAAACTAGAACCTAAGGGTAGAAATTATATGGTGATAAAATCTGCCTCAAAAAAACAGAAAGATCTAATAATTAGAGTGATCTACCAATGGAAAAGGCTGCCTGAGAATTTTGTAAGCTTTTAGTCCATTGGAATGTTCATGCACAGGCTAAGTGACTTTCTGTAGTATATAAAATATGGAAAGGATTTTAACCATGAAAGGAATATTAAAATACTTTCACGCATTTATTCAGCAAATATTTACTGAACATCTTCTGTGTTCCGTGCCTGTAAGGCCCCTTAAAACTCTGAAAATAATAGAAACTACTATTCAGTCAATAAACAAATAACACATGTTACAAAAATGGGCATAATTTCAGGCTGACTCTGAATGAGTTTACCGATTCTTCGGTTTCCAGGCTCTCTGGTCTGGTGTAATCTGCAGAAGCCTTTATGTTCACAATCACTAATCACAGCGAGACTTTTTCTACAATAAAGAGTCAGTTTTTACAGGTAAAATCACTCATTTTACATTCTGATAGCAGGGGCTTTTCTTTAAAGGAGAGAACGAATTTTATTCCTCAATAGTTTATATTCCTTTCAGCCGCAAACAGGTATAATGATAACACCTTTTAATCCAAGAAGGGGAAAAATGGGATCCTTCTTATTTAATCTGAAGCACATGCCCCTTCTGAAGAGTGTGCTTTGCCATTGTCTTTGGCAAAGTTATGCAAAGGCTTTACTCACTCTTGTGGATTCACAAACAAATTAATTATGGTAAGAATCTACTAAGTCCAATTTGTCCTGGGAATTATTAAGAAGCTGTCTACCTACCTCTCACCTAATCTCTCTGGCCAAGGAAGACTGTTTTGGAGAATGACCCAAAATTACACAGGTAATCTGAGAAAGTCTCCAACCACTGTGCAAAATGTGTCCAGTCTGTATACCACCCATATGACATTTAATCACACGGCACCCACTGACATTTATTATACAACTGCCAGTATATGTCAGAATTAACCAGATAATAGGATAGCCCTCTATTTTATTTTTTTCTGCTCACAATATTTTCTTTGTAGAAGACACAAAGCAGAGATAATAATAACCCTGATACAAGTTGACCTTTAATGAGGTCTTACTATGTGACGGTCACGTCATGTGAACCATCATAGGCAATCCTTTCAATACCCTGTTGAGTAAATGTTACCCTTATCCTTGTCTAATGAATGCAATGAAGTCAAGATTAAAATGCAAAGTGATATGCTCTTGAGCTCCCATTGACTGATAAACCAGTCTTTAACCACCTCCCTAACAAAGACCAATAAGTTAGAAGAAATATTAAAACATAATTACAAGTCTGTATTTAGATGTCTTTTATAAAAATAAACAGTGTCCCAAAGATGGAGTTAGAACCTAATTCTCCAGATAACAGTGTTCCAAATGACTATTGACTAATTTAAATATAAAAAGCACTGTCAGCCCCTGTGGGTTAGCGAGTTATTAAATATCATGCAAGAGCCTGTATAGGTAAGAACTTTTTTAAAATATGGTAAATTTTCTTCTCTTCCCCTTCAAAATGCCCCAAGGCACTCATATACATTATGGACACCACTGGCCTGAAAATTCTCAGTTGAGGGAAAAAGAAATCCAAAATCCTTGAATTATAAGAGGACTAAAAGAATCTAAAATGATAACTATTTTGCCCCTTTAACACCAAAAGATCAACTGATTTTTATTTTTCACTTGGAGTTGACCTTTATTTAACCCATGGCATGCCAAAGTTATGGCCTGAAGCAATTTTTCAGTGAATGCCTTGACTTGGGACAAGAATAGACATTTCTGCCTCTGAATCATTGTCTCATACCAGTGCTGATGGTCAGTCTAACAAAGGAAAAATACTTCTCAACATTTAAAGAACACTAAAATTTTCTACTCAATTATGTACTTCCTCCATTTCAAATACATTCAGAACGGTAAAATATTTTTAAATTCCAAAATAATCTACGTTATTCAGAGTTATTATTAAGCTCTTCACTAAAATGTTTGTGCTCAATTATATATTAAAAATAACCAACTGATTGTGTCTGCATTTTTTAAAAGTTGTAATAGGTTTTTTTGAACAACTGGCTGCCTACTGGCATCTCTTCCTAATGGAGAAATTAATTTCAAGGCATTCTAGTGCCTCTTTTACTCCCTAGATAAGTCCTGTACCTATACACAATTGTTCAGATCTATCCTATTATTTTGAAAGTAATAAATGAGGTATATTTAAAGGATTTAGACATGATTAGTATAGTCTAACAGTCCTTCTCTAACAAAAACAAACTCAATAGTTGCATATCATAAAAGATTGAGATACCAAAGAAAAAAGTCCAAAAGTACAGTAGGAAATATCTAATTTAGGGATTAAAATTTTATAGCAATAAGGACTGCGAGGCACCTCCGTGAGTTATCTAAGGGAGAATGCAGATTCTTTGGAAGTTTTTAATGATATAAACAGTTACATTTCTGAGCTGGCATAAATACTATCCTAGTTACAGGCAAGCAGCATAATAAAATAAAATAACTGTGTAGAAAAAGTAGATATAATCTAGCTCAAGGATGTCTAGAAGAAACTGTTCAGCAACTGTGTGTGCTTATATGAACATAATTTAATAGTAGCACAAATGTGTTGTAATATCATCTTCACATAGTTTTCTTTTTTTCCTAGGCAGAATGTATCTTTAGAAATTCATTTTAAAAAGATATCAGTATCATCTTATATTGAAAATTTGTTAAGCACTTTGTATCTACCATCTCCTTCAACATTTTCAATAAGCCTATTTATACATGTTCTTCATTGTTATCAAATGGAAAAACTGAAACACAATAATCACAAGTAATTTGCCCCATGCTACATGTTTAGTAAACTGAATATTAAATTCATATTAGTTTGACTTCAAAATATATGTTCAAAATATATGTTCCAAACTCCTGTATTATGTAGCAAAATAGTCTTAACAATAATTGAGTAAAACTTGAATCCAGCTACTGCAATAGTTCAGGAAAGAGAAATGAGTTGTGGCTGCTAAGTCGCTTCAGTAGTGTCTGACTCTGTGTGACCCCATAGACGGCAGCCCACTAGGCACCCCCATCCTTGGGATTCTCCAGGCAAGAACACTGGAGTGGGTTACCATTTCCTTCTCCAATGCACTGCTAAAAGGATACATGATTATTTGTGTAAATGATACAAATAACTATACAGAAAACCTAAGAAAAATCAACAATCAAAAATTTAAATAACCAGTTTAATATAATAAATTAGTAAAATGTTAACTATATGCACAAACTTATTAAAGTACTTAAAAACTACTGAATTGTGTACTTTCAGAGAATGAATTTTATAGCATATAAATTGCATGTCAATAAAAAGTTAAAAAATAAATTATTGTACTACCAGTTAATATTTACCGATGGTATAAATGTAAATTAGAACATTTTTTCTAGAGCATAAGTAAACTTTGTTTGTCAAAAGTCTAGTTCTTATCAACAAATGTCTAAAAATGTATTCTAGGAAACTAATTGGAGATAAGCCATTAGATTTAAACACAATAATATTCATAGTATTGTTTGTAATAGGTCCCCTCCCAAAAGAATTAAAACAATAAAAGCCGCACAAATCCAGGAACTCTAAAATATACTTCAACATAGCCATAAAAAAAAATCATGCTTCAGAGTAGTTAATTACATTGTAAATGCTCTCAATGTTAAGTGAAAATGGAAAGATACCAATAAAATAAAGGTTAAAAAGAATTAGAGCTGTAATAAAAGGCAATGGCAGCCCACTCCAGTACTCTTGCCTGGAAAATCCCATGGACGGAGGAGCCTGGTAGGATGCAGTCCATGGGGTCGCGAAGAGTCGGACACGACTGAGCGACTTCACTTTGACTTTTCACTTTCATGCATTGGAGAAGGAAATGGCAACCCACTCCAGTCTTCTTGCCTGGAGAATCCCAAGGATGGGGAAGCCTGGTAGGCTGCCGTCTGTGGGGTCGCACAGAGTCGGACACGACTGAAGCGACTTAGCAGCAGCAGCAGCAAATAGTATAAAAGAAGAGGATATTTTTGCAAAAATATTTTGGACAAGATAAAAGAAGCTGATACAAAGGCACACTTGGGTCTAAGAAAGAATTAGTTCATTTGTTGGTGGGAAGTAGGTTGGTGGAGTCACCAGCGTAAGAGAGGGACAAGGAATTCCCGCTTATTCACTGCAGTGTATTTTTCCCTCCTATATGGTCGGGAAAAAAATAGATTGCTACTCTACATCACTTTCCCTCAGATACACCAAGCCTCCTTTCCCCATGGAGCTTTAGCAAGGGCTATTTTCTCTTCCTAGAAATTTATTCTTCTAGATTTTAACCTGACTGGCTCCTGATGCACATTCCATATATTCCACTGAAGATAATCACTTACTAAACTGCAGGGTCTTTTCTGCCCACCCAAAGCATCCTGGTCATCACCTGGGAATTTGTTGGAAAGAGAGAATCTCATAATCCACCAAAGACCTATTGAATTCAAATCTGTAGTTTAACATCATCCCCAGGTGATTCTCATGCACACTAACATTTGAGAACCACTGACTTTATAGACTATGATAGATAGCCCACACCAATCTCTTTAATCATTTTCTTCATAGTTCTTATTCATCTCTAAAATTCTTTCTCCATTCTGGCATGTAGTTCCATTAAGGCAAAAATCTTTTTGTCTTTTTGTCTGTGTCCTTAGTTCTCAAAATCATTCTCGATACACAAATGGAATCCAGTGACTGTTGAGTGAAAGCACAGGATAGAGAGAGCGAAACCTCAGTGATTTTGACTGAAGAAATAGTATTGCGTGTTTCCTTAACTATCTAAATTACTCTGTCTTTCAAGCTTTCCTACTGTATATAGAGACAAAAGCTAATGGATAAATATTCTAACCCAAAAGTCATCATGTGAAAATAATATTTCATGGTGTGTAATAAACCTTATCTAATAACTTTCTGAAGAATAACCAATGTTAGCATGTATAAAATTCAAAAAAGATCTCTAAAAGTTAAAACTAGAATTACCATATGACCTAGTAATGCCACTCCTAGGTAAATACTCAAGAGAATTGGAAAACAGCTGTTCAAACAAAAATTTGGACGTGAATGTTAACAACATCATTGTTCATAATAGCCAAAAAGTGGAAACAATTCAAAAGCCCATCAAAGGATGAATGGATAAGCAAAATGTACTTTATACATATGAAGGAATATTATTCAGCCATAAAAGGGAATGAAGTACTGCTACATGTTACAACATGGATGAACTTTGAAACTACTATGTTAAGTGAAAGAAGATACAAAAATGCTTGATTCCATTTATATGAGATGTCCAGAACAGGCAAATCCATAGAGAGAAAAAGCAGGTTAGTAGTTGTCAGGGGCTAGAGGGAAGGAGTAAAGATGAGCCTGCTCAATGGGTATGGGGTTTCTTTTGGAATTAGATATTGATGATGGTTCATATTCCTGTGAATTTACTGTAAGTCACTGAATTGTACAGTTTAAAATGGTGAATTTTATGCTGTGGGAATTTTATAAATAAATAAAAGTAAATTACTAATTTAAAACACAGTAGCATAAATGTACTGACTTGCTAGAAAGAAACTTTGTGCTACAGACTCACTTATTTCAGGGGTCAGAGTTCCAAATGATGAATAATATGTGATGATTATCTCTACTAGACAGAGATAAAGCAGGGAAATAAGGCAGAAGAAATGAGTCTGGGATTTGCCTGAGCTAGGACTCAGATTTCTTCGATCCTTGGCTAAAAGCCCTGATTGGCCCAAAAGGTCAATTGGAAAGAAAAAAGCAGTCAAGAATAAATCAGTAAAATTAAAAATTCATTAAAATTTAGCTATTGGGAGAAAAGGAAATAACCTTCCTTTCTTCTACTAAAGAGAATATTGACAACCTAATTTTCAGAACAGGTAACAGATGTACTGTTAACATGCTGCAATTCATGGGGTCGCAAAGAGTCGGACACGACTGAGTGACTGAACTGAACTGAACAGATGTATGGCTATAGCAAGGTGCCCAGATTTTCTCTCTACTGGGAAATGCTGGAAATAAATTTAGGAGGAGCCTTCAGACTTACTGAAGTCACTGAAGTTGTAATTGTTGTTACAATTGCTAGGGTTTATTAAAGATCATCAGGAAGCTTAGCATTAAAAAAGTATTTGGATAGATAAGACCCCTGTTTGCACTTTAAGGCTTTACTCTTAATTACATATTGCTGTGACTAAGCACTTCAAAAGTGACTTTTATTAACTGTGCTATTATTTAATTTAATAATAACTTTGAATAAAGTCACAAGTTAACCAAAGTTCACTAGTAAGTTAAATGTTTGGAGCTCAGAAAGCATTTTCCCACAGATCAGTGTTAGCATGGTGGTTGCGTCCATGGGGTGCAAAGGACCAGGTAATCGATACTCAACAGTACCAAAGAGCACAACACACATGTAAAATGATTTCAATGAAAAACGTTCATTCAGCATTCTGAGACCAAGACCACCTCTTCCCTCCACCGCATTACTGATGCTCATTCATTCATTCATCATTCCGTCACTCATTTAACAAGTATTGGTAGCGCCTGCTATGGGCCAGGCCCCTTTGACACATTGTCTCCCTTTCCATTTGACATGTCGGAAACTTTCTTCAACTTGGAATAAGTACCTTGTGGCCTAGCTTATAAACTCCATCAGGTAGAGGTCCTCTAGGAGCAAAGATGAGGCACTAGAGCAAGGAGGCATAATAAGCGTTGGGAACAAGTAAAACAAGGTGATGGCATAGGAACCATCCATCTGCCCAGCTGCCTGCTCCCCTCTCCCACTCATCACACTATGGCCACACTGGCTTTACAAGAGGAAAGCCTAGGAGGTGATACCAATAAAGGTAATACAGTAAAGGCCAATAAGATAAAAGGTGCCTTTTCCTGATTCACCCTCCAGAAGTGACCAGGAGGCAGAAATGCCAGGGATAATGTTGAAAGCCAAATAGGACTGAGATCTAAATATTTATTTCCTTCCTATTTCCCTTACCTGAGAGCACAGACATAAAAGAATAAAGGAGAAGGAAAAACATTTCTAGAAGTATATCCATAGTTTTCAATGTACATTGGAAATTGTGTGAAACAAAAAATTGAGTTTTCCTGCAACTGTTGATCTCATATCATTAAGGAATCATGAGTTACGAACTAACAAAGATCACCACCTAGCGGCCCCAGCAGGATAATTGCACTTAAACAAAGTGCATTGAAATTCAAGTTATTAGGGTTTCTTACAAGAATGTAACATAACATTGAAGCTTCTCCTTTTGTCCCTTGGATTCCAACTTCCTATTTTCCTTTTTGTCTTGGTCTTTCCTAGTTTATAAACCTAAATAGTCTCTAAAGCCTTCTATTTAAAATTATCTTTATTTAATCTTTACAATTAGCTGTCTACTTTGTCACATTTTGAGTCCTCTTATGATATGCCATAAGCCCCTATGAATCTTAACTGAAGTCAGCTTCTTGAAGCATCATTTTTTCATACCACTCCCCTATTAAAAGCTTAAATTCTTAAGTAGGTCCTGTTGTGATCTTTAACAAGCCTGATCTAACCCACAGAACTCCATACTCCACTTAGCTAATGTTGCCTGCCCTGTAGGCTACTTTCCTTACTGTTGCTTCAGTCTTCAAATCTCAGATACAACCACCCTTTTACCTATCTCTGAGTACTCAGATCCAATTCAAATTGCGCTCTTTCCATCAGTTTTCACCTACCACCCCTGCCAGGGTTACTGCTTTCTTCTCTAACTTCCTACTTATGTGGTTACTACCACTGAGTTCACTATTTAACTATTTTCTAATTGCTTTATGTATATTATGTCTGCAAAAAATATTCCATAGCTGAAGTATACCTGTATCTCCCACAAATCTCAGTGTGGTATTGAACAAAACAGAATGCAATAAATAAGTTATTTATTTAGAAAGGGATAGAAAAGAATTTCTGTAATTAAAGTGCTTTCAGTGGTCTGATGGAGAGGAACAAGGGAAAAGGAGGGAAAAAGTGGAACGGGGAAAGATTGCTGTAATTATACCTTATGAACTGAAAAATGTTAATTCCACCCTCCTTTATCATGTAAAAGAGCAGTGACAAATTAAACAGAAAAGTATCCCTCAAAATGCCAGGATACATTTAAGCTAATATTTCAAAGTATGTCATACAATTTAATCATGAACGTTTCAGAAGAATATAGTTAATATAGTTAATATATTTGCTTTGTGTATGAATAGTGAGAGAAGCTCACTTTACAGATAAAAAGAGGAGGGAAAACAGGAAAAACAAATTGTTATTTAAAAGGTAATGGAATGTTAACTTGCATTCTAAGGTAAGACGAAGTTTTAATTCTTGGGCAGCAGGAGAAAGTCTGCTCCAGGGATGTGAATTACAGACAGATTAGGCAGCTGCACAGTTGGAAGTAACAGGACCAAGACAAAGTCTTCTGCACTCAAACTCTGACATACAATTCAACCAACTTCGAATGTGAACAGAAATATTTTACCCCCAAAATGTGAATAATAAAACAAATAAAATATTAAATAATCTACTCAAATGAAGAAGTCTGCAGAATAAGTAATGTGAACTTGAATAATCTCATTAAGTGACACCAGAATTCTATTTCTAGTGCAGCTGCAAGTAGTTTTATAACTAGGCCTCCAGGAAAATAATTAGACTATTTTAAGGAGTAGGAGCTGATTCTATTTTGAGGAGAGAGAGAGAGAGAGAAAAATAATGCTTCTCCAATGTAAATCACCCCCCCCTGCCAATTCTTCAAACTGACATTTTCAAAGGGATCAAAAAAGAACTACTTATATCTGTATATATATTGCTATTTCGCCACAAAAAAGTGATATATATACAAGGCCTTGCACAAGATGTTGTAGAGGGAAACAAATATAAATGACAGAGACCCTGTCCTCAAGTATCTTACTGGGGCAAGATGGCCTATGCAATTTAAAATTTAACAGATAGTAAAAAATCCCATGGCAATTTTTAAACTACCTGCATCTTACACAGGTAGTCTATATTTTCACACTTCAACAAATATTAGAAGGTCACAATTAACAAGATGCTATATTAGGTATTTGGGAATAAGAACTAAATCAATTACACAACTGACCCTCAAAAGCAGTATTCCTAACATAAAACACATGGCAGATATGTTAACTAGGACAAGAGAGTACTTGATAGAAGAGGCAGAATTTGTGATTCACCTTAATGTGCTCACGTGCATGCTAAGTCGCTTCAATCCTGTCAACTCTTTGCGACCCTATGGACAGTAGTCCACCAGGTTCTTCTGTCCATGGGGATTCTCCAGGCAAGAATACTGGAGGGAGTTGCCAAGCCCTCCTCCAGGCGATCTTCCCAACGCAGGAATAAAGCCCATTTCTCTTATGTCTTCTACATTAGTAGTTAGGTTCTTTACCACCAGTGTCACCCGGGAAGCCCAGTTATGGCTTACATAGGGCTTCCCAGATGCCACTAGCGGTACATAAGAGATGCAAGTTGATCCCAGGGTCAGGAAACTCCCCTGGAGGAGGGTACGGCAACCCATTCCAGTACTCTTGCCTGGAGAATCACATGGACAGAGGGGCCTGGTGGGCTATGATCCATAGAGTCACAAAGAGTCAGACATGACTGAAGTGATTATATGAAATATGAACCAAGAGAATCGTCTCAAAGATGATGCCACGTAGGGGAACTAAGAACAGAAGAGAGGTCAGCTTGGTATCTATGAGGAGTTGATGACTTTATTCACACATATTTTCAGCTTGAAGTGCCTTTCAGAATGAAATATCCAGATAGGAATTACAACGGTGGACAATTGAGATCAGAGATTAAAGTTGTTGATTTGGAAAACATCCACAACGAGTATAAAAGAACTGAGCAAACTGGAATCTCAGACCTTATACAAAGGACAGCAAGAAAAGGCAATCTGATGCCCAAGAAACCTGGTAGTGAAAATGGAGAGATCACGAGAAACGGTAAATAGAAGCAGTTATCAGTTAGCTCCCCCTGTCCTTGCCCTACATTTAGTACTCTTCCGACATGGTAGGAGGTGTGAAATTCACTCTTTAGAGAAATTAAACCAAGCAGTACAAAAGTACTTCCTAGTAAGAACATCACAGGAAAACAAACAAACAAACAAAAGACTTAAAGTAAATGAGATAATGTATATGGGGGTAAAAGTTTAAAAAAAAAAAAAAAGACTTGAAATTAGCCTCAGAGAGATAAAAGAACATATTTTATGAAATGATAATCAGAATGCACTAAAATGGAAAAAATCCATTTCAACTAACTAAACAAATAAATATGAGGCCACCCAAAATGCAAAAATAAAAAAGCGATCAAAATAGGAGAGGAAAAAATAAGAACTACATTAGGTAAACCACAAGGAATTCTGGAATGCAAAAAGAAGGAGCTGTTAAAATAATCAAAGAATTAATAAATTAATAAATAAAATTCCACAGAACTTAAGCTCATTAATTTACAGATTAAAAAGGCCCTCATGAACCTATCAAAAGGAATGACAAAACCACACTATTGAGAAATTTCAATGAAAAAGATTTAGAACTCCAGAAGGCCAGATGGAATTGGTATCAGTAACCTATGAAGCTAGAACATAATGGAAGTATGATTCCTTAAAATGTGAGGGAAAATGATTTTTGGTCTAGAAATCTTTACCAGGTTAGTTACTAGGCCTAGGTTTCAGGGTCAAAAAATAAAAAATCTTACAAACATGTGAGATCATGAAATTTCATTTCCCTTGTATACTCTTCTGACCACTACTGAATAAGTCACTTTAGTCAACTGTGGAAGTAAATCAAGAAAAAGAGGAGAGTGGGATTCAAAACTAAAAGTTGAAAAAAATAAACAAAAGCTGGGGCTCCAACCTAGAGTAATCATTTAGGTAGGTATATAATTTTTACCTTATAATTATTTTCCCTTCACTACTCTATTTTCTTCTGGTTTCTATTGTTTCTGATGAGAAATCTTCAATTATTCTAATTCTCACTCTTTTAAAAAGGTAATTACTATTTTCTCTCTACTAGCTTTAAATATTTCTGCTTCATATATGATGTTCTGCTGGGTATGCATTTAGATTGGTTTAACTTTCTGACTATGGGTTATGTGACTCCAAACTAGTATGCTCACAGCTTCAGTTTTATCGGCATTTTGAATTTTGCTTCAGAGTATGTTTATTTTGTTTTTAAAAAGCTATATATTCCTTTTGAGTTACCTCTTTTTTAATAGTTTATCTTTTTGTCTTTTCTGTGGTTTCTAGCTTTGGTTGTTTATTTAGAAAGGCCTTATAAACCCGGGACTTCCCAGGTGGCTCAGACAGTAAAGCGTCTGTCTACAATGCGGGAGACCCGGGTTCGATCCCTGGGTCAGGAAGATCCCCTGGAGAAGGAAATGGCAACCCACTCCAGCACTGTTGCCTGGAAAATCCCGTGGATGGAGGAGCCTGGTAGGCTACAGTCCACGGGATCACAAAGAGTCAGACACGACTACGTGACTTCACTTCACTTCACTTCACTTCACTATAAACCCAAAGAATATGGTTTTTTAAAAAAAGGCTATTTTGACAAAAAAAATGTTATTTAAATGCAAGTGAGTAAAGATTAATATAAAAGTGGTGTGTGGGTGACTGGGCTTGAGAAGGCAACCTGTATAATGTGGAGTAAGAGTCATTACTGAGAAATATAAGGGAAATAAGCACAAATTTACATTTTCTTTTGCATATGTTGCCTTCAGACTGGCATACCATATTTCACTGAGCATACAGAGAATATCAAATGTAATCTGTGTATTGAAGGTATTATAATTGATTACTAAGACTAACCAATAAAGTGGTGAAAGAACAAGGTCTAGAACACAACCCTCTTTGTATGATGTTTTGTTTGTTAACCACTTGCTACTTTTGTGGTTCAAGGACATGGCAATCCACTCCAGTATTCTTGCCTGGAGAAGTCCATGGACAGAGGAGCCTGGTGGGCTACCAGTCCATAGGGTCGATGCAAAGAGTCAGACACATCTGAGCAACGAACACTTTCACGCTTTTGTGGTTGCTAGTATTTTTACATTTCTATAATTTCCTTTTGTGTGTGTGTGGTCTGTTTTAAATTTATTTTTAATTGGAGGATAATTGCATTATAATATTGTGTTGGTTTCTACCATGCATCAACATGAATCAGCCACACACATATATACGTCCCCTCCCTCTTGAACCTCCATCCCACCTCCCTCCCCTCTAGGTTATCACAGAGCCCTGGGTTTGAGCTCCCTAGGTAATACAGCAAATTCCCACCGGCTGTCTATTTTACATATGGTAATAGATACGTTTTCATGCTACTCTTTCAATTTGTTTCACTCTCCATTGCCACCCTGCAAAAAGGTTCGGCAGTACCATCTTTCTAGATCCCATATATGTGTGCTAATATATATTTGTTTTTCTCTTTCTGGCTTACTTTCCTCTGTATAATAGGCTCTAGATTCATCCACCTCATTAGAACTGGCTCACATGAGTCCCGTTTTATGACTGAGTAATATTCCATTGTTTATATGTACCACATGTTCTTTATCTATTCATCTGTCAGTGAACATCTAGGCTGTTCCCATGTCCTGGCTATTGTAAATAGCGATTCAATGAACATTTAGGTACATGTGGCTTTTTATTATAGTTTCTCAGGGTATATGCCCATAGTGGGATTGTTGGGTCATATGGCAGTTTTATGAGATGGCTGGATGGCATCACTGACTCAATGGACATGAGTTTGAGTGAACTCCAGGAGTTGGTGATGGACAGGGAGGTCTGGCGTACTGCGATTCACAGGGTCGCAAAGAGTCAGACACAACTGAGCAACTGAACTGAACTGATGGTAGTTTTATTCCTAGTGTTTTAAGGAATATCCATAATATTCTCCATAGTGGCTCTGTCAGTTTACATTCCTGCCAACAATGCAAGAGGGTTCCCTTTCCACCACACTCTCTCCAGCATTTATTGTTTGTAGATTTTTGATGATGGCCATTCTGACTGGTGTGAGGTGGTATCTCATCGTAGTTTTTTTTTTTTTTTTTTTTTTTTTTTTTTTATTAAATTTTAAAATCTTTAATTCTTACATGTGTTCCCAAACATGAAACCCCCTCCCACCTCCCTCCCCATAACATCTCTGTGGGTGATCCCCATGCACCAGCCCCAATCATGCTGTATCCTGCGTCAGACATAGACTGGCGATTCAATTCTTACATGATAGTATACATGATAGAATGCCATTCTCCCAAATCATCCCGCCCTCTCCCTCTCTCTCTGAGTCCAAAAGTCCGTTATACACAGCTGTGTCTTTTTTCCTGTCTTGCATACAGGGTCGTCATTGCCATCTTTCTAAATTCCATATATATGTGTTAGTATACTGTATTGGTGTTTTTCTTTCTGGCTTACTTCACTCTGTATAATCGGCTCCAGTTTCATCCATCTCATCAGAACTGATTCAAATGAATTCTTTTTAACGGCTGAGTAATACTCCATCGTGTATATGTACCAAAGCTTCCTTATCCATTCATCTGCTGATGGACATCTAGGTTGTTTCCATGTCCTGGCTATTATAAACAGTGCTGCGATGAACATTGGGGTACATGTGTCTCTTTCAATTCTGGTTTCCTCGGTGTGTATACCCAGCAGTGGGATTGCTGGGTCATAAGGTAGTTTTGATCTGCATTCGTCTAATTATGAACTGAACTGACTGAACTGAATTATGAGCAATGTTGAGCATCTTTTCATGTGTTTATTAGCCATCTTATATCTCTTTGGAGAAATGTCTGTTTAGATCTTCCGCCCACCTTTTGATCAGGCTGTTTGCTTTTCTAATATTGAGCTGCATGAGTTGCTTGTGTATTTTGGAGATTAATCCTTTGTCACATTGTTTCATTTGCTATTATTTTCTCCCATTTGGAGGGTTGTCTTTTTACCTTGTCTCTAGTTTCCTTTGCTATACAAAAGTTTTTAAGTTTAATTAGGTCCCATTTGTTTATTTTTGGTTTTATTTCCATTACTCTAGGAGGCGGGTAATAGATCTTATTGTCATTTATGTCAGAGTGTACTGCCTATGTTTTCCTCTAAGCGCTTTATAGTTTCTGGCCTGATATTTAAGTCTTTAAACCATTTTGAGTTTATTTTTTTGTGCATGGTGTTAGGAGGTGTTCTAGTTTCATTGTTATACATGTAGCTATTCAGTTTTCCCAGCACCTCTTATTGAAGAGACTATCTTTTCTCCAATATGTATTCTTGCCTGCTTTGCAAAAGATAACATGGTGGTGAAAGAACAAGGTCTAGAACACAGTCCTCTTTGTATGATGCTTTGCTAGTTACCTTTGTGGCTCCTTGTATTTTTAAATTTTTATAATTTCTGAGGCCAATTCTTAGCCAAATTGAGAAGGGGAAAGTTATTGTCATTCCCCCAGATGTCTTTTCCTGAGGTACTTTTTCCCCAGATGGTGGTTCCCTACCACCTTCAACTCCCAGTGCTCTCCTTGTCCTCCCAATATGTTAAGGGTTCAGTACATTTTTCTCCATTCTTCTTTATGTCACCACATTCCTGCTACCACAAATGCAAGAACATACACACACACTTGGGCTTGGCAAATCAGCCACCACAGACTTTTTTTTTTGGGTAATATGGATCCACTAATCAAGATTTATCTGTTACTAGCTAAAATGAATTAACAATACCATCATTCAGAACATATATTTTCAACTTTGGCCACAAAGATATCGTGAAAATACAAGTGTAGAAAAGATTCTTGTCAGTCTAACAACATTATACTTATTGTAAAAACAAGTGTAATCATATTATTTCATATTATTTTTACTAAATCCAGATAAAATATTACTTCATAGAAAGAATAATCTAAAATAAATAGGGGGAAAAAGAATGATTTTAATTAGTCACATTTATTGTTTATATTTAAACATATTTTTCTAGAAAACATGACAGTTCTTGAAAAAATTGTTTCTTCAAATATTTTGTTTCCTCTGGCTTTTATATAATTTCCATTATGATAAAGAAGGAGATTTCTAAGCAATAACAACAATTAGGATGCATCTTTGCCCTAGAAGTACTCACTGCCAGTGATGATTTGCAGTATTTAGTGCCCTTGAGAAATTAACACACATTAAATATAAATTGCTTGAGAGGAGCTTTTCTCTCCATGGCACAATAAGATGGCAGGAAACAGGTAGTTAACTATGGTTGCCACTTTATGCCCTCCTAAAAATGTTCCTTTTAAGTTTTACTCTTGCTTGTAATCTTATTAGATCATTAGACTTGACTTCATGCTCCAAAAATCTGGAGGCCGTTCGATGGAGAGGTAGGAATAACTGCTTTTTTAAAATGATAAACTAGTTCTAGATGATGTTCCATCACCACATGAACAGCAGGCGACGGGAAATACTGTCGAGCAGCCAGAAGCACCATTTTTAGGAGTTAGTGCCTCAAGTTGACCCATAAATCCAAAAACAAATAAAAAAATGTACAGTTGACCCATAAACCCAAACAATTACTCATAGAAATCCCTTCAATCAACCATAATCTGTATACTTTAGTGTTGTCTATACAACAGTGTTCAAAAATACTATTTCTCAATGTTTTCTCAAGGATTTGAGAAAATTTCTACTTCTTTGGACATCAGATGAAATTTTTGGCCATTTAAGTCTACATTGAATGAAAACTACAAATGCAAAAAAGATCAAAGTTATTATCCAGGAGTTACTCGGAGTATTATCAACTAAGTACAATTCAAAAAATGAATATGCTCAAGGGTCAAAATTTAATAAAGTTAATATTTACTGCCTCATCAAGGACATTCTTAAGTAAAACTGGCAATATTTTTCTTTAACTGTGAGTAAATGGCCATAAATAACCTAGTAATTACTAGCAGTTTGGTGCCACTGCCTTGATTCATGAAAATGCACCAGACATTTCACTCATTATTGCTCTTGAACCATCATCAGTGCACATATCAAGAGTGAAAATGGCAAAGAACATCTTACAATTAACATGAAAGTACTTTTGACAATGTAGTCCTCCTAAAAGGGTCTTAGAGTTCACTGGGAATTATGGAACACTCTTTGAGAACTATAGCATTTAATCAAAATTTTAACAAACTATAGAATATTAGTAGCTGAAAAAAGTAATTTTATTGTGAATGTTTATGTGATAAACGTATAAAATTTAAGCAATATAATAGGTAATACTTTGAAATCACTTTTATTTTTGCTTTTATCCCATTTCTTATTTGTCTTTTTTCCAGAACAACATCAATTTTAAAGCTGTGCCAGTTACTTTTTAATTTTTTCTTCAAAATAGTTTTTTTCCTAGATTAGGAGATGAAGAAAGCCATTATTACAGTAACTAAAAGTGAAATAAATATATGCAATACAAGCTGTCATAAATCTTTATGCTTATAAATTTTAGTGCTTATAATATTTTAGGTTTCTGTTGATTTTCAAAAGTTATATAGTTATTTGTATAGTGATAAATAGAGTTGGATACAACTGAGCAACTTCACTTTCACTTCTCACTTTCATGCATTGGAGAAGGAAATGGCAACCTGCTCCAGTGTTCTTGCCTGGAGAATCCCAGGGACAGGGGAGCCTGGTGGGCTTCTGTCTATGGGGTCACACAGAGTCGGACACGACTGAAGTGACTTAGCAGTAGCAGTAGCAGCAGTACTTTAATATTTGTTTAAATCACAATGCCTTATGTTAAGATTTCTGGTAATAAAAAAAAGTGCAAAAATTCCTTAGCAACCAAAAAAGATTTCTGGTAATAAAAAGTGCAAAAATTCCTTAGCAACCAAAAAGTAATTCCTTTCTTTATTAGAAAAGTTTCTTTACTAATAAATGTGTTTTGGAAACTATAATGTAACTTAATCATTTAAAGGTTTTTCATGCTAATCTTGTTGATTTCCAAAAAAAAAATTCAGCCTTTACTATCCTGCCTGAAGTGTACTTTGAAATAGTTATAAGAAAATTTTAAATTTCTACCTCTTTATTTTTCATTTCTTCGCATGATTTTTCAAGGTTTAACCTATGCTATTGTAGTAAGTGCTAATTGAAGCCTAACGTGCAGCAGTTTATTAGATGCCTAAGACTTTTTAAGATTTGAAACAATGCTGATGAAGTAGAACAGTTGAATTCATTGAGCAGATAAAAGAGAATGGGTCATGAAAGATAATAACCCAAAAATCAAACCAAAAAACTCAAGATTGACACAAGCTTCTAACATGTAATCACTGACAGGAAAAGCCTGCAAATCAAGGCAAAAGACAGCAGTCCAGGCAAACCAATCTGAAAGCTGAGGCTAAAAATAACTACCTCACTAGTCTTTGTAGAAAAATTCTGCATGCTAAACATGTCAACGTAAATGTGTCTGGTTTATGAATAAGACTATTTAAGAACAAAGACTGCATATGTTAAAACAAATAAAATTAATATAAAAGACTGAGTCAAGTAAGTGATCTATGTAAGTTCAGAAACTTTTCAATTAAATAGTTGTAAAGCTGTTAAACTAGATAAACTTTATCATACGTTAAGCAGGGAGTCTATGCTTGACTTCCATTCTATGCTAAAAATAAAAAAGAAAATGACGTAAAAAAAAGAAGAGGGAACAAAAAGATGCACCCTTTCAATCAATGAATTGTACACAAACTACATTACTTCTTAGAAGTTTATCGTAAATGTTACTGCATACAGCAATGACCTGTCTTCCCTCTCAGCTTCAGTTCAAATTCTTCTCCGTAGGTCTCTGACATTATTTTCATGCTTTTGACAACTAATTTTACACATCAAGAGGAAATGTGATCATTTGTGAATCTCTTATTTGGGGAGGAAGAAAAATTTTTTAGAAAACTTTGAGATTAATAAGATTATAAGCATTACTATATGAAAAATTAGAAGTCCTGCTTTTGTGTCTTTTGTTTGGATATCTGAGTTAAACATAGGGCATACTTCTCTATCTATAGGAATCTTACAACTGTGGTCATACTAATGGAAAACAAAGGTATGTTTTAGCTTCAAAGCAGAGTGGCAAAAGTGTACTAACCTATATGAAGTATTAGACAATTTTATAATACTGGTCTTTGAAACCAAAATAAATGCCTTATTTATTAAGAGTCAGGAAAGCCTCTTCAGCTTCTGTTCAAATATGTTGCAACATTTGAATAATGCCAGTCTCTGTAGGACTGATATTAGACTATGAATATTTGACCTAGAATGTCATTAACAACTTATACATTTTAAAATCACGTTTTGAAATGCAGCAAAACTAAGATTGTGCTGAATTTAATTTCAAAGTCATACTATCCCTGCTTTTACACTGTATGTGGTAATCCTTGATTTTTTACACTGATGCTAAATGTTAATGAACAGAGCCACCGTGTACCATTTCACCTGGAGCAATGAAAACATTAAAATCTCTTCAGAAGCCTGAATAAAACTTTATTTTATAAATATAATCCATGTTAAAGCTCCACCGTTTCACTGTACTTTTGAATTAAGGGCACATGGAAAATATGGAAGCGTTTCCTTTGAGATGGCTAACTAAAGCTACAAAATGAGCACTGTACGGCATTTCCAAGGAACATGGTTCAAAAGTTGTACGATTACTACTAAGGTTGTTTTATTCTCTACCACATTTGGAACAGGAAGTCTGTGTTGTTCTTGAAGAATTCTGAAAAGCAATGTCACAGTCTGATGACCTCTTCTCCTCATTAAAACGTTCCCAAAGACAGCGCTCTGCATGATGTTTTGTAGCTTCAGCAGCCATGAACTAATTTGTACCTCTTATTTTGATCATGCACTGGTGAAAGCACCAAACAATATTTTTCTTTAAACACAGAGAGGTCTTTCAACAGCTCAGCATGCACTTCTACCCTCTTTTTAATCTTGGAGCACCTATTTATTTGCTCTTTTCACCACTAAATCTTCTTTGCTCCTTTCTGCCCCCTGCAAAGCGGCTAGTTAAAAATCTTCAGTGTTTTTTCTTCATAGGCTTAAACCATTAAAAGGATATTACCATAAAAACAGAGATGAGGGCTTGTAGATACAGTACAAGGAGAATTTGCATTTCTAATTTTTAATCCAATTAAACTAAAATGATATTTATTTAGTTACTACCTTCCTGTAATGTGCATGATCACTAAAACTATGTGAAAAAAATATAGCTTTAGAAAATTAGCTTTTTAGAGTTCTCTGCAAAGACAGATTGATTCCTCACTGTGAAAAAAGAAAGCTTTATGATTCATATGTTTATTTTGTATACCCTTACAGTTTCTTTGGTTCAGTGACATAAATCTTTTCTATGTATTTTTCTACATTACAAAGAAGATGTTGAGATTATTGTATGCATTACACAGGAAATTGGTTTTAAGCCATGCATTTAATTTACTCAAGAAAACAGGAGGGCTGGGGGAAACCATAATATGACATTGTTAATGGATATGATTTGTAAGTAGTAATATTTTGAACTATATTAATGAAAATAACTCCAAAACACTTAATGATTTAAAAGTATTGCTTTAAAATGTATATCAATTTAAATTAATTGGAGTTACATAAAAACTCACATATGACTAAACGCTAACAACTGATTAATTTTTGGTAAATTTCATCAAGCCAATTATATAGCTGTAAATAAGCCATACTTTAAGGATTATAGATCTAGTTAAGGTGAAATTTATAATTACACACTAATAAGTGGATTCTTTCTCCACCATGAAAGATTTACTCTTTCAAAATGTAATTACTAAATACAATAAATTTCTCTTAACATAATCAAAGATAATAATGTAAATATTTCACCATTAATGTAAATCACAGTATGTCTTCAAAAACAATAGAAATTGAAATGCTAATATTATTTAAAATATTAATTCATTGACTTTCAAGTTCTCGAAAGACAGTTGATTCTTAAGCACTGTTTTACATAAATATGCAATTCATCCAAATAGTTTCTCAATTTATTTGTAAAATTAAGCATTTCTATGAAATAAATGAAATACCAAAAAGGTGTTGTTTCTAATGCTATGACCAATATTAATGCTAGTGATATTTTAAAAATATTTTTATCTAAGTAAAATTAGTCAAATCAATGCTATCAAAATAAATTATGTGACTTTTTAAGTCACCCCATCTACTTAAGTGATCCTTTTCTCTGTTCCATATTGCTTCCTAATGAATAATTTTTGTTGCCTGATACATTTTGAAGACAAATGAGGATGTGTAAAAATTGCTAACTTCATGTACTATTCCTTCAAATGTAATCATTTTTGCTATTTAGAATTGCTTCTTCCATAAATTTGTCCTTGATTATTTTAATCTTGAAATATACTTACATGTCCTATTGTGTTTCTATCATATCTTAAATATCACTTTTTATTAATAAAGAGTTCATAGGGACCAGCAATTGTCATAAATTTTCTTGGTCTTTTCCCTCAGTAGAAGACTCACCAGGTTGTTTTAATTTATCTTTTAAAAATAATATATCTTCTGAGATATTCAACTCTAAGTTGTATTTATGTGCCTATTTTTTCATGTTTCCCGAGGTCTAGTTTGAACTTTGGGAATATCTACCCACATGATTCTAAAACTTCAGATGAAATAAACATGAGGCACCAGCTTTCTGGGGTTCCCTGGCTTGGTTAAGGGATGATTTTCAGTTTAGTATAACAAAGTCAGAAACGTGGATGTGAACACAGGACCAGTCACAGATCTTCAAATGAGCTTGAGCAAGTTACATCATTTTGAGTCTTAACTTTCTTAACTTTAAACTGAGTTTAAACAATCCTTTTCTGCAAGGTTATTAAGATGGTTGCAATGATTTTTGTAAAGGATATGGTAATGATAGATGCTAGCTGTTAGTTTCTAATTGCCTGTTTAGCTGGGCCCCCTAAACATTAAGAAATTTACTGGCATTGCCCCAAGAGTGATATCTCCTAGAAGGGTGTCAGAATGAGTGCCAAGAAACCTGGATTCTTTCTTCAGTTCACAAGTCCCCTCACCTTCCTGAGCATCAATGAATAAGATTTGAACTAAATAACAGGACATTTTTACTAAGTATTATATATAAATAATACCAAGTATTAGTATATAAATTTATATAATAGTTGTGAAAAACCATTGAAACGTATCAGTTAGAATAGAAAACAAAAGTAATGTTATAAAAATAAGATCCCAGATTCCAAACCAGAAGAAAACATTTTTTTAAACCCCTATCTTGAAAGAAAAGAGATCCAGACAGGCTTTCCTAAAATTACATAACTAGCCAAATAGTTAATCAATAGTTCATCTGTTCTATGTAAATCTGCTTTTCTCAGGTTGATTGTAAGATATCTCCTTCTATTGTAAACTGTATTAAATTAACATCTAACAGTGCCACAATAAACTATAACAAATTAATCAAACAAGATAAGTCATTATATTCATAAATAGTTCAAAGTACTATACAAATTGAAAACATTTCAATTAACCTAACATCTTATCTTCAGAACAAGTATACTGATTTTGGTATAGGAGGGACATTTTTCCTGATTTTTTAAGTATGCTGTTTGAAAGTGAGGATCATCCTTGTAGTTTCATGTTCCAGTCTGACTTTTTGTCCACTAGATGTCCCCAGTGCGTCATACAGAAGCTCTGATCTCAGATGGGGCCTTGTTAGAATCTGCATCTACTGTTTCCTTTTGAAGTGAGTTCCTGAGACACTTTGTCAAGTGATTTTTATTCCTGAGTGCATTTCATCCTGAAAATTAACAAGCTGCTAATCTACAGAGAAATGCAATCATTTAAAGATCTTTGTCTAAGAGACAGGATATAACTTTGCCAATTTGAGAAGCAATTAAAGAACATGTATATCTTCTTTTCTGAAATGCATTGAAGAAATCAAAGACTTGAAACAAATTCAAAATCCTTAGAGAAAAAGTTCATAGCCTTGAAAAGAACAACTCTTAACACAACTTTTAATTGTATTGGTTTCAAAGGGTGAATAACATTTACACAAAATAGTTCAGAAAACTGTGGTAACAGCAGGAGCCTTGTTTAATTTGAACTTTAATAAATTAAAGAAAAAATGTAAAAGCCTGAACAGTCACCCAAAGCGTTCCCTCCTAACTCACACAAAAACCTCGATAACAAAGGCTACAAGACTGAAATACAATAATAATTGCAATGTGGGGATGTTCAATTAGAACTAGGCTTGCAAAATGCAGTCTTTTTCTCCCCCAAAGCCCAGTGAGCCCATATTACAGGAGGCTTCTGCCTCTGACTGGAAAATAACACCCTCTGGGGTTGCTGTGGCAGATGGCTGCTCTAGAGGACTGAGAATCTACTCTTCTAAAGCAGTTCAATAAGGATTCCTACAAGGCATCTCCAAATGGAGGCACTCAGGCAGCGTGTTTCTGCCTCGCAGGGCAAGAGGTAAAAAGTTCAGCTTGTGAAGTAGAATAGTTTCTGCCCCAGAGCAAGAGAGAGAAAAAGTACAAGAGCATTCTGATGAATTATCTCTTACTCGGAGCTAACATCAGCTTCTCAGGAACAATGACCAAATCTAACCAGAGTTGACAGCTCCATTCACTGCCCAGCACTTCTTCCCGCATGGTGTTGGAACAATGGACCATTCTCACCTCTTCCCAACGTGTCGCCAGCCTTTCAACAAACCTTCTCCATTCAAGAGCCACTTCTTGATCATTCTTTCTTTGATTAAAGCTCACTTTTCATCACTCTAGCATTTTGTTATTATTTAGAAGCATGCCAAGAATAGAGGTAATGTCATAAAGAAGAGTTTAAACCATTGAGCCCTGAATTTATTTAGTTAATTATCAGGGTTAGGAATGTCAGTTCAATCATAAGAAACAACTAGAAAACAATTTAGTAATACCCTATGGGATTCTGGCAAGAATTACTATGGTAATTTCACAGGAGACTATATTTGTGTCCTAGAAAAGAAGGGATTAGAGAGAAGTGGAGGCTTGAACTAAATCTTAAAACATTCATCAAACTGGGAGGGAAAATAGGAGGCAAAAGGAGAGATGAGAAGTCATCAAGTGAAAGGACACAGATACAAAAATGACCATTGAATAAATCAAAGACAGAAAGAAGCCAACTGGACCAGGAATTCAGAAGCACTTGGACAGAAATGGACATAGCCTCCAGTAGACTGGATTGTAGTTTAAGAGGAAAAGGTCCACTGGTTTAAAAAGCAAAGGAGAGCCAGTACAATGTTTATGCTGGAGACATGAGGCAATAGAAGGAATGTTCTAAAAATATAGTCACAGCAGGTATTATATCATTAAAACAAATAATAAAGAAAGAAGCTATATGCAATATAAACTAAAGCAATGACATATTGGCAGTGTCTTACAGTACATGAATGGCAATAACTTTTAAATGCTTTACTTAAATGGATATGGTAGTCCACATACCTAGACTTAGAGGCAAATCAGGTGAAAACTGTTTTCAATTTCCCCTTCCCCTTTGTGCCCCTCACCAGACTATATACACTCTAGAGATAATACCATTGCAGTCTTTCCATCATTTAGCCAATATTTAGAAAGCAGTCTAATAATGTTGAATATGACACAATCTATGCCCTCTTCTTTATTGACTATGCCAAAGCCTTTGACTGTGTAGATCACAACAAACTGTGGAAAATTCTTAAAGAGATATGAATACCAGACCACATGACCTACCTCCTGAGAAATCCATATGCAGGTCAAGAAGTAGCAGTTAGAACTGGACATGGAACAACAAACTGGTTCCAAATCGGGAAAGGAGTACGTCAAGGCTGCATATTGTCACTCTGCTTATGTAACTTATATGCAGAGTACATTATGAGAAACCCTGGACTGGATGAGGCACAAGCTGGAATCAAGATTGCTGGTAGACCTATCAATAACCTCAGATATGCAGATACCACAACATTTATGGAAGAAAGTGAAGAACTAAAGAGCCTCTTGATGAAAGTGAAAGAGGCGAGTGAAAAAGCTGGCTTAAAACTCATCATTCAGAAAACTAAGATCATGGCATCCAGTCCCATCACTTCATGGCAAATAGATGGGGAAACAATGGAAACAGAGACAGACTTTATTTTGGGGGGCTTCAGAATCACTGCAGATGGTGACTGCAGCCATGAAATTAAAAGGCACTTGCTCCTTGGAAGAAAAGTTATGACCAACCTAGACAGCATATTAAACAGCAGAGACATTACTTTGCCATCAAAACCAAAGTCAAAGCTTTGGTTTTTCCAGTAGTCAGATATGGATGTGAGAATTGGACTATAAATAAAGCTGAGTGCTGAAGAATTGATGCTTTTGAACTGTGGTGCTGGAGAAGAAACTCTTGAGAGTCCCCTTGGACTGCAAGGAGATCCAACCAGTCCATCCTAAAGGAAATCAGTCCTGAATATTCATTGGAAGGACTGTTGCTGAAGCTGAAACTCCAATAGTTTGGCCACCTGATGCAAAGAACTGACTCACTGGAAAAGACCCTGATGCTGGGAAAGATTGAAGGCGGAAGGGGAAGGGGACAACAGAGGATGAGATGATTGGATGGCATCACCGATGCAATGAACATGAGATTGAGTAGGCTCCGGGAGTTGGTGATAGACAGGGAGACCTGGCGTGCTGCAGTCCATGGGGTCGCAAAGAGTGGGACACAACTGAGAGACTGAACTGAACGGAACTGATGCCTTCAAGGCACTTGCAATCTCGTGTCCTTTCCAGCCTGGCACTGAATTTTCCCAGCATCCAAATATCAGCCACATATTTATTCAAAAAATTACTCTGTAAAGTATCAAGCCCTGTAAGACACTTAGGAGAAACCCTCTTACGTGGTCAATACTCTCTGAAATTTACAGTCAACAAATTACACAAGTACATAAACAGAATCATACCTGTTAGATGCGAATTAATACTGCAGGGTAAGTAAGTGCTGCAGTTGTTCCAGGAATTCACAGGAGGCGTATATCAGTTAGTCATGATGCAGCAAATAAAAGTAAAAATTTAAAGGCTAACTGTCATTTCCAAACTTAAATTACTTAAGTAATTTTAAATATCTGGAACTGTGAAAAGGAGCTGGAGCAATTAAAGCTATTATATTCTCATCACTGTGTTAATGTCACAAATAATAAATATTCTTTCATGGGTATTTGGCTTCCCTGGTGGCTTAGAGGGTAAAGCGTCTGCCTGCAATGCAGGAGACCCAGGTTCAATCCCTGGGTCAGGAAGATCCCCTGGAGACGGAAATGGCAACCCACTCCAGTACTCTTGCCTGGACAGAGGAGTCTGGCAGGCTACAGTCCAGAGTCGCAAAAAGCTGGACAGGACTGAAGCAACTGAACACGGACACAGGCAATCATCTTCCAAACAAACCAACTCACCAGCCTAAAAACATGCGCAGTACATCTGTACAGAAGTTCAAAGGGACAAAGAGTCTCTGTGTATGCACTTGTGCGTTTATAGTGTTTTGTTTTGTTTTGTTGGTTTTCTTTCAGTCAGATGCCTTAGAGATGCATCACCAACCAAGGACTATGCTATAGTCAAACAAAGTTAGATTGATTACTTGCTGCATCCAGAGAGACCATGTTCCATGGGGAACTAGGAAACACCTCAGTCCAAGGGGGCTACAGGGAGCTGGTTAGAGGGGTTGGGCTTGTGTTAGGTGATTTTTAAGAACAGTTCAAAGACGCATTCTTAGTTTTAGATTGAATGTTATCAGGATAATTCAGTGGTTGGATACCAGCATAGGAATCAGGGAAAACACAGATTGTCTAAACCTTTAATTGGTTAACAAATGTAGTCATCCCTGTTAACCATTAGAGGGAGTTGTTTGGTCATTGTTGTGGGTTTGGTTTTTGTTTTGTCTATTTGATCCCAGAGTGACCTCAGCACGTGCTGGTGCTGTTTAGGATAAACAGAACACCATGCCTTAGCTGTTAGAATCAGGTCAGCTACCAACTGACAGCTGCAGAGCTGCTCTTTTTCCTCAAGCACAATTTTCTGTGATACAAAGACTGACCATACAGTGAGAAAATGTACATCTTCAGAAGTAATTCTTCATTTTTTCTTCACAACTCCCAACTGATGAGAATTTGCTATGAATTCTGCTTGTCCCTAGGAGCACTCACTTTATCAGTAAACTGGAAGAGCTAGGCACAAAAGATAAGGGCTCTCTTTGAAGTGCTGGATTTCTATGAAGACTAATAAGGCTGGCATTGCGGACACATTCTAAGGAGCACCATCTTATTTTTCAGAATGCATCCCCGCACATCGTGGGGCTCTACCAGCTACAATTGCATCATTCAATACCTCTTTGCCACAATTAAGTGGACAGAGGTAGAGACTTGACCCTAGTTGGACTGAATTCCCCCACCTAGAAACCAAACCTGGAACTGGGATTCAGAGAAGCCAAATGAGTTCTGCATGCTACTGGAATTTTCGCAGGTTACCTCTGGGACCCTGCATGCTCTTTTCTTTACGTGGCCTGACAATCACAAAAAGGCAGGCTATGGCAACAGAACGAATCAAAACTGCAGAAAGAAGCAGAGATGCAGACATGGGAGGATCGTGACAATTTCCAGTTCCTGTTTCTAGTCTCTTCCTGAGGTCCAGCTGCATTCTCACACTTGAGCTCTCTGTGTCTTTATAATACATTCTCCATTTTTGTTTCAGCCAGCCAAGCATGTTTCTATTATTTTAATTTTTTTAAAATGTCTCTTAGCTAACAATAATAAACAGTTTAATGCCAAATGTAAGTGTAGCACAGACCACTGATTGTAGCCCAGTATTCTTTCTTCTCCCTTCTTTTACAGTAGCATCTGGGTTTTGGATGGGTACATGGTTGTCAAGCTCAAGCTTTCACTTCTTAGCTTCTTTTGCAGCTGCTGCTGCTGCTGCTGCTAAGTCGCTTCAGTCGTGTCCGACCCTGTGCGACCCCAGAGACAGCAGCCCACCAGGCTCCCCCGTCCCTGGGATTTTGCAGCTAGGTGTGACTATATGACCGAGTTCAGGCTAATATGATGTACGTGAAATTGATGCATGCAACTTTAGCATTATCTCCTTCAGACAAGCAGCCTATCCTGAGTTTTCCTCTTTTCTCATTGACTGGAAAATGGTGACCACTGGAACAACTGTCTTAGATCAGAAACAGAAACATGTTTGAGATGACAGAGCCAACTCACCAACCAATGTACCTGGTTGACCTTTAGGAAAAAGATTCTGCTACTGTCTCCACCTGCCTAACCAATTTTTTTTTGCCTAACCTGCCTAACTGATTTTGTGGAGGACTTTTTGCCTAATAAAAACTGTATTGCTAGGCATGTACCCCAATGCTCACTGCAGTACTATTCACAATAGCCAAGACATGGAAGCAACCTAAATGTTCATCAACAGAGGAATGAATGCATAAAGAAGATATACACAATGGAATTTCCTCAGCCATTGAAAAGAATGAAATAATGCCATTTTCAGCGACGTGGATGAGCCTAGAGATTGTCATACTGAGTGAAGGAAGTCAGACAGAGAAAGAGAAATATCATATGACATCTCTTATATGTGGAATCTAAAAAGAAATGATACAAAACAATTTACTTGTAAAGCAGAAAGAGACTCATAGATTTGGAGGATGAACTCATGGTTGCTGGGAGGAAAGACGGAGGGAAGCGATAGTTAGGGAGCTGGACATATTTACATGACTATATTTAAAATAGATAACCAATAAGGACCTACTACTGTATTGCACATGGAACTCTGCTTAATGTTACATGGCAGCCTGGATGGGAGGGGAGTTTAGGGGAGAATGGATACCTGTATATGTACGGCTGAGTCCCTTCCCTGTTCACCTGAAACTATCATAACATTGTTTGTTAACTAACTATTCCCCAAAACAAAATAAAAATTTAATTAAAAAATTGTATTGCTAGGAAAAACTGCAATCCTGGTTTACTTTGGCAAAAAAAGTAAAAATAACTACAAAAAAAATACTACTAACAATTACCCATTTTCCTCCAATCTTAGAAAATTCTGGCTGCTATTCTTTCACAACAGTAAATTGTCCAAACAAGGTAAAATTGATTCCTCTTCTTTCCCTAGAAATATATCTGTCTGAAATCTCTTCCCCCTAGGCTCTCAACCTTGGGAAATGACATTTACTTTATCTTACAATCAAATCCATGCTAAGGAGAGAGCAGGCTGATATCTATAAATCCTGCCCTTTCCCTGAACTATCTGAAGATAGTCACTCCTGCTTTTGCTGTATATGTAAAGTGGCTAAAACTGTCATTGCTGAGCCACAGTTAAAAAGAGGAGGGAATCATTTGGTCAGCAGGCATCACCCAAAAAATCACACCACAGAGCCCACTTCCTTTTCTACATGTATATATAATATCATAATTGCTAGACTCACATCCAGTAAATGCTCTGGACTCAATGATTACAGGCAATTCTTAGAAATAGGGTATTTCCAACTAAGTACCAAGACTCCAAAGCCAAAAATGAAGTTTTGATTTATTAGAGGCAGAAGCTATAATCAGGCCTCAAGTAGTTTCAGTTTCATAAATACTTGCAAGAAATAAAGTTATTTTAGATTAATGTAAGTCCACACACAGTATTCCTCAGTAACTTTGTCTCATAAATACCCATAACACCCACTAAAACAAGGTATCAATAATTCTAGAGTAGGCAAAACTTCTCAAGCTGCTTACAAACTGAAGTATCTTAATTTCTGTGACATTTCAAAAAGCAATATTTTAAGATTCAAGTATAATACATGATAAAAATCAGTCATTATCAATTTATTTACATATCCAAATTCAAAATAAAATGGAGAAAAACAAATTTAAAATTAAAAACAAGATAAAACACTGAAGTTTGAATTGTTTCTGGCACCTATGAAGGACAAGAAATCAAGTGAAAAATCTTTCAGTGTAATATACCTAATACAGGTGAATAGCACTTTTGGAAATCACTTTAATGTCTGTCTGAGCAAGAAGAGATGATTAAGAAATTCCTCAACCCAGAAACACAAAAAAACTGCATACTCAGAGGAAATAAACTCCACAGAAGGAGTCTATCCAGGACTGGTTGCCAATCCCTGACAAACTAACGATCAAAATTTGAAAGGCTCACAGTTAGGGGAGAGAGACAAAGGTCTAGGACCTAAGTCAATCAAGAAAAGTCCACCGAAGTCAGAACCCCTGAAAAAAGGACACTATGGTCAGTGCCTGAAAGAAACTGCCCTGTTTAGAGAGCGTATAGAGACGCTTGCATGCCACAACTTTATCTCTGAGTGGAGAGCAGAGAAAGGTTAGAGAAATGTAATGGCCTTCCCTTCCTAACTGCAAGCCTGTCTCAGAAAAATCAGGCTATCTCTGTGGTCCAAAATACCCATATCTGGAAATGTCAATTAAAGTGATCCAGGTTTGGTAGTAAACACAAGTTCCTAGCAAAAGCATCGATATAGGTAAACTCACCTTAACATATCTCAAAAAGTCTCACAGTTAATGCTTCAAGATTGGCTCACAGTGAAAAGCCATCAAACACTAAAGGATCAAACAACTGTAAATGAGAGCTAAGATATAAATCAAGAAACTGCCAACTCAGACTCTCAAAGATGGTTAATCTCATAATGATCAGAAGAACCCTACAAAATGAGTTTACTTGTTACCATTAAATAAATAAAAGAGACTATTATCAGCTACAATCAAAGAAGAAGAAATTATGGAAATAAATCAATAATAATATCCAATTTTGAGGATTATAAATAATTAATATCAACTATTACACTGTGTAAGACTAGCACACAAGTAAGGAGGATATATGACTGCTATATGTATATATGTACAAATTCAAGCATCATCACTTCTCAAGTTGTAAGGATCAATAGAGCCTTTCAGAGTTATTTCCAAATAATAATACATTTGATGTTATGTTTGGGGATATCTTCAAATTTCAGCAGAAAAATTCATGTTTTTCTCTCATTCTCCCAATTCCCACATTCTACACTCAACAAAAATTTATATAACTTTTTCAGTCTTGGGACAATAAAGAACTGGAAAAAAGACATCAAGAGGTACTGAACTCAGTAATTCACCATTAGCTCCTCAAATATTATGTCTGGCCTCTAAGTAACTGGGCATTCACACTGTAATTCCTTTACAACAGCCAGTGTGCAACCAGATGGAAATCAGACTAACTCAAAAAACTTCCTCCTCTCTGTCTTGATTCCCCACCAAATAAATTAATTCCAGACTTTAGACATTAAGTTGACTTTTAAAAATCCAAATAATTACACATTCCAACAAACAAAAACATTTGTCACACACAGTCTAAAATTTCTCTTTTTTTTATACCTTGTTTAATTTTTATAGTTTACTACTAATCTCTGTCTCTTACTTAAAATTGCTTAATGTTAATTCAGAAGACCTTACTTCTGTTAAAGCTCCTCTTCTGTGGGTAGTGAAACTATGACTTTCCAACTCCCAACTTCTTTCTAGTTTTAAAATTTTCAGTTATACACACTAATTAGTTTTATAATAAAAACAATTAAATCTGTTTTTAAAATTGAAGTCAAGGGATAAATTATATCTTCTGAGGCCTCCATTACAATACTGAATATAATGAACTTCCTTGTCTTTAAATTTTATTTTAGAGTCATTAGAACTATGATTCAATGGTCTGAAAGAGAAAAAAAAATTCACAGCTCACCTTTCTGCTCAAAAACTACACCACTGCAGTCACATGGTGATATACAAATGGTTAAGGATAATATTAAAACAACAGCAATAAAAACAACAACTACCTTGGCATCTATATGTTTAGAGAATATGTTTGCATTTTTATTGCTGTCACATTACTTTCTTGTAGAGTGTATATTTAGGGGAATACTATTTTAATACTGTGGTAACTGGAAGTGAAACTAATATTAAAAATTCATGAGAAGAGTTCTTGTGTTCTCATATTAGCATTCAGAGGTAGAGTAAGGATGATTGGAAAACATGTGGGTTTGACTCAAGCTCAAATTATATTTGTTCATATAGAAATAAAGCCCTTGTAATATATGATTTCTTGGCTCAAAGCTTAATTTGCTAAACATTAATTTTGATATGCATCTCTTTTAAAAGTGAGTATAATTAATAATATAAAATCAACATTTGAGGTTTTAAAATTATAACTTCTAAACATTATTTTATTCAAACTACAATGTTTTCATTTATTTCCTGTGAAAATAATGCAAGTTTTGTGCAACATTCCAAATACACCATTATTAGTGCATGAAAATGAATAAATGTGTGACAAAGTCCGAATTTCTTTTGAAAGATTGACTGATGAATCTTATTTAAATTCAAAATAGATTTTTTCTAACATTTAACTGAACACAAAATATTTTCATTTGTTATTAGCTTTTGAAATTTTTACTCTCTAATTGAATTTTTCTGCTTAGCATGGTTTGTCTTTTTCAACAAGAATGAAAACTTTTTACAATGGAATTTTCTTTTATTCAGCAGGACAAATGTACTTGTCTCTTTATATCATTATACAAATTTTCATAATTGGAAGATTTGCATTTTTGATGGATGAAATAGTGAATGAACACCTGTAGTGCAAGATACTATAAAGTCACCAATTTAGTTAGTTCATAACAAAATCTGAATTGATTTGTTTCACTGAATTTTAGTATTATTTTCACCAAGACATCCATGATAATTCAGTAAGCACTAGACTTCAGCAAAGATTAAATTCCTGGAAAATGTTTTTATTAGTTCCCAATGTAAGAAATAGAATAATTCAAACATCAATATAGGTCTTTCTGGTAATTTTGTCAAAAATATGTTTTAAAACCTTTTCAAGTGATGGTGCAAAGTAATACTCCAATCTCGCCAAGTGTACCTAGATTAAACTTTGAATTTAAAATATAGCATTTATGAACAATGTATTCATGATCTTCAGTTTGGAAAAAATGTCAAGGACTTTCACTGCCAGCCAATATAGAAGAACAAAGACCAGATTTACACCCGTATCTTAAATAGCTAAAAAGTGAAACAAAATATACCAAACAATGATTTTCAGACACTGAACAAATGGCAGCAGAAAGCAGTGATCCCTGAGGGAAGGGATATAAATTATTTAAGTTCTATGGTTGTTTCAGTTTACTTCCTGGAGAGAGCTTCCAAACCATAAGACAGGGAGAGAGAATCCAGAGCCCAGAGTTCTCTCTGAACTGAAGAGACAGAGACGAGATTCTGGAGAGGCCAAGGCAGTTAGAATTTGCATGGCAGAGAAGAGCCACCACAGCAAAATGAGCTGCAGAAAGAGAGAGCTCCTGAGGTTCCGAGTTGCCCTAGAGACCTGCTGAGTACTGATCAAAGCATAAGCAAACTACCTTTTGGCTGGGCAACACACTGTTGTCAAGAAGCAGTCGGAATAATTTCTAGAGACCACACAAAGCTAGGAGTGGTTCATGATCCCAAGAGCCAGGGTAGAGAATACACAAGAGCATCAGGAAGGGTACTAGAAGGGTATTGCCTCACTAATTTGGGACAAATTAGCCCTAGACTTGGCCTGGTTGATAAAGAATCTGCCTGCAATGTAGAAGACCCAGGTTGGATTTCTGGATTGGGAAGATTCCCTAGAGAAGAGAATGGCAACCCACTCCAGTCTTTTTGCCTGGAGAATTCCATGGACAGAGGAACCTGGCGGGCTACAGTCCATGCAGTCGCAAAGAGTTGTACACAGCTGAGCGACTAACACACACATACACAGCCCTAGACTAAAGACGGCTTTGATTCCATCTGGCAAAAATTAAAGCTAGTTGTGAAAGAATCAATATGTTCCCAAGCGGCTTAAGTTCATCCCAGAGAAAACCTCCAGAATGTTTCTAAAAATTTCTAAAAATGCCAATACTCGCAATGATTGGTATCCAATCAAAAATTACAAACAAGTAGGTAAATATGAACAACAGTGTGGGAAAACTAATTTAATAAAAGAAGACCAATGAATGATACAAACGACAGCAACAGTGAAATGCATGTTAAAGCGACCACTATAACCATACTGTAAGTTCAAGAAGGTGGAAGAACGAATGAGCCTATTAAGGAGAGAAAGGCCTGAGAGATATTATTAACACCAAAGATCTAACTCTAAATTCTAGAAAAGGAAAATATAATGTCTAAAATAAAATTTACTCTGGATAATAAAAATCCAAGCCTGGCAACTGGAGAAGCTTGCAACCAGAAAACACAAACAGGTTGGACAAATAGCCCTCATATTCCTATCCTTCGAGTAAATTAAGTAACAATGATAAACTGGCTATATTCTATTCCTTTGATGTTATAGTTTTTATAGTTGTAGTTGCTTGTTTTGTTTTTCATTCTACCTGTGATCATTTGCCTTACCCATAGTGATTAGCAATATTTAGAGAAAGGGGAAAAAAAGCTCTCTGTTCCTTTACTGTTTTAGCAAACCAAACAAAATATATATTGAAGTTAAAAAAAAAAAAGGACTAAAAGCAGATTTGACACTACATAAGGAAAGATCAGTGAATTCAAAATTAAACTAACAGAGCAAGTCTGAAAAAATTAAGGGATTAGCAGTAAGCTATGAGACAACTTCAAGTGGACTAATATACATGTAATTAGAGTCACAGAAGGAAAAGGGAAATAAAAACATTTTCTAGGTTTTGAAAGCTTTCATCTGTGGCCCATCCCTTGAAGCAGAGGATTAGACGAAACCATAAGGAGAGAAGAGTGATCCTGCCCTAGCATAACATTAAACAACACAGTGTTCACTAAACACTGTCCAACAATAGACATTAGGAAGATCATCATTTAATTCTAGTTAATAGTTTTGATCTACAGTGACCATTCTTTATATGGTGCCTATCTTCCCATTTCTGACAAAAAGCTGCCCAAGTAGATACATGTACTGGAATGGCCTACAAGGTGTGAGGGTGAGATGGATAAAGCAGTTAAGACAGGCTGAAGAAAAATTTATAAACTGAAATTTGTAACCTGAAACTCTGTCACTTACTAGTATCCTTCCTTGCCTTCCTCTCTCACACCTCTATGACCCTGCTTTGTTCAGATGGAGGCCTTATTATCTCTTGGTACATCACAGAGCTCTTATTCACAGTGGCATTGGAAGGAGCACATAACTGTCAGTGGAGATCATGACTCTTGAAAGTATAGAGGCAATAACAATATTCATCCATATATTTTTTTATTTATTCAAAATCTTTTACGGGCCAAGCACTATGAAATTTGTTGGTAATATATTAGTGAATAAGGCAGATACATTCTTAACCCATGGAAATGACAATACCTGGAGAGATTGACATTATCCTGATAATAGCATTAATTAATTTATACTTGTTTAGTATACTAGCATTAATTATTTGTCTGAGGTCAATCTCTTTTTTTCCATGTTCTGTGCTGTATCTATAGGGGGCCAGAAACCCCCAGAAAATATATTTCCCAGAATTCCTTGCTAACTGACTTCCAGTTAGGTTTGGCTGATAAGAGGAATTGATATAATATTGGAAGGTGACAAGAGAGGGAAAGTCTTGGGTCTTTCTCTCTATTGGGCATTTATTCCTCCTTGTTTTCTTTGTGGTGGTGTCTCAAAGGTGGCTGTGACACTTCTGAGGTCCCATAATTGGCTCTGATTTCCCTAACTCGGCTATAGTAGTCCATGCTAAAATGTCCCCTTTGGCAGTTCTAGCACTCTGGTAGGCACACCAAGAAGTCAAAAACACACTCCCAATCTAGGTTACCTCACTTTGCTTTTACAGTTCCTAAGTATAGCCCACAAATCCCCCTTTTTCCATATCACTGTCAATTGGCCCCAGTCTAGTTCAAAAAGAACCCAAAATATGGAACCAATGCTTTTACCACTTGTATAACTAATATGTTCTATCAAATTCACCCTCCTTGAACAATCTAGTGTGATTTCTGTTCCCCTGACTGATACATTTATCATTTTAATTAATGTTATGTACACAGTCCAAAGAACATATATAATGGGAGATCTAATCTCTACTGGAGAATCAAAGAGAGTTTCCTTGAAGAATTAATGTTTAAACTAAGAAATAGAGCATGAATAGAAGTTAGCCAGGTAAAGGGAAGTCGGATGATCAAATATCACATTATTTAAGATATCAAAGGACTATTCTACAAAAGGCACTTCCCTGCTATACAGTTGACATAGTTCCATGGTGTACTTCTTACTGTGTTCCTGAACCCACAGCAAGCCTGCCAGGGTCTACTTAGAGGCCTAACACAAAGAGTTGTTTTGTTTTGTTCAGTACTACTTCTAAGCTTACAATTAGAAAAATACACTTCAAACATAGGAAAACAAGATATTAAAAACCAGAGAAATAGTTATTTTCATGTGGGCTTCCCCATAACTCTACCCATCCTCAACCATGAATCTCTAAAACAGTTTGGCCATGTAGAAATGGGTAATTTATATTTGTAGCCCTCTCTTTCTTGTGATTCTCTAGAATTTCTGCTTGGTTTCTCAAGGGTTTACTTTTTATGTTTCCTGAGTGTAGCTCACAAATCTGACATTTTCCATGTTAATGTTAATTAAGCCTCAATTTAAAAGGAAGAGAACCCAGGCTATGAAATCTAGGCAGGACTCCTCAGTTCAGTTCGGTTCAGTTCAGTCGCTCAGTCATGTCCAATTCTTTGTGACCCCATGAATTGCAGCACGCCAGGCCTCCCTGTCCATCACCAACTCCCAAAGTTCACTCAAACTCACATCCATCAAGTGGGTGATGCCATCCAGCCATCTCATCCTCTGTTGTCCCCTTCTCTTCCTGCCCCCAATCCCTCCCAGCATCAGGGTCTTTTCCAATGAGTCAACTCTTCACATGAGGTGGCCAAAGCATTGGAGTTTCAGCTTTAGTATCATTCCTTCCAAAGAACATCCAGGGCTGATCTCCTTTAGAATGGACTGGTTGGATCTCCTTGCAGTCCAGTTCTCCAACACCACAGTTCAAAAGCATCAATTCTTAGGTGCTCAGCTTTCTTCACAGTCCAACTCTCACATCCATACACGACCACTGGAAAAACCATAGCCTTGACTAGACGGACCTTTGTTGGCAAAGTAATGTCTCTGCTTTTCAATATGCTATCTAGGCTCCTTACTTGTACTTGAAAAAAAGATATTTAGGCCTCCATCTCCTCATCTCCAAAATGAAGGTTTTGGACTAAAAAATCATTAACATACTTTGTTATATTCACATCCTATGACCAGGTAATTCTGTTACATACATGCATTTTAGACCATACAGAAGACTTAGCATAAATTGGACTTATTGGCACTCTATCTTCATCTCTGGTTTTGTGTGTAAATACTAAACTTTATTTTGGAGTAGCAGTAGGCAAAACCACTAGGCCATTCAATACTTATTTATACTTCACGGTGCTCAGTCATGTCCAACTCCTCAAGAACTCATGGACTGTAGCCCACCAGGCTGCTCTGTCCATGGGATTATCCCAGCAAGAATACTGGAGTGTGTTGCCATTCCTCCAGGGGAATCTTCCCAACCCAAGGATCAAACCCACATCTCCTGTGGCTCCTACAGGCAGATTCTTTACCACTGAGCCACCTGGGGAGCCCTATTTTGGAGTATCTTCAATTAAAATTGGTCAATTAGAAAGTAATTTGGGGACTTCCAATAGTAGCAAGAGTTTTGATATCATACCTTAGGCCTCCATCATGTCTCAGACGATCTTTCCTATACTTTCTCATGTTCTATCTTTAAATTGTGTCCTTGGATCATATTTTCTAAAATGTCTTATCTCAGAACACCTTCCTTTCACATGCAGAAGATTCACAAGCACATGAAAAGAACTAGGTTAGCACTGTTTATATTTCTTAAGAAACTTTTTTTTTTTCTTTCTCTCCCTCTCACTCTTTCCCTCCCTCCCCTGTCTTTTCTCTCTCCATTCTCTTCTTTTTTCTGCCTTCACTTGCTTTTCCTATTTTCTTCCCATTTCTCCCATTAACTTCCCTTATGACAGTTGGGAAGGTCCTAGATGTCCAGTTCAGAACATAAAAACAAGTAAAATAACATTACAAATCAAATTTTAACTTGACAGTATAGATACAATGCATACTATATTCAGTGCATTTGGAATAACATAGTAAGGAAAATATAAGCCATAACTCAACTGGGTTAGTTATTATAAATAATATGTGATGACAAAACACACTTAGTAAGGAATGAACAGGGTTTAGGGGGAGAAAAACCAGGAAACGGATGGGGAAAAATAAAGATAAGTGTGGAGGTGGGGAGAGATGACAGCTGCAAAAATACTGAAAATACTTCTCCCCTCTTTTGGAAGGTTTATCTCCTCTCAACTTTCAAAACTCTTGCTTCCTCCCAGAAGCCTTACCTGAGCACCCCATACTGAATTATCTATTCTTTCCTTTTTCTCACTTGTATTCTAATATTATTACACACTTTAAATTCTATCACACAGAAAGGCATTTATTTATGTGCCTATCCATTGTCCTGCTTTCCACTAAACATGAGTTTCCTTGAGGACTCACTGTATAGTTTTCAACTTCTTCATCTGACACATATGAGGTAGCTTGTTTCAAATTCTATGTCCCCTATTTGTTATTCATGTAAACATACACTAGTTTTTAAGATTTTTCTGAGCCACAACCTCCCCTTTTAGAACATTAGGAAACTACTGTGTGTGTGTTAGTCGCTCAGTCGTGTCTGACTGTTTGCGACCCCATGGACTGTAGCCCACCAGACTCCTCTGTCTACTGGATTCTCCAGGCAAGAATACTGGAGTGTGTTGCCATTTCCTTCTCCAGAAGATCTTCCTGACCCAGGGATTGAACCCAGAACTCCTGAATTGCAGGCAGATTCTTTACCATCTGAGCTACAGGGAAGTCCCAAAGTCATTCAGTCATGTCCCACTCTTTGTGACCCCATGAACTATACAGTCCATGGAATTATCCAGGCCAGAATACTAGAGTGGGTAACCTTTCCCTTTTCCAGGGAATCGAACCCAGGTCTCCCACATTGCACGCAGATTCTTTTACCAGCTGAGCCACAAGGGAAACCCAAGAATACTGGAATGGGTAGCCTATCCCTTCTCCAGCAGATCTTCCTGACCCAGGAATCAAACTGGGGTCTCCTGCATTGCAGGCGGATTCTTTACCAACTAAGCTATCAGGGGAGCCCAGGAAACTACTACCTCAAGATTAAAATTAAACAGCTAGTGTTGAGTTTTCCTTAAGCACTGGGGAATTATCAAACTTTTATTTTTAAAAGCCTCAAACTTTTAATGAAGTTAAAAGTCCTTCTCGATTCTGTGAGAAGGAAAAGCCTCTGAGGGTTGATGAAAAAAGCAAATTGTCTAATGCCTGGTAGCTGATTCCTGAGGTTTGGTGGCAAGTTCTCAGTGCAGTAGACCTGGCTCCCTGACATGGCAGGTCTCCCACACCGCCTGGAAAGAGCAGAGCACTGACAGCAAGGACCTTCGAATGGACCACTGCAGACTCACAAAGTCTCAGAGTGTCTTCCCTGAACCATGCAAATCCAATAACAACCCAAAGAGTGAAGAACGAACCACAAAATAACTAGATTTGGTGCATGGGGAACTGAAATTTTATTTTCCATTGTGAAAAAATATGATGGCTCTTGCCTTTTCATCATTTTCAAGCAGTTCCTATGATAAACCTGAGGTTTCTGGTCAGTATGAGCTTGGGCACTACAGTACAGGGAACCCTTAATTGTTTGGGGGAAGCTGAATGGGAGGGGCTTTTTCCTAGCTATTAATAGAAGCTTTGTGATTTCTACTCTGAGCTAGAGAAGATTACACTAATCTCACCAGCAGAAAATCTGGGGTGGATTTTAGTCAACAGCTGACGTTTTAGAAATTATTTCCAAAGATTTTTGAAGCATATTCTCTGAAAGTCACAGTCTCTGTGTTAGGCCACCCATAGCAGATCTCAGAAAGTCCTTACTACTCAAATACTTAAATTTTTTCACCTTTCCATAACTGATGCTTTTCCATATACATTTAAAATCCTTTCTCTGTTTTCCACATTCATATTTTTTTCTATTAATGAATGTGGCTCACATCCGTCACTATTTTCCCTCAATAATTTTTCTTGTCTCACAAGTCTTTTAAGAAAAAAAAACAGTACCATTCAAATTTCACAGATTTAACTACAAATACTTTTTTTTATAGTTTTTAATTTTTTTAGTTTTAAAATCTTTAATTTTTACATGTGTTCCCAAACATGAACCCCCCTCCCACCTCCCTCCCCATAACATCTCTCTGGGTCATCCCCATGCACCAGCCCCAAGCATGCTGTATCCTGCGTCAGACATAGACTGGCGGACGATTCAATTCTTACATGATAGTATACATGATATGTTTAAATGTTTTGCAAAGTCTATGAATGGGTAAAGGTAATAAGCAAACAGAAACTATTTATGAAATTCAATCCTATATCTGTCACTTAAACTTCTCCAATATAATGCTATTAAAAGATATTTCTGACTTGTTTCACCTCCTATTATTTTTAGTGATTATTTCTTCATGTTCTCCTTCATTTTCAACATGAAATATCAACTAAAGATTTTAGCTTTAAATGAGCATTATGGACAAGAGAAGATATATCTAAACTAAGTCAAACTATTTAGCTGTGTGAAAAATTATGCAAACCTCTGAAGCGTGTATTCCCTTTTGCTGTTGGCCTTATGTAATTTAAGCAACTGAATATATTTCTAGACAAATTTAACAAATTCACATCCTAATTATGTTCTCAAAGCAATTTATTTTATATTTCTAAAAATTTTCTCCTAAGGTGAAAGAAACACTAAGGGAAATTTAAATGATATCCTGAAGACCTGTGTTGGCTTTGCTTAAACAATAATGAATAAACAGCTATTTCTCCTTTCTTTTGTGAGTATATACAGTTATAAATATATAATACTAATGCCATACTATAAAAATGTAAATTCTATCTTGTAATATTTCACAAATCATCATTAATATTATGAGTTGAAGAGGGCTTTTGCTTAATTGTACTTGCTTTTATTATTTTTTATATTTGCTCATATTAAATATATGAAGCAACAAAAAGGTATAATCAAATGTTTCTGACCTTAAAAGATTATAAAATGTTGTGCTAATTTATTATATAATTTATCATTATAAATATGAATATGAACAATCTGTGTTTCAGAGCATATATATAATTCAAATAATTTATTTATTTTATTTTAGTAGTTTTTATTTTTAAATAACTCATTTCTCTCCATTTAAGGGCTATCTGAACTAAGATTCAGTGTGATAAATGAAATGAGCACTTAAGTTACAGGTGTATTTACTGAAATAAATAATGAGAAATAAATATCATGCATTTAAATTATGAAATTCAAATATATTTAGCCTCATTTTAAGGAAATATAATTTTCAAAATTTCAAGCTTATAATGTATATACATCTTTATCAAAAATGTACTCTGTAAAATAACTTTCTTGTCTGATGTTCTTTCTTTAACTTAGACAGATGATTGATAGATGGTAGATAGATTATATTCCTTATATTACAAATAATACTTTTATGTTCAACCAGCTTTTTCTAAACACATGTATTGCATAAGATGAGATAAACAAGCTCATGTCAATTCTCCATAAACTTTGACAAAATTTGAAGCCACTTTTGTACAGCCAAAAGAGAAAACTATTTAGAAATCTCAAATATCATTTCCTCAATTCATCATTTCCTTTTCCCTTTATCAAATTCATCACTGAAACATTATAATCAAACATTACCAATAATTTTTAAAATAGCACTAAAATTTTATCTATTTCTAATTTATAGAGCAAAATGTAATTTAAATGTTTTTAACACATGGCTTTAAAATTAAGTTGAAATTTATAGTTATGTGCTTTTAAATCCCTAGATATATGTAATTATATATTTTATAGTTCTAATTAAATTATTTAGAGGAAAAAATTACCTTTGTACTGTCTCAGGAACATAGTCTGTGAGAGTCAATCTCTCCATCAGCTTTCTATGTACTATAAGCATAGTCTTTCTATTTACTCTTACTTCTCTGCTTGTTCTACTTCTATGGGAGGTCAAGCTATATAAACCATGATTTAGTTCCTCTTTTTGGCATTACATTCATTTCTCATATTTCTGACTATAATTTTGAAGAGAATGAGTAATATTTAACTGATCATAATTTGAATAATTTGCAATAGCAAAAAACAGCCGAGTTCTTTTCCCCCTATCAAATATTTTATCAACAAATGCTTTACATACAAATAAAAGTTAGAAGTGATTAATATAAAAACTGAGAAGTAAGCACAAATTTCAATGTGTAATAAGAGGACAATATTGCCACTGTTAGGTGAACTCTCCTAGGAAAAGATAAATTATTCCTCTGTCATTATTATCCGGCTTTGTTCCTCTGGATTTTACAAATTTTCATCCAAAAAGTTCAACAAATAAGTCCAAGTTGGAAACACTGAGCTTGCTTCAAATATTTGTAAGGAAAGAGAGTAATCTTCCCAGACCAAAAAAAAAAAGTAACCTACATACATCTGTGTATCTGTGTCTGTGTGTGTATTTGGCAGTGGATGAGTGTGGTAATCATTACCAATGTTGACCATTTTCATTCATATTCCAGTCTTTTATAGTTCTGACACGAAGTTAGGAGTTGCCATGGAACTAACTTTGGCCCAGAGAAGTAAAGGAGTTTGAAACATTTACTTGCTGGTAATTGGGAGAAATATCAATAATCTCAGATATGCAGAGGACACCACCCTTATGGCAGAAAGTGAAGAGGAACTAAAAGGCCTCTTGATGAAAGTGAAAGAGGAGAGTGAAACAGTCGGCTTAAAGCTCAACATTCAGAAAAGTAAGATGATGGCATCCTGTCCCATCACTTCATGGCAGATAGATGGGGAAAGAGTGGAAACAGTGTCAGACTTTATTTTGGGGGGCTCCAAAATCACTGCAGATGGTGACTGCAGCCATGACATTAAAAGACGCTTACTCCTTGCAAGGAAGGTTATGACCAACCTAGATAGCATATTGAAAAGCAGAGATTCTACTTTGCCAACAAAGGTCCGTCTAGTCAAGGCTATGGTTTTTCCATTGGTCATGTATGGATGTGAGAGTTGGACTGTGAAGAAAGCTGAGTGCCGAATAATTGATGCTTTTGAACTGTGGTGCTGGAGAAGACTCTTGAGAGTCACTTGGACTACAAGGAGATCCAACCAGTCCATCCTGAAGGAGATCAGTCCTGGGTGTTCATAGAAGGGACTGATGCTGAAGCTGAAACTCCAATATTTTGGCCACCTTATGCAAAGAGTTGACTCATTGGAAAAGACCCTGATGCTGAGGGGGTTGGGGGCAGGAAGAGAAGGGGACAACAGAGGATGAGATGGCTGGATGGCATCACCGACTCTATGGACATGAGTTTGAGTGAACTCCGGGAGTTGGTGATGGACAGGGAGGCCTGGCGTGCTGTGATTCATGGAGTCGCAAAGAGTCGGACATGACGGAGCTACTGAACTGAACTGAATTGGCACTACATCCCTCCTTTCTGGCTGCCTTGGTGGTTGTGGAAGCAAGTGTCCAGTTTCCATCAACCCAGAGCCACAAATGACTCTGGTGGACAAAATCCTCCTATAACCTACATTGAGCTTATAGCCCAAATGAAAAATAACTATTTTATTAACTACTGAGATTTGGAGGTTAAATGTCTAACCTAGTCAATTCTAACTGGTTCAGGGGATGAAAGTGTAAGTACTCTATTTTCAAAAGCAGTGTACCTTTCACTACCCATGTCGAGAAGAATAAGCCTCTGCACTCTCCTGTGAGCTACCTTCCCTCTCCAGTGAATGTGCAGAATAGATGTGTGGAAAGAGGACAATGCTTGGGCATCTGCATAGTTGTCCAAAGCAATGCAAACTAATCAGCAGCAAAGCTTGAACTTCTCACTAACTTGTTGCATTACTTTGGGCAAGTCATTTAAGCACTCTAACCTTAAGCTTCCCATTTGTAAAATGGATATAATAATAGCTTCTCTGTTTAAACAACAAAGTTGAGTAACAAAATATAGTACAAATTTTATGTGCTGCCCTTACTAGAGATAGAAATTCACTCTATTCTTCTCTAAATCAACAATACCACAATGGATACTAAATAAATATTAATAATTAAGGCAAAGGCAAATTCTATTTCAATAGTTATTTAAGCCCTAATCAATGTCTAACACTGGTTTATGGACTGAGAACATCTCTTTCAGGAAATACTTTGCACTAGCAAAGTATTTAATTATTTTAATGTGTTAAATACTTATTAATGACTTACCACATGACAGGTATTGTTCTATGCAATGTGTATGCTGAGTCGCTTCGGTCTTGTCTGATTCGTCGCAGCCCCATAGACTGTAACCCATCAGGCTCCTCTGTCCATAGAATTCTCCAGGCAAGAATACTAGAGTGGCTTGCCTTTTCCTTCTCCAGGGGATCTTCCCAACCTGGGAATCGAACCTGAGTCTTACGTCTCCTGCATTGGCAGGCAGGGTCTTTACCACTACCACCCGGGAAGATCCCTCTATGCACTGGAGGAGTGGATAATTAAGCCAATTAGGCAAATTCTCTGATGTGATGGAGAAAAACAGACAGTGACAAGCAGAGGCTATAAGCAGAAAAAGAAGGAGGGAAGGGAAAGTTTGATAAGTAGTCAGAAAAGACCTCCTTATTAAGATGACATTTAAGCAAGAGTATTCAAAGAAGAAATGTAAACCATGTGAATACTTGAGGAAATAGCATTCCAGGCAGTGGTGCAGCATGTGCAGGAGCCATGAGGCAGGGGTGTTCTTAGTGTGTTTGAAGACCAGCATGAAAGCCACTTAGATTGAGATACCTTGAGAAAAGGATGAATACAAGGATGAGATCAAAGATGTAGAGAAGGAACCAAATCTCTTGTAAGATATGATGAAGTCAGTGAATTTTTTGGAATGACATAGAAAGCATTAGAAAGTTTTAAGGAGAGGAGAACATGATTTGGCTTACATGTTCAAAGGCTCATCAAGGCTGCTTTGTGGATAATGGATTGTAGGAGGCCAACTATGGAAGCAGGAAAATAAGTTGGTTATTGAAATAGTCATAGTGAGACATTTGGCTCCAAGCACTGATATTTGGACAGACATATGTGTGTGTGTGCGTGTGTGTGTGTGTGTATTTATATTAATATAAACTCATATAGAGTTAGCTGCTCAGTTGTGTACAACTCTTCACAACCCCATGGACAGTAGCCCAACAGGCTTCTCTTTCCATGGGATTTTTCCAGGCAAGAATACTGGAGTAAACATATTTATATAATATATATATGGATCACATTTCCTTTCTGTGGCCATTTTCAGAGCTATGTTGCTATGGCAAGAGTCAAACTAGAGAGCCAAGGAAAGCGCTGCATATGCAAGGGTATATGTATGTCAGGAATAGCCTCCTGCTACGGTGAAGGAAGAAAGGAGGGCTTTACCATAAGAGATGCACAAGAGATTCATGTATCAAAACAATATGGTATTAGCACAAAAACAAGAAATATAGATCAATGGAACAGAATAAAAAGTCCCAAGATAAATCCATGTACCTTTGGTCACCTAATCTATAACAAAGGAGGCAAGAATATACAATGGAGTCTTTTCTATAATTAGCACTGGGAAAACTGGACAGTTAAACATAAAGGAATGAAATTAGAATAATCCCTAACACCATACACAAAAATAAACTCCAAATGGGTTAAAGACTTAAATGTAAGGCTAAATTCTATAAAACTCTTAGAGGAAATCATAGGCAGAACACTCTTTGACATAAATCACAGCAAGATCTTTTTCAATCCACCTCTTAGTGTAATGAAAATAAAAAGAAAAGTAAATAAATGAGGCCTAATTAAACTTAAAAGCTTTTGCACAGCAAAGGAAACCATAAAAAAAACAAAAAGATACCCCACAGAATGGGAGAAAATATTTCCAAACAAAGCAACCAACAAGGAATTAATCTCCAAAATATACAAAGAGCTCTGCATTCACGAGTGTTAAGTCACTTCAGTCATGTCCAGCTCTTTGTGACTCTATGGACTGTAGCCTGCCAGGCTCCTCTGTTCATGGGGTTCGCCAGGCAACAATACTGGAGTGGGTCTTCCTGACCCAAGGATCATTTCCACGTCTCTTACATCTCCTGCATTGGCAGGCAGGTTCTTTACCACTAGCACCACATGGGAAGCAGCTCTTGCAGCTCAATTTATAAAAGAAAAAACTTAGAAAATGGGCAGAAGACCTAAATAGACTTTTCTCCAAAGAAGACATTCAGATGAACAATAGGACATGAAAAGATGCTCAACATCACTAATTATTAGAGAAATGCAAATCAAAACTATAAGAGGTATACCTCACACCAGTCAGAGCGGGCATCATTAAAAAGTCTACAAATAACAAATGCTAGAGAGGGTGTAGAGAAAAGGGAACCCTCCTACACTGTTACTCAGAATGTAAATTGGTGGTGCCACTATGCCAAACAGTATGGAGGTTCCTCAACAAATACTAAAAATAGAGCTATCACGTGATTTAGCAATCCCACTCCTGGGCATATATCCAGAGAAAATCATAATTCAAAGAGATGCATGTACCTCAGTGTTCATTGCAGCACTATTTACAATAGCCGTGACATGGAATCAACCTAAATGACCATCAACAGAGGCATGGATAAAGAAGATGTGGTGCATAAATACAAGGGAGTATTACTAGGCCATAAAAAATAATAAAATAATGCCATCTGCAGTGACATGGATGGACTTAGAGATGGTCATACTGAGTGGAGTAAGTCAGAAAGATAAATATTGTATGATATTGCTTATATATGGAATCTAAAAACAGGGTACAAAACAGAAATAGAGTTACATACGAAGAAAACAAACTTCTGGTTACCAGAGGTTAAGTAGGAGCAGTAGGAAAGGATAAATTGGGAGATTGAGATTGACATATACACTCTGCCATATATGAAATGAAAAACTAAGAAAGACCTACTGTGTAACACAGAAAATTCCACTCAATACCCTGTAATGAGCTATGTGGGAAAAGAATGTTTTAAAAAGTGTGGATATATGTATATGTATTTGATTGCTTCACTTTGCTGTACACCTAAAACTAACACAATATGGTAAATCAACTGCACTCCCATAAAATTTAGAAATAAAGAGATGCACAAGAACAGAGTCTGTGTAGAAGAAGAAAGAGAAGCAGGGGTAGAAGAGAAATTTTATTTGTTCAATTCAGTTCAGTCACTCAGTCATGTCCAACTCTTTACAACCCCACGGACTGCAGCACACCAGAACTCCCTGCCCATCACCAACTCCCAGAGTTTACTCAAACTCATGTCCATTGAGTCGGTGATGCCATCCAACCATCTCATCCTCTGTCGTCCCCTTCTCCTCCCGCCTTCAATCTTTCCCAGCATCAGGGTCTTTTCCAATGAGTCAGCTCTGCACATCAGGTGGCCAAAGTATTGGAGTTTCAGCTTCAACATCAGTCCTTCCAATGAATATCCAGGACTGATTTCCTTTCGGATGGACTGGTTTATCTGCTAAAGTTTGGTTATTTTCAAAAAGTGACCTTCAGTGGGAAGACTGGGAATCAAAACAATCCAAATAGTGAGAAGAACATGGAGGCAACACACAAGGCTTTAAAAAAATCACCTGTGATCCATGTATATGTATGGCTATGTCCCTTTGCTGTTCACCTGAAACTATCACAACATTGTTTGTTAACTGGTTATACTCCAATACAAAATCAGTTAAAATAAAATGACCTGTGGACCTATTACTAGAGACATGAGAAGTTATTTAGAACAGCCAGCAAGAGGCAGTGTAGGCTTATGAAGTATAACAGAGATATCAGCCTGAAGTCCAAGATGAGCCTCTAAATCAATTTTATGTAATACAATATTAACATGTGGTAAAAACAAACCATGAGATATCATAGTATTACTGTGACACATCATTTTGCAAAACATTCAATAGTCATTGGTTTCTATTAATGCAAGAACATTTCCCTTTGTTACATATAGTCAGCAGAATTATTACCAGTGTCTGAACTTACAATCTCAGACTCTCTATAGAAGGCAATTTCCTAAACTTCAGGGAAATCTGATCCAATAGAAAGGTGACCCCCTTAAAATATCACCCAGGGTTCAGTCCCAGAGAAGCCAGACTGGTTTCTCAGGCATTCTCAGGCATTTCTCCCACATTCTTAGGCAGTTCTAAAGGACAGCCTACAATGTCAGTTGCTCAGTTTGGTTGGCAGTCATGCCTCGTGTAAGGAAGAAGACAGAGAGGCATAATCTGAGTGGGGCATGCCAAAGCAGTGGGCATAGGGCAGTCTGGAGGTAAAGAGGAAAAGTTTACTTGACTTAGAGTTAATTTAAAGTCAAGGCAGCCAAGAGGCTGGAGAATAGCTACTGAGAACTTCTGAGACTATTAATTTTGCACAGTTCAGCACTATAAATTTACACTGCTCATTAAGAATCTCTAGAATTTTTAAAGAACTCTGATGTTTCTAAGTACCACTATTCACTGTCAGGAGTGTACACTCAGTGTGGTAAAGACTCTACTACAATGTTAATATAGAAACCGCCTACTTTTTCTCTAGTACAGTGCCATGCTCCTCTGGTGGGTTGAATTATGAGGGCATAGTCTAAGCTTTTGCAACAGAGACCTAAAATACAGGTGGTTTGCTTTGTGCTCATGTAATCATACCAAGATAAGAAGTCTCAGGACTGGTATGAATGATCTGCCATTCTCAACAGTGGGCTTCCATCTCCTGGCCAATGTGCCTGTGCCATTTCCATCATCATTTAGTGGCAAGCATCACTTTCTCTCCCATCCCTTTGGTCAGAACTAAATCTGTAAGGGAAACTGGGAAAAATAAGGCCTAGAAGACAGCCATGCTCCCTACTAATATTCAGAATTTCTTTTAATAAAGAAGGAAAGAATTCATCCTGGTGACATCTAAAAAACTCTGCCATAGAGAACTTGATAGGGTGTTACAATGTGAGACATCAAAGGAAAAGATTACAGATTTAATCTTTACCATTTTATAGATAAATAAACTAAAATATAGTTCTATGACATCTTTCAACCTATTCAGAAAAATCTGGAAAATCAGTAAGTGACTTTCCTTGCTATCATTCACTAGAAAATCACAAGTACTTGTTTTCCTTAAGTATTTATATCCTTTGTAATTACATAAAATATTGCTGAAAATAGTTTTATTCTTTCATAAAGTATTATAAAAATTATTTGTGCCAGAAGAGTTTGAAGACTAAGAATTACAGAATATGCTGTGTAAAACATGGCAATAGTTGAGCTCTCTATTTCTTCTACTAATAAGGGGACACATTTTAATAAATACTTTCAGCTCATATCCTCAAAGGAAAACCCCTTCAACTGAGAAAGATGTATATCTTACTCAAAATTGTTGCAACTATTAACAAACAAACGCTTATAATTCTCCAGCTAGAGATTACTTAAAAATCTTGAATCTTATTTAAGATTAAATATACAAAAAAAAGAGTTACATAAACTAGTCATAAATTTTGGTCCAATTCATATTAGTAATACTGTACCATAATTGCCTATGGTGATAATAGGCATTTTATACATATTAACTGTGACTTGCTCATTCAATGGCCCTAAATTGTCTTGTGACTACATGGTGCATTTGATACAGAATTTTTCTTCTAGATCCCCTAAGAACATTAGCCAGAATGTCCATCATTATGTTATGTACACTAACCTCTTCAGTCTTTAAGTGCAATTAATTCTTTTACTTTTTCTATGATCAATGCAATTCTAATTTGGAAGTTTGGTTCAATTACAGCAATCAGAGAATTCATGTTACCTGTGGAAATAAAACAAATAAAGCAAGAAAATACCCTGGAAACCACACTTTCTTTGGGAAGTTTGTCTATTTTCATAAAGCAAAATGTCCAGTAGAATTTACTCTTTCTTTCCCTTTTTTTTAACTATTAAGACATGGGCATTTGGTATTCTTCACTTCTCTATTCTTGTTAACATAGTTCCTCTTTATTCTATTTGGGTTATAATAAAACTAATAACTGTCTTAGTTCTTGTTAAAAAGTCCCTAACAGTGGTGTGACAGATATTGGAATTAAACTGCTGACTCACTCTCACATGACTGCACTGTGAAGTCCTAGAACTTAGGGGATCTAGAAGAAAAATTCTGTGTCAAGTGCACCAAGTAGTCACAAGAAAGAAAGCAAATTCAGAATTGAATAGACTATGGCTAGATGGAACTCCCATAGGTGACACAGTAAGACTAAATTTTTAATTATAAAATCTAAGGTTCAGTTGTACCTTCTGTGGAATGAGTCAACAACTTGTCACAGGTCATTTGCAGGGAAGATGGGTTTCCCCAGTGGCTTAGCAGATATAGAATCCTCCTGCAATGCAGGAGACTCAGGAGACGTGGGTTCAACCCCTAGATCAGGAAAATCTCCTGGAGGAGGAAACAGCAAGCCACTCCAGTATTCTTGACTGAAAAATCCCATGGACAGAGGAGTCTGGCAGGCTACAGTCCACAGGGTCGCAAAGAGTCTAATGTGACTGAGCGTACACACACACAAACACACACACAGGAGGGAAAGTGCCCATGAAATCTATACTGCTTAAAAGGCTAAAGAATACTGTTGAGTAGGAATACACCAACTATACATTTGCCTAAACGTAATAAGAGGAAAAAATGGCTTCTATGAAGGCATGGTATAAATCAATCTCACTAAGCTGTTGGCCATCTCTTATGCTATCCTCATGATCAATAATTAGCTGACTGAAAACTACTGAATTCCCTCTGAAGTATAGGCACTAGTGGAATGGAGCAGATTCCTCACAAGTCAAATGTTTAATCAACTGTAGAAAAGTTTCAGGCGTGCTCTTCTGACCCTCACCCATTCGCCCCACCCCAGATTATCCTCTGCCCTGCTTTGCTCTGTGCCTAGGAGCAGAGTCTGAATTACTGTTGAGTGAATAAAGCTTCTGCTTCAGGGCCCCTTCCACACTGTGCCTAAGAAGACTTTGAATTATTTTTCTTGTATAGTACTTCTTAACAGTATAAAGTTCATTGCCACATGACCTGTATCCAACCCTGCCCAGGAGGGTAAATCCTTAAGAATGTCAACTAATACTGTAGGTGGAAGAGTGGCTCCTCCTAAGATGCCCACATCTTACCCCCAAATTTTGAATATGTTTCCTCACAGAGCAAAAGATGCCAGACTGATGCCATGTGGGGACTCAGTCTGCCAGAGCTGACTTTAAAGAAGGAGGATTGAGCCAAAGAATGTGGATGACATCTAGATGCTGGAAAAGGCAAGGAAAGGGATTCTCCACTAGAGGAACAAGCCCTTCTGATATCTTGATTTTAACCCAGTGAGACCTCTGTATGACTTCTAACCTCTAGAATTATAAGATTATAAATTTGAATTGGTTTAAGCCATGAAGTTTGTAGTCATTTTTACCTCAGTAACAGGAAGCATAAACCTGGCTTCTGGCTGGATGTGGCTAATGGGAATCATCCAAAGAAGTGTTCAGACCGAAAGGAGAAAATGTTTCTTTCCTGTTCTATGTTGCTGTTGTTATTCAGTCGCTAAGTCATGTCTGACTCTGCAACCCATGAACTGCAGCATGCCAGGCTTCCCTGTCCTTCACTGTCTCCTGGAGTTTCATGTCCATTAGTCAGTGACTAAGCCAGTGATTGAATCCACTGAGCCTGTTCTATACCTGCTCTGAAACCAATGTCGTGGCAGGGCACTCATAGCTCTACCCCTCAGACCTCTAGAATTACTGCCATGGTCCCCTGCTTCACTGGTCCAGCTCAGTAGGATCCTGGGGCACAATTCATCTCCTTGCCCCTTTAACCTTAGGGTTAGTAAGAACTTCTTACTCTTGCCTGTTTCCTTAGTCCACGCACAATTTCATAAATGAGCCTATAGTGTTGAATAGTATTGCTCAAAAATTCGTGTCTACCCAGAACCTGAGAATGTAATTTTATTTGGTCATAGGGTTTCTGTAGATGTAGTTAAAGATCTTGAGATAAAATCATCCTGGACTTAGGGTGAACTTTAAGTCCAATGACTGATACCCTTATCTAAAGAGGAAAGGATGCAAAAGAAAAGAAAAATCCCCAAAGAAGGCTATATGAAGATGCCTTTTGAAGCCAATGAATGCCAAAGATGGCTGGCAGACACTAGAAGTTAGAAGAAAAGCATGGACATTTTTCCCCCCTTTTAGAGGCTCTAGAAGCAACTAAATCTCCCAACATATTTGATTTTTGACTTCTGACCTCCTTAACTTTTGTTTTAAGCCACTGAGTTTGTGGTAAGTTGCTTTGGAAACCCTGGGAGACTAATACAATACCTTTATTAAAGTCTATCGAACCATCTGAGTTAGCTTCTGCTTTCTGCCAGGATCCTGGGTGACAAGAAATCTATGGTTATGACACTTGTGAAAGACAGGAAGATGGTAAGAAGGTTAAAATCCTAGGCTACAGAGTCAAAATTAAAAATTATCTCACAGTTTAATGTAAGGGGCCATAACTGAAAAATATAAATTGTAACAGCCTTACTTTTAGGCTAAAAAAAATCATCTGATGTTATTTCCCATGTAGACTTAGCAAATCACTTAGTATTTCTTATTGTAAATATCACCATGTTTAAAATGGAGTTAATACAACTTGTTTTTCCTATCTAATGCTGTTCCAAGAGTAAGAGGAAATAGTAGAATATAGGGAAATGATAGCAGCCATCTGATCTAGACTTGACTTTGTCACCAACAAGTTATGTAATCTTATTTCAATTAATTGACTTCTGTGATCTCTAATTCCCTCATCTCTAAAATGAGGAGCTTGGGCTAGATAACATACAAGTGGATCATTTTGTGATAACATACTACAGTTTGTTTGATTGAGACAAGGAAGACATGTAAAAACAGCCCTTCTTATGAAAAAGACCAAGGGGATTTTTGGTAGTTGATCACAAGCTCAGAAGTAACCAGTTAAGTCATGTGGGTACTAAAAATTAATTAATTAGAAAGAGAAGAAAAACAATATAGACTTAGTCTGTATCAGAAATATTTATCCAAAGGGAGATACGAGTTCTACTGAACTGTGTTATGTGGTCAGTTAAAAACATTAAATTTGTAAAGGAATATTAACAATAAAAATTATAACCAAGGCAGGGTTATCAGAATGATTCAGCATGTAGAAAATATTATACGAATATATAGGGGAAGAAAATGGCAACTCACTCAAGTATTCTTGAAAACCCCGTGGACTGAGGAACCTGGAGAGCTACAGTTCAACGGATCACAAATGGTTGGACACAACTGAGTGACTGAGTATACATAATATATATGTTGATTTAATTAGCAAAGAATATATATCCTAGAAAATGAAAGGTTTAAGATGGTAATAAGCAGGGAAAACTAAGGCTAGAGAATCAAAGTGGAGCAAAGGTAATTTTAGAAGCACAACCAGGGAAAGAACAATAATAATTAAAGCTATTAATATCAAACAGTGGAGTGGCAATGTTTGGTGCCAGGACAATTCAAAGCTAAAGCTAGGTAACATTTTAGGGTTCTAATTAACCTATCAGAACTCATAAGAGATAATTGCTAGGAACTCTTCCAAACTCCACTGACATCATTTCAGTATGTTGAAACTGGCCTCCATAGGAGTATTTTCACCACAAAAATCAGCAAACACTGAAAATAAGAGTCTTTGTTTTCCCCCAAGACCTGGTAGCTAAACATTTACCATGACACTACTAGGTATTTTAGAATTCCAGCATTGAACAGTTCGACATTTGCAATTTTACTCCCAATCCTATGAGTCTAAGATTCTATTTGACTTGACTTAGTAGAGGGGAAAATCAAAAGAGAGGACTCTAAGTAAAGTTAAAGTGCCTTCAGGGTCTTCCCTGGAGGTCCAGTGCTTAAGACCCTGCACTCTCAACACAGGGGCCATGGGTTTGATCCCTGCTTGGGAAACGTATCCCCCATGCTACACCACATGGCCAAAATAAATAAAAAAATAAATGCCTTCAAAGTGAGACCTCTGCACCCAGTTTCCTGATTCTACACATTCATATTCTTCCTCATATTCTTCTGCTGATAATGACTCTTCCATGTACTTTGGCTATTTCCTCCCCACCAGTTTTCTTTATCATCTTTCTTATCAAGATCTGACAGGGACCCATAATAAAGACCTTCAAATAGGTGAAGGGTTGTTGTGCAGAAAAGAGATAAAGCTTATTATTATTATTATTATATAATTTATCAGCAGAGGTATTATGGTGTGATTTAAACAACAACAATTATGTTTAGATTAACACCATTCGTTACTTGGCACTGATTATCTACACATATAACTGCTGCTGCTAAGTCACTTCAGTCGTATCCGACTCTGTGTGACCCCATAGACGGCAGCCCAACAGGCTCCCCCGTCCCTGGGATTCTCCAGGCAAGAACACTGGAGTGGGTTGCCATTTCCTTCTCCAATGCATGAAAGTGAAAAGTGAAAGGGAAGTCGCTCAGTCGTGTCTGACTCTTCGCGACCCCATGGACCGCAGCCCACCAGGCTCCTCCATCCATGGAATTTTCCAGGCAAGAGTACTGGAGTAAGGTGCCATCACCTTCTCCGCATATAATAGAAGTTACTTAATATCCCCTGGATTCTGTCTTTCATTTCTGAAGAAGGACTTCTAAGTCAAATATTTTGAAAGTTCTATATGACATAATGAAACAAAAATATTTTGTCAAATACTATGGCTTTCCTGGTGGCTCAGATGGCGATGAATTTGACTGTAATGCAGGAGACCCAGGTTTGATCTCTAGGTCAGGAAGAACCCCTGGAGAAGGGAGTGGCAACCCACTCCAAAATTCTTGCCTGGAAAATCCCATCGACAGAGGAGCCTGGAGGGCTACAGTCTGTGCAGCCGCGAAGAGTTGGACACAACTGAGTGACTAACACACACACACATGCGAATAAAAATTATTGTTGTTATTATACTATCACTAAATTTTACCTGCATCCCAACTTAAAATTGTATTTATTCTATGATTTTAGCAGGAGCAAGAACTGGCTGCACGTCCAATCTCCTTTATCCCCCATCCACATCGTGTATCTGAATGTGATTCAAAAGCAAAACAATGCAATCCAGGCCTTGCCATTTCCCACATAACAGCAGCAGTGATCACTGCAAACAATCTTGTGACTTTGTTCATCTCTTCAGGAGAATAGTAGGGACTTATAATACCAGAGCCTTGCTCATGTGGAGCATCTCCTTTCTCAGTATGCTCTAAGAAATAAAATTTTTGAAAGTAAAAGCATTTTGAAATATTTCACATTGTATTTTCCTTTGTATTATCTCGCTTTAAAAGTCGTTCCCTCTACCACTAAGGCTAAGGCATAGGGTTCAACAGCCTAGAAAAAGAAAGTAGTAAAAGCCTAGAACAAAGAGGTCAATTTTTTCTCTTTAAAGTTCAAAGTTTCGATTTTTGAGTCCACAGCAAGAGAATACTCTTGAGAGTCAGGCTTTGTTGAGAGAGTAAAGAATGTTCTAAAATCCAAAGTCTGCCTTTGCATGTGAAGCTTAGAGGTCTGAATATATAATATTTTATAAGGTATAAGTAGAGAGGATACAGGATATCACGTCATATCCTAGAGCTTGTGTCTACCTTTCAGTTTCAAATGAACAATTAGGTAAGAGAATGTTGAGGGTGAGGATAGGAGGTAGGATGAGAAATGCAGGGAGTAAGGAGAGAAATTCAGATTAGGACAGTCCAAGAAGTTGCAAGGACTCTGAAAAGAGCCTTTACCCACTGGTCTACAGAAATTCTGATAGAAATTCAAAATAAGCTGAGAATGAGAGCAACTGAGTTGGTACTCCAGTTTACACTGTGCGGAACCCTGCAACAGCAAGGCCAGGAGAAAGCAGGTTAGGTACATGGGGCTGGACATTCTTGCATTGTCCCCTTACCTCCTGAGTAACAGAGAAATGATTCGGGGACCTCCCTAGTGGTTAAGACTCCACGTTTCCACTGCAGGGGCATGGATTCAATCCATGGTCAGTCACATGCTGTGCAACAATATAAATATAAAAATTTTATATTTATAAACCCAGGTTCAATCCCTGAGTCGGGAAGATTCTCTGGAGAAGGGAATGGCAATCGACTCCAGTACTCCTGCCTAGAGAATTCCACGAATAGAGGATTCTTTGGGGTCACAAAGAGTCAGACACGACTGAGTGACTACATTTCACTTTCATTTTCATATATATATATATATGAAATGGCAACCCACTCCAGTGTTCTTGCCTAGAGAATCCCAGGGATGGGGGAGCCTGGTGGGCTGCCGTCTATGGGGTCGCACAGAGTCGGACACTACTGAAGTGACAGCAGCAGCAGCAGCACACATACATATATGTGTGTGATTCAGGAGTTCCCATGAGGGGTAGAAAGATAAAGTGAACTTACCTGAGGGGTCTGGATGAATAGGAAGTTTTCTTATGCCACAGAGCTTTGAAACCAAATTCCCATATAAGGGAGTAAATCGGAGTCATAACTGGATCTCTGGGGAAAACATAGTGGGAAAGAGTTGTAGCAAAATTTGCCACCCCTGTCTCTTTGGCATGCAGATTACTTTGAGATGCAAACAACCAAGGCCCAGACGACTCAGGAAGAAACTCTGACCTTCCCCCTAACAGATGGGAACCTGTTCCAGAAACGGAGCTGTCACCATAGAAAACTATAATGTAAGTTAGGTGTGTAGAAGGGAAGGAACCTAGCAAAGTTTGTTTGTTAAAATTTTTCTGTGTCTCTGCGTGGCCTAGCAAACATCTGTTAACCAAATATTCATTTTTCCATGTCCATGTCAAATGACTTCTTCCCCTTGAAGTCCCAAGCCACTCTCCTCAACATCCTCATTTGTCTTTAGCTGAAGGTGATATTTAAGATGAGAATTTCAGCCTGTTTGGTGACTTAGATTTTCTGGGTCTCTCTTATGTATACTGGTTATTAAACTTATGTGTGATTTGCTTCTGTTAATGTACCTCATGTCAATTTAATTCTTAGAACAGCCAGAAGAACTTGGAAGAGTGGAGGAAAATTTCTTCCTCCCCAACAGAATCAGGGCAGGATTTGGTCAGATGGCGGAGGTAATCAAGTTTACCTGGAGCAATTTCACACCGTATCAATGCTAAGAGAACAGAACACAAGTTACACCATCTGCAGACACATTAGAAGAGGCAGCTGTGGACACAGAGTGCCCAGTGAAGGTTCTATAAACCATTAAGTTATCTAGTTATGTGTCAACAATAGACAAATGTGATTTAAATTATGAGAGTGAAATTTAATGCCCAAAGAACCCAACTCAAGGTCCGTGAGAGCCACAGATAAGAGACGAAGGGGAAAGCAAATGTTCCTCCTTGGCTCTGACATGAGTTTTGTAAAACAAAGTAGAAGAGAATATATGGAAGACTGGGCTTAATAAAAGAAACATTAAATTTAAGAAAAAGAGACCATTTTAAAATAAAAGAGCATGAGCTATTTAATTTATTTTTGTGCCAGGTCCCCAAACTTCTCATTAACAAAAATAAGGCCTTGTAAGCAAGGTGATATAAATATAGAGAAAATAAAGTTTACTTTTTCTTGTGTATCTGACTGGCAAAGCGTATATTTTAACTTGCCATAACCACTCCAAGTCACTTACTTTGAGGAACGGTACTTTGGGTAATAAGTCAGCTAATAAAAAGACCAGAAACCCCACTGTTATTGCTGTGAAAGGATTAAAGAAGGAAACTCTAATTGAAGGGCCTGCATTCATTTTCTGTTATGACTGAAGCCAGTCTCCCTGGAGTCTGGGGAGTGATAAATGTCAATATCCATCAGACTAAAGCCCTGAGTGTCAGACCCAGGTGGATCCAGGGGATGATGGGTCTTTCTATGGAAAGCAGTGGTTATGCCAAGGAAAGATAGCAGAGTTTTGAATGGAGAGTGTCAAGGAAGAAGGGTGTGAAGCTAGAAGAGAGACACAACTGGCCGGTCATCTTTAGAAGGTGGAGCAGAAGTCATCCATAAAACCTCATCCCTGTGAAGCCCTAAGTATTTAGATTCCCTAATATGTGGGATTCAAGAGAAACTTCAAGTTAACTAAGACTCTGACCTTGGTTCTCTCAGGCTTGTAACTCCTTTATAAAATTGCCTTTATCCTAAAAATGTCATATACTCTTAGAAAATTGGATGTGATGGTTTTGTGAAGTATGAACAAATGGGATGGCCAAGAGGTTCCATGGATCCAATGGAAAAAGAGTGTTAATATATTGGGGCAAATATACCTCAGAATCCAAGAGTGGAAATAGAAATACTAGAGCCCAGTGGCAAATCCCTGGGATTTGAAAAATACTCCAGAAGGACAGGTAGATGACAGATTTTACAGTCGCATCTTCTAGCAGCCCTCACAGGTTACTGAAGGGGCCTAGTGAACAGCAAGTCCCACGGCTATGTGTCATTAGGTGACTAATACGGGTTTATGTTATGAGTGGGATTATAGATGATCTTGCTTTCCTTCCTTTATTTTCTAGAGCTTACATACACATAAATAATGTTTCTCCAACATATAGAATGTACCAGTCATTCTTCATCAGTGAGGAAAAAAGCAAAACTCAATTCCTGCCAGTATTTTAAATAAATACAATAAAACATTAGGTTATAAATAGAAAAATAGCCACTTTGAATATTTTCAAGCTCAGCAAGCAGATATCTCTCCCTCTCTCTTACTCTTTCCTGTTTATTTCTCCAGTGTCCTCTCACATTATGACTAACTCTTCATTTCACTCATAGGTTACCTGAATTGCTTAAAGTTCACTGAGAAAAAAAGATCAGTATTCATAAACAATCTATTATATCCTTAAGCCTTTAGTAAATTAACTCAGACAAAATTATAGAAAACGAATCATGATCCTTAGATTAAAACCTCAAACTAGTTTTCACATTCTACTATACCCACACTACCACCACCATAACATACTCATGCGCATGCAATAATGTTAAAATTAATATAAATTTTTAAAACTTATTTGCAGTTCAAGTATATTTGTTAAAATAATTATTAGTTTCATATGAATGTCCCATGAGGTAAAAGGGTAATTGTCTCTTAGGAAAATAAAAAATATTCCACTTATTCCATTAGGTGGCAGCAAAACACTGCCAAATCCTTTGTCTTGAAATGACAGGTTATACCACACAGAGAAATAAAAATGCTCAATTGTTACCTCTCAGTGGAAGGGACTCCATAAACATCAAGATTCATAGTGTATTGAATTTAAAGGCTTGATTGTTAGAGTAAATTATCTTTCAAATTAAAAAAGATTCAGATTTCCTTTGTTTTTCAATCCAGTCCAAAGAATTTGTTAATTATATATGCCAATAGTAATCTACGAGTTTTCTATTTTTATGAAGTTGACTCCAGTAGGTAGAACTAAACATGAAACCAATAAATACCGGTAACGTCAAAAATACTAGGCTGTAATCTTCATCTCCTTTATTACCAGTCTTGTGTCATCTGAGTGAAATCATCCTCTTTCTAAAAAGTTTGAAAATCATTTTAACACACATTGTCAAAATTGCTTGTTAAGATTTCCTGAGTAAAACAAAGATATCCACTTCCTTCACCCCCAAATTCACCTGTTTTGTAGGGCCCAAGTCCATCCCTGAAGTTCTCGTATGGAATGCTGTTCTTGCCCCACCTCCATTAATATCTTGGGGTAGAGCAGAAAAAGGTCCAAATAGGGACAGAAATATGCCAAGTACAAGGACTAAAAGTATGTGTAGAGTTAAAGGCTTAACTCCTTACAGGTTTACCAAACTGCTTTCCAAAGTTTTACTATTACTTTCCAAAGTTTTTGCTAATAGTAAATAGTAATTTATTATTCTCATCAGTGAGAAATATGTGAGGGTTCAGGTCATTCTACATTCTCATCAATACTTAGTATTAATATTGGCAGTAATTTCCATTGTACCAACTCTAATGTGTATAAAGTGATATCTTCCTGAGGTTTCTGTTTTTAAGGATCCCCTTAGTTCTCCACATAACTTTGTTAAGAACTTCTACATAAGTGAGCTGGGGCATGGTGGTTGTACCATTTATGTATAACAGATATACAGATGTATCTTTATCTCCCTAGCCCTCGGAGTTTCCAGGGCCAGGATAGCCAGACCACCCAGGCTGCTTTCTTCCACATCAAAGGGTCTCATCTACTTCCCTCAAAGTGCCATACAAACTGCATTTTCAGTGTATGTCATATGAAACAGACTGGGAGATTTTTGAAAACATATACTTAAGCTTCTACTTTCCTCCTGTTATATCAGTTTCGATCAGAATATTTTGGCACCTGATTAGTAAGCAGAATTCCTTCATTTGTATTATTCTCCTCTCTTTATTCTGGGAACAAGGGAGGGGTTGAAGACCCTGGTGGAGCAGGCAGTTTCAGGGAAGATTCAATAGTGGACTTAGAAAACACTTCTGAAATGGGTCTTCTACATCCTGAGACCCTGTCATTAAGCATAGGACTTACCCATGTTATAAAATATGAAATCTGGCAAAAGTTATGTAAGTTTCCACCTGAGTAAATCAGCTCTACATCACAGTTTACAAGAAGGTCCATAAAATGATCATTTTAGAAAAACTCGTTCCTTCCATTTCTATTTTGCAAATGTATGCTATGAAGCACACATTTAGGAAGGATGTGCCCTGTAGCTTCTAAAGCTTATTCACCGACCCCTCAAAACATCTCCACCATGTGTTCTCACTGACCAGTTACAGAATCATGGTGTCATGGAAAGGGATTGACTGTATGGTGAAGCTTTTCTGGAAGCATTTCATTCTAGGCTCTCTTCTTATCTTTGATGTTTTTAAACTCACTTCAGCAACTCTGGATCAACAATCACCTCATTAACATCTTACCTCATACTTCCTGTGCCATTGCTGGAGACCATGTATGGTGTAAAAATGATTGGAACAGGTGATGCATTTGTTCCAGGAGAAATAAGTTTTATTATCATGAAATATCAGGCAAGACTAGATTAGATGTTCCTGTGAAATTGTCTGATGAGATATAGCTTCTGGAGGCAAGAAAATTAGCCTCAAGCCAGTCTCAAGTGTTTCCTGGATGTATTTATTTTCTTAATAATTTATTGAAATAAAATTCATGTAACATAAACTTAAGCATTAAAGTGATAATTTGGTGACATATCTAACACATTCACAGTGTTATGCAATCACCTCTTTAGTCTAGTTCTAAGACAGTTCCATCACTCCAGAGTAAAACCCTATATCCACTAAACCATTTCTTCCCATTTTCACCCCTCCCTAGCCCCTGGACATCTGAATTCTCTATGGCTTTATCCATTCTGGATATTTCATGTAAATGGAATCGTATAATATTTGAATTTTCATAGCTGACTTCTTTCACTTAGAATAATGTTTTCAAGGTTCACCACATATATCCACTGTGGTATGTATAAGTACTCTCATCCTTTTCATGGCCGAAATATATATATACATACATATATATACACATATTCTTAAAAGTGACAGGACACTTTTATTTTTCAGCTGTGATGTGTGGCACATGGGATCTTAGCTTCCCAAAGAGGGACTGAACTTGCACCCCCACAATGGAAGTATGAAATCTTAGTCACTGGACCAGCAGGGAAGTTCTTGAAATATATTTTTTTAATCATAATTTGTTTATCCACTTATCTGTTGATGAATATTTGGACTGTTCCCACCTTTTGACTACTACAAATAGTGCTGCTATGAGCATATGTATCCAAGAACTTATTTTAGTACCTATATTCCGTTTTTTTGTTTTGTTTTTTTTTAGGTGTATACCTAGGAGTTCAATTGCTGGGTCATAAAGTAAGTCTATGTTTAACTTTTTGAGAATTTCCAAACTGGTTTCCATAATGGCAGAACCATTTTGCATTCCTGCCAGCAATGTAAGAAAGTTCAAGTTCTTCCTTGCCAACACTTAGTTTCCATTTATTATTATTATGATAGCCCCAGGAGATGTGAAGTAGAACCTCATTGTGGTTTTGGTTTATATTCCCCTGATGACTAATGATGTTGAGCATTTTTCATGTGCTTTTCGGCCATCTGTATATCTTCTTTGGAGAATCTATTTGTGTCCATTGCTTATGTTTTAATTCAGTTGTTTGTCTTTTTATTCTGGAGTTGCAACAGTTCTTTATATATTCTGGATACTAGTCCCTTGTCAAATATATTATTTGCAAATATTTTCTCTCATTCTGTGGATTATATTTTCATTTCTTTGAATAATATCCTTTGACACACAAAAGTTTTTAATTGAGATGATTCCAATTTACCTATTTTTTTCTTCTCTTACTCTTTCTTTTGGTGTCATACCTAAGAATCCATTGATAAGTCCAAAGTCAAAACAATTTACCCCTATGTTTTCCTCTCATAGTTTTATGATTTTTAGTTCTTAAATTTAGGTCACTGATCCATGTTGAATTAATTTGTATTTATAGTGCAAGGTAGGAATCCAACTTCATTTTATGAATGTGGATATGCAGACATCATATATTAAAAAGATGAGTCTTCACCCACTGAGCTTTGGCTCAGTTGAAAATCTATTGGCCATAGATGTATGGGTTTAATTTTTAAACACTCAATTCTACTCCATCTGTCTATACTTCTAGGCTTATGCTAATACCACACTGTTTTGATTACTATACCTCTGTTGAAGTTTTAAAATTGGGAAATGTGAGTTGTTCAACTTTACTCTCTTTTTTGAGATTGTTTTGGCTATTCAGGGCCCCTTATGATTCCAAATGAATATAAAGTATACCATTTCCATGTGTTGAGACTTAAGTCTCTGTTCTTTTATCTTGTGTTCAGCTAGTATTTTGACAGCAATTTCCTTGTTCACTAGGAGCTAAAACACACACACACACACACACACACACACACACACACACACACACACAAACCCTCCCAGTTTTTAGAGATTGACTCCATGATGAGTCACTCCCTCAACACTTAGCCAGGCTGTTTACATCTCTGAATTAGACTTCACTTCCTTCTTGCACTGAGACTAGAGGTCAGCCAGAGGTAAAAGCTTAGAGCATTCTATGGTCTTTTCTGAGTATCTGACCTTCCTTGGACAAATATTTGGGTTTCTAAATTCCCAAATATATGTGGATGCTTTTCCAAGCTCTGGTTTCTCAAAAAAAAAAAAATTCTTCCCAGCTTTTCTTCCCAGCCTTGGGACAGTCTGTTGCGTCTCAGCCAAAATGTTTAGCCCCAGGTAGCTATGGGTTGTTTGTCACCTTACAATGTTTCAGGGTAATGCTGGCCAGTTTTCTACCCTGAGTGAGCTCCAAGTTAGGCAAAGCAGAGACCTTGCTAGTGTCTCACACAGCTCCCAGAGAGCTTAGACTAAACAAACGTATTTTGTCAGTTAGATCTGCTCTGCTCCCTATGGACCAGGGAGTCGGACTCTTACACTGGGTAGGTGGGCTGCCATCTTCAAGAGCACCACAAAGCTGGGGAGGGGTTTGGGCAAGAGGAAGTAAAAATGCCACAGCACTTTCCTATCATTGTTAAGTTGCCTTCTGTTTTTGATTCAGCATCCACCTGGCTGCTGTAAACCTTTGAGTGTTTTCCAGAATCCTAACAAAGTTGATTCTGCCAGTTTCTGCTTCTTTTCAGTGTTTCTGCAGAGAGATAGGAGCTTGGAGCTACAGCTCTGCCATTTCGCTGATATCCCCCAAATTTCTTTTTAAGGCCATGCAAATCTACTCAGAGTGTATTTAGAAGCTCTTGTGATGGTCTGCATCAACAGAGTAATTGAAACTGGTTAGAAGGCTACTCATAAATTCACTTTCCCAGAAAATAACCTGTATGTGAATATACACAAAAATTTTTTGAACAAATTAGGTTTATAGAAATGACTAGAATTTTATTTTAGATGCCTTTGGGTATAAGTATTTATCATTTTAAAATATCATGAATAAAAATAGCTCAGTTAAAATCTATTATATGCCTAGTCAGTACACCTCTCTATTAGAAAACTGCCACATACTACTATTAAATGTAAACTGTTACAGTATAAGGATAATTTGAGGTTTGAATGATAATCCATCTTCTGTGGTCAAAATTCCATCTTTATATGTCACTAGTGTGTTTATAAGTAAAGTACTATTGTTGCTGTTTAGTTGCTAGTTCAGTTCAGTCACTCAGTCGTGTCCAACTCTTTGCGACCCCATAAACCACAGCATGCCAGGCCTCCCTGTCCATCACCAACTCCCGGAGCTCACCCAGACTCACATCCATCAAGTCGGTGATGCCATCCACCCATCTCATCCTCTGTCGTCCCCTTCTCCTCCTGCCCCCAATCCCTCCCAGCATCAGAGTCTTTTCCAATGAGTCAACTCTTCGCATGAGGTGGCCAAAGTACTGGAGTTTCAGCTTTAGCATCATTCCCTCCAAAGAACACCCAGGACTGATCTCCTTTAGAATGGACTGGTTGGATCTTCTTGCAGTCCAAGGGAATCTCAAGAGTCTTCTCCAACACACAGTTCAAAAGCATCAATTCTTCAGCGCTCAGCCTTCTTTACAGTCCAATTCTCACATCCATACATGACCACTGGAAAAACCATAGCCTTGACTAGATGGACTTTTGTTTGCAAAGTAATGTCCCTGCTTTTGAATATGCTATCTAGGTTGGTCATAACTTTCCTTCCAAGGAGTAAGCGTCTTTTAATTTCATGGCTGCAGTCACCATCTGCAGTGATTTTGGAGCCCCCAAAAATAAAGTCTCTCACTGTTTTCACTGTTTCCCCATCTATTTCCCATGAAGTGATGGGACCAGATGCTTAGTTTTCTGAATGTTGAGCTTTAAGCGAACTTTTTCACTCTCCTCTTAGACTCTCATCAAGAGGCTTTTTAGTTCCTCTTCACTTTCTGCCATAAGGGTGGTGTCATCTGCATATCTGAGGTGACTGAGATTTCTCCCAGCAATCTTGATTCCAGCTTGTGCTTCTTCCAGCCCAGCGTTTCTCATGATGTACTCTGTATATAAGTTAAATAAGCAGAGTGACAATATACAGCCTTGACGTACTCCTTTTCCTATTTGGAACCAGTCAGTTGTTCCATGTCCAGTTCTAACTTTTGGTTCCTAACCTGCATATAGGTTTTTCAAGAGGCAGGTCAGCTGGTCGGGTATTCAGTTCTCTTTCAGAATTTTCCAGTTTATTGTGATCCACACAGTCAAAGGCTTTGGCATAGTCAAGAAAGCAGAAGTAGATGTTTTTCTGGAACTCTCTTGCTTTTTTGATGATCCAGTAGATGTTGGCAATTTGATCTCTGGTTCCTCTGCCTTTTCTAAAACCAGCTTGAACATCTGGAAGTTCACGGTTCACATATTGCTGAAGCCTGGCTTGGAGAATTTTGAGCATTACTTTACTAGCGTGTGAGATGAAGACATGTCCAAATCTTTAATGACCCCATGGACTGTAGCCCATCAGGCCGCTTTGTCCATGGAATACTGGATACTGAATGGGTTGCCACTTTTGCTTCCAGAGGTTCTTCCTGACCCAGGGATCAAACTCACATCTCGCGTATATAAAGAAAGACACAATTGCCTACATATTTTAAAAATAACAAAAAAGTATATTTTGAAGGTCCTATTAAATATTTAACCTCATTTGAGTCTCACATTTAGCCTGTGAGGGAAAGATTCCTAGGGCAATTATCTGAGGCATCAGGAGTGTGACTCATGGGTATCATAAATATCATTCTGATCTTGTATCTGAGAGAGATAAGCTGTGAGAAACAGAAGAACATGACTTATAAAAGACTACTTTAATTGGAACTTGAAAATGGGACTACCCACTTGGGAAGGGAATAAAAACCAAGAAATTATCAAAATATTTTGGGGAACTTCTTGGCCAAGAAGATTCCCTTCTCTTTACTGGACTCTTAATTAATTAGTTGTTTGGTTTTTTTTTTTTGTAAGATAGTGTGAAGAAAGATCTAGAGCTCGAAGAGAGAAATATCAATTAAAAAGGTTTGTTTATTTGTTTTCAATGAAATCTTACTTATTTTCAATTTTGATTGTAAGGGTCTATTTTTTTTCAATTATAGAAAATTAAAAGCACCCCATCTCCCACCTCCCCACCCCACCTCACTTACTACTGGTTTTAGGAAAGGCAGACAAAAAGCAGAGATTCATCTATTATGCTATAGAGAAGCAAGCATACACTTTTTTTTTTTACCACACAAAATAAGATTTAAAGATTTGGTAAAATATCCCTTAATTTTGTTTTATCTATTAATCAAAATTAAATAAGTTATTTTTTGTGATTTGAATTGCCTGGGAATTACAGAACTATATTTAAAAAAAAAAACTATTGAATTTTTTCGCTGGGATTAACTAAATCCTACAGGAATATGTGTAGGTATGAGTCATTTTTTTCTTATATTCTGTTTTGAATTCTGTGTGATCTTTCTCCATACCTTTTTCTTTCTTCTAATTTTAAATGTTTTCTTTTATGTCTTTGGTAATTTTCTTCCTGCCATATCTCTTCTTTTTTATAAGACTTCCATCATATACTGGGCCTGCTGGGTTTACCCTTTATATCTCACTTTTTCCTCTCTCATATTTTACACAAATATCTTTCCAAAGAGTTTACTCCATGTCTCTTCAATAGCTAATGATTATGCTGTTTCCCCTGCACGTTTCAAAAGGCCCTGGGAAACTCCACTGTCAGCTACCCTGTGGACACTCACTGGCACTTCCCAGTGCCATCTGGGATCCTGGAGCAGGGTCCCAACAGGCTGACACTCTTTCCAGTTTGGATGCTGAAGGGCCATTCCTCTTACCCTTCTTAAGAATTCACAATACATCAGCCAAATATGAATGGTTGGTTCACTGGCAATCAGAGAAATCTCAGAAAGAGATTACAAATTTAAATTCTAATAGCTTCCCTTAAATGTCACAAACAAAGGATTTCCTGTGGGTGCCCTGACTCCAACTTCTGACCAAGGTCACCTACCTTCAAGTTTGTAACCATGCGGGGAAAATGCAAAAGTAGACATACTTCAAAAGACAAACTGCTATTGTGCTAGCATGACAGGAATATGGGGGATTGTACTTATTTTTTCCCATCTTCCAGTATTTGGGTAAAGTATGCATATTAATTTTAAAATAAATAACAAATTCAAAGTAAATCTTATCATATCAGTATGAAAAGCATATCAGTACTTATTGCTTGATAGTCAAATATTCATGACTTTATATGTTCTCCTTGCTTTTTATGCATCAAATTCTGTGTCCTTTCACCATAGTCCCTATTTTAAACAGAAGATACCATTGCAAAGTACAGCAAAACATGTAGAATATTGATGTTTTATGGTATTCCTCAGCTCCTGTAACTTTCCAATTCTTGATGTAAGACTCATATGAGGCCCAAGAGCACCTCTTGTCCTTGGACCCTATGGTATTTCTATTGTTTCTTCATGTTTAAAACAAATTAACCTACATGATTTCAGTTAATTAGAATGGAAAGTTCCCTTAGAAAGACACAAGGCAAAAACCTCCAGTGATGAAAAGCCACCACCTAGCTAATACGAAGGCTTTAAAAAATGTAATAGAGATATTTGCCATGTCTTAAACGGACAGTTTGGAAAAGCATTGCCAAAATCCATTGCAACTGTGTCCTTGATTTGAGTTATAGGAGGAGAAGTCAATTAGCAGTAACTTTAGTTAGGAGGACAGCTAACTTTGGAAGTCTGTTATTAAGAACTTCACACCTCTTTTTCCCCCCCTATAAATAGCTTTCTGGTTTACATCTTTAAAGCAAAGCACATACCTTAAGGTTCAGAGTGGCAAGCAGTACTCTTCAAGTATAAAAGTTAATCAAAACAATTCATTTCTCAAATGCTGATATTTACTTATTTTTAAAATACAGTTGACCCTTGAACAAAACAGGTATGAACTATGTGAGTCCATTTATATGAAATTTTTTTTGTTCAGTATTAAATACTTCAGAACTACACAATCAGCACTTGGTTGAATACACAGATGCAGAACTGGGGATGAAGAGGAGCCTTGTATATGATGTGTATATACAGGGCTTTCCAGGTGGGTGAATGGTAAAGAATCCATCTGCCAATGCAGGAGACACAAGAGGCATGGGTTCAATCCCTGAGTCAGGAAGAGTCTCTGGAGGAAGAAATGGCAACCCACTCCAGTATTCTTCCTGGGGAAAATCCCATGAACAGAGGAGCCTGGCAGGCTATAGTCCATGGGGTCGCAAAAGAGCTGGACGCAACTGTGCTACTGAACACCCAGATGCCACAAAGGTCACATATGTGGAGGGCTGACTATAAATTATATGGGGGGAATAGTGACTCCTTGAGGGTTGGTGTTCCTAATCCTCATGTTGTTCAAAGGTCAACTGTAGATATTATTACCGACTTTTTACAAATGGGGAGATTGAAGCTCAGAGATCTAACTATTTTGCTTGAGATTTCAAACCTAAGTGCAAAAGCTAGCCATAAAATCCTGATTCTAAGTCTGTTGTGCTTCCCATATTTCCAGAGCCACTATTTTTTACAATAAGACTATTTTAAAAAGACTACTTTTTACAATAATACAGGAAGACTATACAGGACATTGATCTCAATGGAAACCAACCTTATGAATAATACAAACAGCTAAAGAATGTGTTGAGAAACGGTGAGCAAAAACCCTTCTCCAAAATATTTCATTCACTGCCTAACAGATTTCCTCATCCTGGAACCCAGGTCAGGAGGAATTTACCTGAGATGAAAGCAGTAAGACCTCTGTCTTTACCAGTTAGTAATGTATATCAAAATAATATTGGTAGCCTTTTCACTGTACAGTACTTATGCCTAGAACCCTCTATCTCCTCCTCCCAAATCAGTATTTGCTGTGGGTAGGGACTAGCACATATGTATAATGACAATTCAGGGGATTCTCAGTTCAGTTCAGTTGCTCAGTTCTAGGGACATGGCAAGTGTGCAAGACTCTTTGTATTTATTTGCTTTATTGAAGTATAAGCCTTCTGGCTTGGCTGTATTATGACAGCATTTCTTGAAATAGGAAATATAGCATTAGCAAGTTTGCCAAAGGAGTTTTCTTTTGTATGCTGAGTTTAAGAGCTATCTATGGGAAGTTCTTAAAGAGATGGGAATACCAAACCACCTTACCCATCTCCCGAGAAACCTGTGTGCAGGTCAAGAAGCAACAATTAGAACCAGACAAGGAACAACTGACTGGTTCAAAATTGGGAAGGAGTAGGACAAACCTTAGATATGCAAATGGTACCACCCTAATGGCAGAAAGTGAAGAGGAACTAGAGAGCCTCTTGATGAAGGTGAAAGAGGAGAGTGAAAAGGCTGCCCTAAAACTCAGCATTAAAAACACTAAGATCATGGCATCTGGTCCCACAACTTCATGGCAAATAGAAGGGGGAAAAGTGGACAGTGACAGATTTTATTTTCTTGGGCTCCAAAATCACTGTGGATGGTGACTGCAGCCACAAAATTAAAAGACACTTGCTCCTTGGAAGAAAAGTTAGACAAATGTAGACAGCATATTAAAAAGCAGAGAAATCACTTTGCCATAAAGGTCTGTATAGAGAAAGCTATGGTTTCTCCAGTAGTCATATATGGACATGAAAGCTGTACCATAAAGAAGGCTGAGTGCCAAAGAATTGATGCTTTTGAAATGTGGCACTAGAGAAGACTCTTGAGGATTCCTTCGACTGCAAGAAGATCAAACCTGTTAATCTCAAAGGAAATCAACGCTAAATATGCATTGGAAGGACTGATGATGAAGCTGAAGCTCCAATACTTTGGCCACCTGATGCGAACAACCAACTCATCAGAAAAAACTTGATGAGAGAAAGATTGAAGGCAAGAGGAGAAAGAAGCGGGCAGCAGAGAATGCGATGGTTAGATAGCATCTCCAACTCAATGAATTTGAGCGAACTTCGGGAGATAGTGAAGGACAGGGAAGCCTGGAGTGCCGCAGTCCAACAGAGTTGAACGTGACTTAGCAACTGAACAACAACAACAAAGCACGGAGTAGGAAGTGTGAGCACAAGCTCAGCATTTGCTGAATGGGTGTTATCATTTAGTGAGAATATAAAAACGAGAAGAGAGGCATGAAAAAGGCCTTTAAACAATGACAAAATTTGAAAGAGTGGGAAGAACAAAAATTAAATGGAAAGGTTAGAGATGTAAATGAGACTTAAAGAAGGTGGTTTCAGTTTGCATTTACTCTAATTTCCAAACTGGAATCTGGAGTTTGAGGTGAGCTGTTTTCCCTTTATGTTGCCACCAGGGGTCTCTAGTAACTTCTGCAGTATCTGTTAGGGGAGCCCTCAACAAGAACCCTCTCAGTTCAGTTCAGTTCAGTCGATCAGTCGTGTCTGACTTTTTGCATCCCCGTGAACTGCAGCACGCCAGGTCTTCCTGTCCATCACCAGCTCCCAGAGCCTACTCAAATTCAGGTCCAAGGAGTCAGTGATGCCTCCAACCATCTCATCCTCTGTCATTCCCTTCTCCTCCTGCCTTCAATCTTTCCCAGCATCAGAGTCTTTTCAAATTAGTCAGTTCTTCACATCAGGTGGCTAAAGTATTGGAGTTTCAGCTTCAGAATCAGTCCTTCCAATGAATATTCAGGACTGATTTCCTTTAGGATGGACTGGTTGTGTCTCCTTGCAGTCCAAGGGACTCTCAAGAGTCTTCTCCAACACCACAGTTCAAAAGCATCAATTTTTTGGCATTCAGTTGTCCAACTCTCACATCCATACATGACAACTGGAAAAACCATAGCTTTGACTAGACGGACCTTTGCTGGCAAAGTGATGTCTCTGATTTTTAATATGCTATCTAGGTTGGTCATAACTTTTCTTCCAAGAAGCAAGCGTTTTTTAATTTCATGGCTGCAGTCACCATCTGCAGTGATTTTGGAGACCCCCAAAATAAAGTCTCTCACTGTTTCCATTATTTCCCCGTCTGTTTGCCCTGAAGTGATGGGACTGGATGCCATGATCTTTGTTTTTGAATGTTGAGTTTTAAGCCAAGTTTTTCACTCTCGTCTTTCACCTTCATCAAGGGGCTCTTTAGTTATTCTTCGTTTTCTGCCATAAGGGTCATGTCATCCGCATATCTGAGGTTATTGTTATTTCTCCCAGCAATCTTGATTCTAGCTTGTGCTTCATCCAGTCCAGCACTTCTCATGATGTATTCTGCAAATAAGTTAAATAAGCAGGGTGACAATATACAGCTTAGATGTACTCCTTTTCCAATTTGGAACCAGACTGTTGTTCCATGTCCAGTTCTAACTGTTGCTTCCTGACCTGCATACAGATTGCTCAGGAAGCAGGTCGGGTGGTCTGGTATTCCCATCTCTTGAAGAATTTTCCACAGTTTGTGGTGATCCACACAGTCAAAGGCTTTGGCATAGTCAATAAAGCAGAAGTAGATGTTTTTCTGGAACTCTCTCGCTTTCTCGATGATCAAATGAAAGTTGGCAATTTGATCTCTGGTTCCTCTGCCTTTTCTAAATCCAACTTGAACATCTGGAAGTTCATGGCTCATGTACTGTTGAAGCCTGGCTTGGAGAATTTTGATCATTAATTTGCTAGCATGTGAGATGAGTGAAACTGTGTGATAGTTTGAGCATTCTTTGGCAATGCTTTTCTTTGGGATTGGAATAAAAACTGACCTTTTCCAGTCCTGTAGGCACTGCTGAGTTTTCTGAGTGTAGCACTTTCACAGCATCATCTTTTAGGATTGGTGGCTCAGGGGTAAAGAATCTGCCTGCCAATGCAGGAGACTCAGGAGATGTGAGTTCAATCCCTGTGCTGAAAAGATTCCCCGGAGAAGGAAATGACAATCCACTCCATGAACAACTGAGCATAAACGTGGCTAAGAAGAGGGCTTTTCCAGCTGTGCCATCCACACATCAGGTGCCTCACAACAGTAAGTTTATTGGATGCCTGATACTCTTGATTGAAGTAAAGTTAGATGAGTCATTCAAGTGATCCATTGGTCTGTGGTCTATTGACTTCCCTGTAGTCACTTGTATTGGCAGTTTTATCGCATGATAAACGAATGAAACATACTTTTCCCATTTCAGAACTGGACTGATTATCTGCCTGGACACACTAGTGCCCAATATACAGTTTGCATAAAGGTCTGGTGAAACCTCTAAGCATACTGGAAAAAAAGAAAAACCTAATTTTTTCTAAAACCTAATTTTTCTAAAAAAAAATTCATCATGTTATAGTAACTCTAGAAAATAATTTTCTTTCTTAAAAAAAAAGATGAGAAGAAAAATAGATCTGTCGCCCAGAATGATGAGAAAAGGTGAGACTAGATAAAGCTGACAAGTGTTTATTTCTAAACTTTTCCCTTTTTCTAATTATTCCTACAGATGACACTATTTCTGTAATGACAACATCAGTATCTCCAACAGGTTATAATGCAATTAAGTTATGTGCATATGAACTTTTATATTGGATATTTAAAGTTTTACTAACGTGAAGATGTTTGTTAATACAGAAAAGTAGAAATAGCAAAATATCAACTAGCGATGTCCTACGTCACTAACACTTTGCCATATTTGTATGTATGTTTTTTCTCTTGAACCCTTATAAAATAAATTATAAATATTCTGATGCTTCAACCTAACTGCTTTAGCATGCATTTATAGAAAAATAAGAACATTCTCCCAGCTATTGACAGTACTGTGCGTGTATGCGTGCTAAGTTGCTTCAGTCATGTCTGACTCTGTGTGACCCTATGGACTGTAGCCCACCAGGCTCCTCTGTCCGTGGGACTCTCCAGGCAAGAATACTGGAGTGGATTGCCATGCCCTCCTCCAGGGGAGTCTTCCTGACCCAGGGATTGAACCTGTGTCTCTAACATGTCCTGCATTGGCAGGTAGCTTCTTTACCACTAGCGCCCCCTGGGCACCCTGACAGTACAGTAATCACATCTAGTAAATTTGGAAAACATAATGTCACCTATTTCCCAGTCTGTATTTAAATATTGTCACCTCTTTCCAAAACACATTGTATAGCTCTTTACTTTCAAACCAAGAGCTAATCAAGAACCATGCATTGTCTTCAGTTGCTTTGTCTTCCTTAATCTAAAACAATTACAATTCCTTCTTCCTTTTTCCACTACAATACAGACTTGAGATAAGACAAACTGTCTTGCAAAATATCCCATATCCTTGATTTCTCTATTTCCTTGTCATATCCTTTAAATTGGGCTTTCCTAGTGGCTCAGACCTGGAGGAGGAAATGGCAACCCACCCCAGTATTCTTGCCTGGAGAATCCTATGGACTGAGGAGCCTGGCATGACACAATCCGTAGTGTCGCAAAGAGTCTGACATGACTGAAGTGACTTAGTTAGCTAGCTAGTGGCTCAGACAGTAGAGAATCTGCCTGCAATGCAGGAGACCAGGGTTCAGTCTCTGGGTCAGGAAGATCCCCTGGAGAATTCCATGGATGGAGGAGCATGGCAGGCTGCAGTCCATGAAGGTGCAAAGAGTCAGACACAACTGAGTGACTCACAAACACACAAAGAGTTCAGTTCAGTTCAGTTCAGTTCAGTTCAGTCGCTCAGTCGTGTCTGACTCTTTGCGACCCCATGAATCGCAGCACGCCAGGCCTCCCTGTCCATCACCATCTCCCGGAGTTCACTCAGACTCACGTCCATCGAGTCGGTGATGCCATCCAGCCATCTCATCCTCGGTCGTCCCCTTCTCCTCCTGCCCCCAATCCCTCCCAGCATCAGAGTCTTTTCCAATGAGTCAACTCTTCACATCAGGTGGCCAAAGTACTGGAGCTTCAGCTTTAGCATCATTCCTTCCAAAGAAATCCCAGGGTTGATCTCCTTCAGAATGGACTGGTTGGATCTCCTTGCAGTCCAAGGGACTTTCAAAAGTCTTCTCCAACGCCACAGTTCAAAAGCATCAATTCTTCAGCACTCACCCTTCTTCACAGTCCAATTCTCACATCCATACATGACCACAGGAAAAAACATAGCCTTGACTAGATGGACCTTAGTTGGCAAAGTAATGTCTCCGTCCTTTAATCCTCTAGCTCCTATATTTCCTACATACTGGAGGTTAAAACTGGGCCTCCTGAATTATGTTCAAGGTTAAATTCTTTTTTTTTTTTAAGGTTAAATTCTTAACAGGAATTCTTCTTAAGTGATACTGTGAACATTGTGCATCACACTGAAAGGCACTGGCAGTGTGTCCCTGTCATGTCTGATGTCCCACTGTTAGTAAATGTGATTACTGGATTAAAGGCTATGAGCTAATCTCTTGGTTTTAAAATTAAGTTATTTTCATTTGAGACCTACATATAATCTGCATTCCCCATCAACCATTTACTTACTGGTTTTAGAATTCATTAACTTTCCCTACTGTGACATGCACAATAAATCCCTCAAAGATGTTCATGTCATAGTCCCCAGAACCTATGAATATGTTACCTTACAAGAAACAAAGAAGTTTCAGGTGTGATTAAAGTCAAGGACCTTGAAACGGGAGAATATGCAGGAATATTGAGCTGAGTCCAATCTAATCACTTTTCCAAGTGGAGCAGAGAACCTTTTCCACAGGTATTCAGATAAAGTGATATAATGATGAAGCAGGGTCAGAGAGATGCTAAGTTGCTGGCTCTGGAGGTGGAGTAAGGGATCCTCGAGTCAAGGAACTCAGGCAGCCGCCAGGAAATGGAAAAGGCAGAGAAGCAAATCCTTCCCTAGATCTTCCAGGATGGAGCACACCATGCTGACATCTTTTCAGTCCAGTGAGAACCCTCTAGGACTTCCAACGTACAGAATTGTAAAACAATACATTTGTATTTTAATGCTATTTATTGGTTATTTCTGGTGGTGCTGGATCTTCTTTGCTGCAAGGGCTTCTCTCTAGTTGCTGTGAGGGAGGGCTACTTTCTAGTTGTGGTGCTAGGGCTTCTCATTGCGATGGCTGCTCTTGTTGGGAACACGGGCTCTAGGGCACACAGGTTTCAGTAGTTGTGGCACATGGGCTGTGTAGCTGTAGCTCCTGGCTCTGGAGCACAGGCTCGCTAGTTATGGCACATGGGCTTAGCTGCTCCACGGAATGTGGGATCTTCTCAGATCAGGGATAGAACTTGCGTCTCCTGCATTGGAAGGCAGATCCTTTACCACTGAGCCATCAAGGAAGCCTTATATATTTGTACTTTTTTAAGTCACTAAATCTGTGGTAATTTGTTATAGCAGCAATAGAAACTAATGCAGATCTTCTTCAACTTATAATGGGGTTGCTGCTGCTGCTGTTGCTAAGTCACTTCAGTCATGTCCGACTCTGTGTGACCCCAGAGATGGCAGCCCACCAGGCTCCCCCATCCCTGGGATTCTGGGTTACAACCCAGTAAATCCATCATGGCTTGAAAATATGATTAAGTCAAAAATACACTTAATACACCAAAGCTTCTGAACATCATAGCCCAGCCTACCTTAAACATGCTCACAACACTAACATTAACCTGCAGTTGGGAAAATCATCTAACACAAAGCCAATTTTATGAGAAAGTGTTGAATGTCTCAAGTAATTGTTGAATACTATGTTGAAAGTAACAAACAGAATGGTTGTATGGATACAGAATAGTTATAAATGTACTGATTGTTTACTCTTGTGATTGCAAGGCTGACTGGAAGCCGCAGAGTGCCACTGCCCAGCATTTCAAGAGAAGATCAAATGCATGTCACTAACCAGGGAAAAGATGAAAATGCAAGATTCAAAGTGTGGTTTGAAATGCATATCATTTTCATGCCATCATAAAGCTGAAAATCATAAGTTAAACAATTGTAAGTCAAGGTCATACCTACATCAATTATTTATTGAGGGATGTGAGTAAAAGTGTGTACACATTTTCTACATCAGTCAAATTCCAAATCACATGTTCCTAAAGGCTGTACCTGGTCTATTATGTTGAACTATAACTATGGCCCATCAGTATTTAAGTAGTTATGCAATTGAATGATTTTTACTAATTTTCATGTCATAGAATGAGATTTTTCTGGTTTTCAAATACTCTACTCCTACTCTATCAAAACTTAGGACTTTATTATATAGTAACAATATGGAGGCAAGCCAGAAAGTATTCATCCTTGGAAAGCATTATCATCATCAGTTAAAAAATATTGCTTATATGGGAATTTTCTTGCATAGTTCAGGAAGTTTTAGAAACTTTATAAACATTAGTTTCCTCCTCTTTCCTATACACTACTATGTCCCAGAAGACAAATGCCAACAGTAACTAGAAAGAGCTGGAGTATCTGTTACTATTGTCAGACAAAATGAACTTTAAAATAAGAACTGTTACTAGAGACAAAAAGGGCATTTCATAATGGTAAAAAGGATCATTTCATTAAGAAGATAAAACAATGATAATATGTATGCACCTAAAAACAGAGCTCCAAAATGCATGAAACAAAAACCGACAGAATTAAAGGGGTAAATAGACCATAACAATAATTGCTGGACACTTCATAATCCTATTTTCAATAATGGATTTAACAACTAGAGAGATCAACAAGGAAATAAAAACTTGATCAAATTATAAACATAGCAACAGACAAAGAACATCTATAAAACACTCCCCCAATATCACAATATATATTCTTTTCAAATGCACATGGAACCTTCTCCAGAAGAGATCATATATTATGTCATAAAAACATGTCTCAAACTTAAAAGAATCAAAATCTTACAAAATGTGTTCTCCAACTTCAATGGAATGAAGTTAGAAAATCACAATAAAATGATGGATGGAAATTTGAAAATTTCACAAACATATAAAAGTTAAACAACATACTCCTAAATAATCAATAGATCTACCTGGCTGGGCAGCTGGATTGGGAGATGTTAGTGCTATAGAAGATTGTGCTAAGCCTTAAGGCTAAAATCAATGTTAGGTAGGGCCTAAGGAGCACTGTTGTGTTCAACTCTCAAATTTTATTTCTTGGATCTGTCTTTGTCTATAAGCAAACATACATTTAATGGCTTCTGAGATAAGCTCCCAATCCCATTTATAATCAAACTAATCTATTAAACTATTGCTCATTACTGCCAATTCAACTGCCCAGCTAGATTAATCCCTCAGGGTTTTGTAACTCAAGGAGCCTTCACATCCTCTGTGCCTTAGCTGTACTACTGAATGCCTGCTCTCATCTCTCTGCTGAGGTATGACACTCCATATGACATTGTGCTGTGTGCTGTGCTGTGCTTAGACACTCAGTTGTGTCCAACTCTTTGCAACCCCATGGACTACATCCTGCCAGGCTCCTCTGTCCCTGGGGATTCTCCAGGCAAGAATACTAGAGTGGGTGGCCATGCCCTCCTCCTGGGGATCTTCCCAACCCAGGGATTGAACCCAGGTCTGCCGCATTGCAGGCAGATTCTTTACCAGCTGAGCTACCAGGGAAGCCCCAATAAGACATTATGTATATGCAATGTTGTGTAAACTAGAATACATTGATGTAAACTACGTTTACTTGCATTCACATCCTTCAAGAACCAGTTAAATTTCCTCTTCTTCCAAGAATCTTACTAAACTCCTATAGTCCTCATTGATCTCATTTCTTTTTATTTTCTAGATTTTCCTCTCTCCCTTTCTTCCTTCCTTCTTTCCTTCCTTCCTATTTTCCTTCTAAAACTGTATTCTCCTTCTTCTATACCTCTATCCCCCACACACCTGGTAAAAATTATTTTGAATTCTGTATTTATTATTTCCTGGTTTATTTCACAGAATTTATCATTCATGTGTATTTCCTGAAATAAAACACTGCTACATTTTGTCTTTTTTAACTTCACATAAAAGAATTATAACGTATTTGTTCTTCTGTACTTTGTTCCTTTTTATCATCATGGGTCTGTCAGTTAACTTGAGTAAGAATTATATACAAGGTTCAGAAAGCAAAGCAACACAATACAAAATACTGATTAGCCTTACTCCACCCTCCCCGTCTCTGCCATAACCTCTGTCTCCCTCTACCTTCTTATGCTTCTATTGAATGTTTCCAGTGAAAGCAAACACCACTGTATTCTTATCCCCACCCCACCTTTTCAATTAAAAAGGGGTTAACATCATGTATAAATCTTTTCATATAAATTTACAGAGAACTTTCTTATTTTTTTATAATATGCATCTGCCTTAGTTTCATAACTAGCCTCTTTAATGGACTCTTGGATACTCTCTAATCTTTCACTAATACGATGTTGCAGATAACAACATATGCCATTTTCTTCTGTGTGCATGTATTTCTGCAGGATAAATTCCCATGAGTAGGACTCCTGGATGGAAGGGGAAAATATACTTATAATTTTGACAGGCATTACCAAATTGCCCTTCAGAAAAAGTGTGTATTTTATACTTATCCAACGATATGTTCCTGTTTTCCCTCTGTTTCGTTAACCTTAGATTTTTGCTAATCTAATAGGTGAAAAATTCATCTATTGGATTTTGAATTGTGTATATTTTCTTATTTTTAAGACCATTTGTCTGTCTTTTCTATGAGCTAGCTTTTCATGTCTTTGGTACATTTTTCTTTTAGATTATTGATACTTTTTCAAATTAATTCCTAGCATATCAATTCCTAGAATTATATGAAAAACAACATATTCTCTGATTTTTTATCTTTCACTTTGTGTATTACAGTTTTGCCACAAAGAAATTTTTATAAATGTTCGTTAGTTTTGTCTGTTTTAAAATAGCTCTGGGTTTTTAATCAAAGGTAAAGAGTGCATTCCTAATTTAATTTTGTCAAGATATTCTTCAATGTTTTCGTCTAGTACTTACATGATTTTATTTAAATCTTTGAGTTTATATCCATGTAGAGTTTGAGGACTGGCTCTAACTGTATCTTTTCCTAAGTGGAGTTTACCTAGTTGCTCCACCCCAGCATCATGTATGAGATTCACCAGTGTTGATGCTACTGTTCGTCCATTCATTCTACATATTGAATTCCATTGTGTAAATATGAACAACTTATTTATTTTCTCCAGCAATCCAGCGATGTTGGTTATTTCCAAAATTTTGCAATTATAAGCAGAGCTTTGTAAATGTGCTTATAACATCTTATTTCTAAAGTCTATAGCACTTACTGTCTATCACATGTAACTTGCATTAATTGGATAAATGAATTGATATTTAACTATTTCCTATTACTTATTCACTCTTTTCACCCTAGGACTTGAGAAAAAGAAGACAGTAATTTTACATCTTTTCCCCTGACTAGAAGAGAGATGAGCTCTCAGTAGTAAATGAATTGAGTTGAATTAAACTGAATAGAATCAGTAGCCTGCTATAGGCAGTGAAATGTAACATTATTTCCTGTTATTCAACAAAAGCAGAAGCAACAGGATAACATTAACTGCATACATATTTTGAATATATATAGCTGTTTATTTTTTAAGGTTACAGAGAACATGAATCTTAACGAGAAGCCTGTTGTTATTGTTTAGTCACTAAGTCATTTCTGACTTGTCTGTGACCCCATGGACTACAGCCCACCAGACTCCTCTGTATATGAGATTCCCCAGGCAAGAATACTAGAGTGGATTGTCATTTTCTTATCCAGGGTATCTTCCTGACCCAGGGATCAAATCCACGTCTCCTGCATTAGCAGGTGGTTCTTTACCACTTAGCCACCTTGTTAGTCCAGTCAATTAATTCATTCACCTTTGATACTCTTGGAATTTTTCATGTGCATATGAATATTGATACAGATTCTGTGTGTGCTGTGCTTAATTGCTCAGTCGTGTCTGACTCTGCAACACCATGGATTGTAGCCTGCCAGCTTCCTCTGTCCATGGGGATTTTCCAGGCAGGAATACCAGAGTGGGTTGCCATGCCCTTCTCCAGGGGATCTTCCCTACCCAGGGATTGAACCCAGGTCTCCTGCATTGCAGGTGGATTCTTTACTGTCTGAGCCACCAGGGAAGGCCTTTTATGACCTATCAAAAACAGATGAGAAATGAGAAATGGAAATGTTACTGCAGAGTTTCCTTTTCATGCATTCAAAAATAACACATTGACCTTATTTGGTGTTATCTCTCACATCACTTTTGACTAATCCTTTTGTTTAAATGATAGGCGTCTAGGAGTTCCTACATCCTCTTATGGTAGAAGCAAATGCCTTTTAGAATGCATTCCAGGCTAGGTTTTTGCCCAGGGATTAAAAGTCTGAGTTTTAAGTGAACAAAATCTACATCTCTTTCAGAATTGTAATTGATTTTCCTCCTTACCCAGCTATTACTGCAAGTACTACACTAAAATACTCACCAATAAGCTGGAGTCATCCCTTTTTAGGACTGATTAAACTTATGAAAAATAAATTAATATCTTGTGTTCACACTGAGGCTTACCAGAGGCTCATATTTATACTACAGTTAAGAGGCAATCTTAAAAGTACATTTCCATTAGCAATAACATATTGAGCTCTCAGGAAATGGCATACCCAAGGAAAAGCAGTGTTTGAAAAAATGAGATCTATGTACATTCTTAAGGTAAGAAAATTTATTAAAGGACAATATAACAGATAGAAAGATGCTTTTCTATAAAGCAAAATCATGATTTTACTATTAAGTGATAATATTCCATTAAGGCAAGGTGTTGTGTTATAGTTTAAGTATTAATAGAATTAAAATGTCTGTGAGCTTTGAACCATATAGAAATTGCACATAGTACTGTCTGACATACAAGCCACTTTGTCTTTTTCTGTACTAAAACACTTTTCTAGAAAAACTATAATTACATTATTTAGGAAATAAACTGCTACAATAGTTAGAAAAATGTAAGACAATAGTATTTGTTTAATTTTTTGTGATACTTGTCTTAGTCTTTTGGGGGTGGTATAACAAAAATACCATAACTTGGTGGCTTACACAGCACATATTTATTTCTCACAGTTCTGGAGGCTGGGAAAATCAAGATCAAGGCACTAGCAGCTTAGGTGTCTGGTGAGAACCTGCTTCTCCCTGTGTCCTCACATTGCTCAAGGGCAAGGGAGCTCCCTTGGGCCTCTTCTATAATGAGTGTGTACTCAGTCATGTCCAACTCTTTGCGACCCCATTACCCTGCCAGGCCCTTCTGTCCATAGGATTTCCCAGGCAAGAATACTGGAGCGGGTTGCCATTTTCTCATCCAGGGGCTCTTCCTGACCCAGAGATCAAACCCGTGTCTCCTTCCTCTCTTGCATTGGCAGGCAGATTCTTTACCACTGTCATTTGAGAAACCCTCTTTTATAAGGACATTAATCCCATTTATGAGAGTTCTACCATCATCACCTAATCACTTCCCAAAGGTCCCACCTCTTACTATTACTGCATTAGGGGTTAGATTTCAACATGAATTTTGGGGAGATGCAAGCATTTAGTCTATGGCAGTGCACATGGTTTTTTGTTCCTGCCAATGAGCAAAACTTCAAAAAGCTCTCAGTACTTATTCCTAAAAGCTATCATTCTATCCAGGGAACATGCTGCCATAGACAATAATTCCACAAATACCATTCAGCCCTCATTGCATATGCCCACAAGGAAATATTTATTCTAAAAATGATGTAAAATTCTCCATTGCAAGAAACACAAGGATTCCTAGCCAATGACTTCAATAAACTCCAAAGCTCTAATGTCTCATGTTTTTATTTTACAACCCTATCTTTTACATCACATTTTCCTTGTTTGCCTAGGAAAGTAGTGAGCATTTAGCATTATTATTAATGTTTAACACTGACTTGTGGAAGAAACAGATAATAGCTTTGCTTTCTGCTTTTTACATCATTTCTAAATTCATCCAGCAATTCAAGAGGGATTACTCAATGCTCTAGGTTTAGGTTAAAAGTAAGTCTTACTAAATTGTGGTGAAATAGTGATGGAGTTCTTGCTATCAAAACAAAAGAAAACAAAATTTTCCCTAGAATAAGAAAATGATTATGCCAGCATTTCCTTAAGATTATAAGGGACTTAAATAGATAATAACACCTTGTGACTCCTTAGTTTAATAAGAAAAAAAAAACTGGCCATAGATCATTTCCAGAATTTTTCAAAATTAAACTTGTAAAGAAGAGTCTTATTTTACTTAGTTATGAAAGATGTGAACTGGAATTATCTGTTGCCTTGTCACTGGTAACATGAAGAAGCTTTGTAAGGGAATGAATCTGAAATACTGCAAGGAAGAGAAATAATTCTAATGAAGTCAATAAACCCAATTGGGTTAAACTAGTTCAAATTATGTTTCTGTCCTATGCTACCTAGACAATGGCAAGACATTGAGAAATTACTATCTGGAAGATGGGGTATTGCAAAGGAAAGGCCTTAATATGTGATTCTATTGGTGAAGGGAGACAATAGTGAGATACAATCCATTGAAAATGATATTAAGAAAGTTAGTTAAATTTCTTTCCAGTTTTCTATTAGGACACAGGCCATGCACACCAAGGCTGTTACTTAAAAGAATTCCAAAACAAATGTCAGGGTATTGGAGGGTGTGGGTGACATCTTACAGTCTTCATAAACTACAAGACAGAGATAAGCTGGATCATCAGAAGGAAGAAAGGATCCCGTGGTATCAACCAACAGTGTCAGTGTTGTTAAGATAAGTACTTTCCACCTGTGGCCAGAAATCCAAAACAGCAGAAAGTCAAAAAAGCACATGTTCTGCTCATACAAAGATGAAACACTCTGTCTCATACTGAACGTAGTGTGTTGGCTTAGAGAGGTGCTTTCAGGAGGAACCAGAGAAATGGAAGATTTTATCCCATATGACTCACCAAATGATCTCCTGTGTCCTCGCTGTTAGGCTACTCTCCAAAAGCCTCATTTCAAGATGCAGTAACCTGGAATCAGTCCTGTGGCAAGGTGAAGCTTTCTATTATCTCTGGCTGTTTGAGGATAGTGGCTTAGAGCAGGCAATTAAATTGAGGTTAGAGAGGTAGACAGAAAACCAAACTTGTTGCTCAGAGATCAAATCTATGGCTTAAGGCTAGAGATGCAAAGATTTCACTTGAGAAGGGTGGCAGATTGTATCCAAAGATGACCATAAAAATATTTTCCATGCCACATTCTTAACTGTGTGATATTTACATCCTTCCTATTGCACAGTAAAGTCTATGACACCATGATCTTGAGGGGATCTTTGTAAGTACATTGATCAACAGAACTTAGTGAAATTGATACCATGAGACTTATGAGGCTAGTTTAGAAAAAAATGTCAATCACTTCCACCTTGCTCTCTTGGGATGTTTATTCTTGGAACCCAGCTGCCACATGTGAAGAAGTTCAAATTAGCCTATGCTGAAAGAACACATGGAGAGACCATTTGTAGATGTTTTTGCTGATAATCCTAATCACCAACCATCATCAACTAGACACGTGAAGCACCTTCAGATTATCCTAACCCTAACCACTGAGACAACCCCAGGTTTCAAGTCTTTCAGCAAACAAGCCTTTCCTATGTGTGTGGTCCCCAAGACCACTCTCAGGTTCAGTGATTCAGTAGAAAAACTCACAGAACTCAGAAAAACTGTTAAACTCATGTATGATTCATTACAGTGAAAAGATAGATTAATTTCAGCAAAGGAAAAAGACACACAAGGCAGAATCCAGGAGAGACATGAGTTTCTAGTTCTCTTCTTTCAGTGGAGTTACAAGGACAGCACTTAATTCTCCCAGTAATGACGTGTGACAATATTCAGGAAATGTTTCCAGCCAGAGAAGCTCACCTGAGCCTTGGTGTCCACTGTTTTACATAGGCATGGGCTGTCTGTGTGACTGGCCTTTGTAACTCAGTCTATAGCCCCCAAGAGGTCAAACTGATACAGCACAGCCCATGAGTCACATTTTTAAACCATCTAGTACCTCTTAAGTCTCCAGATATATAAATGCATGTTTCTGAGGCAGGATACTCCAAAAGTTTAGAGGTTATCTCCTAGGTGACAATTAAAGCCAATTTTATTTTTGGAATTTGCAGGGTTTGAACAACTGATATCCATTGAGTTACCCCTCTACTGAGCATGAGGCTAGTTCAGAAAGATGCCCAGCACTTCCATCTTGCTCTCTGGGACCTTGGAATTCAGCTACCATGCTGTAAGGAAGTCCAAACTAACCCAGGCCAAAAAAAAAAAAAAAAAAGAAATCATAGAGAGGCCATATTCAGATGTTCTTGCGGGTAGTGCTGGTCAATATCTATCATTAATCATACATGAGAAGACATCTCCAGAGAATTTTGTTCCCCAAATGTCTTGTCATCCTTAGCCTTTAAGACTTCCAGCTGCAGTCCCAGAGATCATGGAACAAGACTTTCCCACTATGCTCGCTCCAAATTCTTGATCCACATAGTTTCTAACCCTACTAAAATGGCTGTTTTAGGCAGCCGACTTCAAGCACTGGAAGTAAGGTCCTGCCTCCTTCTCTGCCCTGCCTCACACACACAAAAATCTAAAACATCTTACACTGGCTTTAGGAAGAAGTGAGAAGAAACTCAAGGGCCTAAGTATACTATCTGAAAGTCTAAAGAGATTCCAGGCAGCAGTTATCTAAAGCTAAAGAAGGCTGTCAGTGAGTTTTTAAAGGAAAGGATGAAAGTGTTACTAGAAACTGGAGGAAAGAAAGCAGTTGTTAACGTAGCGGTAGAAAATTTGCCAAGACTGTTGTCTGTGGTAATGTATAAAACAGAAAACAGCTAGAACTGGGTAACTGGAGAATATTGAAAGTGCCACTTGACTTCTTTTTACTCTCTATGATAAAATGTGAGAAGAGAGATGAACTAAAGAATGAAATTCATTGTCAAATAAAAAAGGGACTGGTACTTTCTGGGTTCAAAAGTAAAACTGTTTCACATAACCAACATTTCCATAGGTCTAACAATTTTTAAATTAAGTATTGAGAAATGGCTTCTTGGTAAATATCAAACCCGGGGTGGTGTATAACAGTCTTTGTTAAGACATCAGAGAAATTTAACAGATTGACTCATACATAATCTTTTAGACAGATGGAAGGCCGCCTGAGGTTCTTAAGGGTGTGCCTCCGATATCATCTGCATTTTAAAGTGTTTCTAAGAATACTAAATATAATGTCTCATGGAAATTTCACACTGGAAGGACAAGATAAAGAAAGGATACTATCAGAGAAGTCTGTGGATGTGGCTTTGGCTTAACAGAATATATTACACATTGGCACATAAGAAATACAAATGGTTTTTCAAATAATTATAAAAGCTTGAACTGAAAGGAAAAAAAATCAGTACAAAATGCTAAAAGGCCTTTGGACTCCTATTTTTGCACTCAGCAAGCAGGTTGAGAAAATGACTCAAATACAAACATGATGTGCTCTTGGTAGAAAAAGAATGCATCAGAAAGCAAAGCCAAGATTCCAGAGTGGAGTCAAGATCCATGAAGAACAATTGCCAAGGAACAGAAATGAGCGCCAATCAAGGAAGTCACAGCATGGTCCTGGCCAGATTTCGGAACTGCTATGGAGCAGTGGCTGTTACATGCCTCCTGTTTTACACATTATTGAAGGGGATTGTCTACAGCAGGTATTCCAGGACTCGCTCTCTATACACTAAATATGCATGAGGCACAGATATCTTGTTTGTTTAGTTCAGAGTTTTTCAGATCAAGAGGAATTGTCCTCAAGGAGCTGTAACCAGTTACACTTGAGGAGTATCATCCACATCTGGCCTTGATGTGGATGACAGAGACTAGACTTTGCACTAAGGAGACCTGCAGCTCTGAGAGAATGACATAGTTATATTTGGCATGTGAAGGAAGGTGAGTTTTTGTGACAAAGTGTAGATGGTAGATTATATTTTCCAAAGAAGATTGCAACAATATCTCCTATTTTATATACTCTTCTTAAATTGTGATTTTTATACTCTTCTCATCAAGGTGGGGTCTATGTCTCCTCCCCTTAAAACTGAGCAGATGTTTATGATTATCTCAAACAACAGAGCATGATAGAAGTGGTACTGCTATATGACTTCCATAGCCAGAACATTTAAAAATGCCATGAATTCTACCTAACTCTCTTGGAACACTTGCTTTTGAAACCCAGCCATCAAGCTGTAAAGAAGCCCAAGCAGCTCATAGAGGCCCTAGCTGGGGAGGAACTGAGGCCTTCCCCCACCCACAAACATCACTGAGGTCCAAGCTGAGAGCCAGCACTAACGTGCCTGTTGTGTAAAGCCATCTCGCAGTACGTCATGTAGTATTCAGGCATCTCAGCTGATAGTGCATGCAGTGGAGACAGGGGATTCTGGCCTTTCCTGCTCAAACTGCAGATTTGTGAGCAAAATAAAATTGTTGTTCTTGCTGTTTAAAGCTATTAAGTTTTAGAGTGGTTTGTTACACAAAGATAGATAATAGACCTCTGGAATCTTTTAAAGCTGAGTGGTTCTTAACTGGGGATAATTTTGCTTCACAGAACACATCTGACAATGTCTGGAGATATTTTTCGTTGTCACAACTGGGGAGGGATGCCACTCGCGTCTAGTGGGTGAAAGCCAGGAATGGTATTTAACATTCTATAATACACAGGACAGCCCCCTGCCACAAATAATTACCTGGCTCAAAATGTCATTGGTCTCATGGTTGAGAGACAGTCAGACATAACTAGCACTTTCAACTTTTCTTAGCACATAGTACCTGAGACATGAAGTCTTCTCAATCTTCTTTCATCACAGGCCGACCTTCTGAAAGCCATCAACTGGAATTTATTTGGGTTTCCCAGGTGGCATTAGTGGTAAAGAAACTGTCTGCCAACGCAAGAGACACAGGAGACTGGGGTTCGATCCTTGGGGCAGGAAAATCCCCTGGAGGAAGGCATGGCAATCTACTCCAGTATTCTTGCCTGGAGAATCCCATGGACTGAAGAGCCTGGCAGGCTACAGTCCGTAGGGTCACAGAGTCGGACACAACTGAAGCAACTTAGCACACACGTGAAATGTCATTGGTCTAATGGCTGAGAGATGCTGATTTAAAGTTCCCCTGAAATAAAAATGACAGGCATATTCTTAAGTCTCAAGCCTGGCAAAAGGTGTTGTTTTATCCCAAATATCTCAGTCCTCCAAAAAGCTGCTCTTATGGTAGCACAGCTTTCCAGAAGGAAATCGTCAATCAATGCCTTTTTAGAATTCATCTTAGGGAACAATGGATAGGAAGTGTTTTCCAGAAGTAATAATCCAGTGCCTCTAAAGTAGAAGACAAAGGAACTAACGCCACTGACGGTAAATTTAGTGCTTATATTCTCAATTCTGCAAGATATATTGTTGAGTGTGGAAGAAAGGCCACTGATTGCTTCTGCTTTTTCCTAGTAACAGTTTTACTGTGACTATGTTGCTTTTGTTCTCCCACTGTAATGGGTTATATTATGTCCCCTCCCCCCCAAAAAAAAATTCATATCCACCCAGAACCTCAGAATATAACCTTATTTGGAAATAGAGTTTTTAATAGACATAATTAGTTAAGATGAAGTCATATCAGATGTGCATGCTAAGTTGCTTCAGTTGTGGCCAACTCTTTGCCATCCTATGGACTATAGCCCACCAGGCTCCTCTGCTTATGGGATTTTCCAGGAAAGAATACTGGAGTGAGTTGCCATGCCCTCCTCCAGGGGGATTTTCCCAACCCAGGGATCAAACCCACGTCTCTTAAGCCTCCTGCATTGGCAGGTGGGTTCTTTACCACTAGTGCCACCTGGGAAACCCCATACCTCATTAGGGTTGGCCTTAAATCCAATGACTGGTGTCTTCATGAGAGAGAGGTGAGAGATTTAAACAGAGGTACAGAGAAAACAGCCAAGTGAAGATTCTTCAGGAAGGGCTCATGAGAACTGTATTTCCTAAATTCTATGTTTATGAAAGTCTTTGCCCTTTAACTTGAAACTTACTTCATATAAAATCCTTGGTTTACATTGTCTTTCTTGAATAGCTTAAAATGTTACTCTATCCTTTTCTGATCTAGAGAATTGCTAAAGCAAAAGTGCAATGTTGATACAATTGTCTTCCCCTTTTAAGTCACATCCCTTCCTAAAGCTGAATACCCAAAGGATTTTCTTTCCCATTCTTCAAAGTCCAGTAACTTTACTAGAATATGTCTTGTGTTGGTTATTTTGAGTCAATATATTCTCAGGTAAGCAATATGATCTTTCAATATCTAGTTTCATATCATTTTTTTAATTTCAGAAAGTTTTCTTGAGTCACCATTTTTCAGTGTTTGTTCCTTTGGTTTCCATCTTCAGAGACTTCTATCATCCATGTACTTGATCTCATCATCTTTTTAATATTTGCTACTTTCTCTGGAATACTTTATATTTGTCATTACTTTTTAAAATTTTTATTTATTTTTAATTGAAGGATAATTGCTTTACAATATTGTTTTGGTTTTTCCCACACATCAGCATGAATCAGCCATAGATAAACATATGTCATTACTTTTCAATTTTTTAGAAAGAAGAATTTTTACTATCCATTGTTTGTAGGCATTATCAGTTTTTTGCCATAGTATTCTTTTCAGTTTAGCCTTCATCTATGTAATATTATTTTCTTCATTTCTAATTCTTTCCTGAATTCTATTACCTCAGTTACGAGTTTTTCTAATTCTAATTTGTGTGATCCTTTTATGACATGCATTAACTTTTTGATGTCTTTAATTTGTTTTCAAGTAATACACTTTTGCTCTGTTTTGTGGACACATCTTTCTGATGTACTGTAGAGAAGTTATTCTGCTCTGTTTGCTCTCTTTTCTTATAAGTTTGTATTGGATTTGACCTTAATAACTACTGTTACCCATTATTATGTGACATTAATTTTCCTAAACTTATACAATGATGCAGAGTTTAGAAAATTGTGTCCAACTTCAGAGAGCTCCATCCTCCCTGTTTTTATGAAGCGCTAACAAATACAAGAAGATTTTGGAGATTTCCTGACTCCATTTCCCTTTCTGGCTGTTGAGCACTTGAAATATGGCTAGTATGACTGAGAAGTCAAATTTTAAGTTTTAATGGATTTTAGTTAACCTAATTAATTAAATTTTAAATAACTACATGTGGTTACTGGCTACTACATTGGAGAGAGCTCCTCTAGCCTTTCACTTTCCACTGTCTCTTCTGCCCCAACCTACTTATTCTGATTTCCCTTGACAAAATTTCTTATTGTGGGACCCTCTCCTAGAAAGAAGTCCTAGTGGGTGAGTCATGAGATATCACAGGGTGAGATTAATTCAGCCCCTTCAGTCACATTTCACTGTTTCCGCTGCTGTTTGAAATTTGGCCTGCAGTGTTTTAAATCAGATATCTGGAGGAGAACATCTTGAATTTTCCTGGTGTCCATCAGACACCAACTTATTGCTTCTCTCCCTCCCCTGACAGAATTTTTTATACATGCGTGTCTTGTGGCTCTTGTTGGCTTGTCCTTATCTGTCGTGTTTTTGGATTTATGGAGATACCTTGCCAGTTTTATTATGAAGGCTGTCCATGGCTTTTGGTTTTGCTAACCAGTTGATCAGTTTTTTTTTTAATGTAGATTTTTCAGGCAGATTGAAAAATTATACTGCCACTGCCCCATCTTCCTAAAATGCTTTGAATAATATATTTTTAGATAAGGTTTTTCCATTAAGAAATATGCCATGATCATGAAATATTTTTTAAAGGAAAGAAGAAATCCCCATGGACCTATCAATCAGAGACAAACCACTGTTAACATTTTATGAATTTTCCTCATGTTTCTTTTCTGTGCATGATATTTTTGCACAGTTGTGAGCATAATCTATATACCATTCTATTTTCTATTTTGTTCCTATAACATTATGATTGTTTACTGTTAGAAAAAATTAATATAAACTTATCATGTGAATCATTCATTATTTCCCTAGCCAAACACCAATGTTTGGTCAACTAAAAAAATTTTTTACAGGTAATAATTTTTTCTGAAAAAATGTTTGTCTCCCCATAGAACAATGTGTAATCCATACAAGCTGCTAATGAGCAATAACAGCTAAGTCAGTAGCACAGGAGTTCCTCTAACAGGTGGTAATAAATTATGAACATTTGCTAAAGAGGCCACCTGGGGCTACATTAATAATTGAGGAGACAGGTACAGTCATCTTTATCTTGGAAATTTACCTTACCTGGTGTAGAAAACTTTCCTACTGGTGTTTTCTTTTCCTAGTGCTTTGGTATGTTGAGTGTGTGTCTGTTTATATGTACATGTGTATATGTAGATGTTTGTGCCTGTGTATTTATAACCAGTCATCTGCATCTCCATCCCAGATGTCTCTTTTGACTGCCAAACTCAGATCCAATCAGCCTTGCAAAATCATTACATGCAAATGAAACTCATCTTAAGGTGGGAAAGGAGAGATCTACAGCCACCGTACAAGTCACCAAATTAGATTCCTAAGAGTGACTCTTAGGAATGCTCATCCCTCCTCCCTTCGAGTCAATCACTCAATTCCAACATTTTCTACTGCCTTAAAATCATTGGTTATTCCTTTAACTCTCTATGTTGCTGCCTCAGTTTGTCCCATAGCCTATTTGACATGGGATACAGCTTTTACTCCCCAAGTTTACTTTCTGTTAAATTCAATGAGAATTTGACCATTTTCTATAGCTGGACATTGTTGATGAATTCCTTCTTGAATTTCTTCTCTTAAGAGGTTGTTGGGAACTCTAATTTTTTTTTTTTTTTTTACTAACTAACCTTTATTTCCGTTCTGTGCTTTTCTTGCTCAACTGTGCTCAATTGAGGTCATTGATATTCTCTCTTATTTTGTTATATTCCATGCTGATCTTTTCCATCCATGGCTTTGAATTGTTTATCTATGTAAGATATTGACACTTAAATCACCATTCCACTCCAGTTCTCATCTCTAAGATTAATATTTGGATACTTCAGTATCCCAGCCTCAAATCTAATGAATTAAAAACTGTACCCTTTGTCCTCATCCCACTCCCAGGAAAACACAACTAAACACAACCTATATTTTCCTTTTTCCAGAACCACCTACAAAAATGAGCAAGCCAGCAACATGTGTATTATCTTCTACTCATTTTTCTGTCATCAATTACATCTTGTCATCAAACAATGCCAGTTCTAATTCCTTAGTATCTCTTTAGCATAACACTTGAACAGCTAATAAATTGGAATCTAATCCTCCTAACCTAAAACTTATCTACCTCAATGTTAATTTGTATATAATTGGCACAATAAAGTTTCCAGGTAGATAAAAATTTCAATTAGCAAATGATACACAAAGTGATGCTAGAAGGTTTGGGAGGAAAGAGAGAGAGAAGGGCAAAATACAATGCTAAAAAATGTTTCCAGATATTTTCTTTAGTGTTTGTCTCTCAAACTTCACAAAATAAGCCCAAAATTTATGTTACGACATCGTTTGATTCCTTATTTAAACTGTTTCACTGGACATTTTCCACTGTTAAGCTCCCTGAAAGAGACCAATTTGCCTTGTCATAACTAAACCTCATGTTCATTGGAGTTTACATTGGGTAAACTTTGCAGGAGCCCAAACATTGTAGCATGGTTTGGGAAAATGGCTTGGAAAAGTTTTAATTAAACTGAGTGAGAAGAAAAATTCATGACCATCTTGGTCATTTCATTTTTAGTTTATTAATAGAATAAGAAAAACATCACATCATAAATCAGTGCTCTGTTACTGAACTGAATTTGGGTCTGCTCATCCAATATGAGACAAAGCTAAGCTACTGACACCAGGTTGTGGTGAAGCAAACTGTAGTGTTTATTGTGAAGGCATCAAGCAAGGAGGACAAGCAACTAAAGCTCAAAACACTAAAACTCCCCAGTGGTTTTTACGGGAGGATTTTTAAAGGCAGCATTTGGGGTATGGGTTGTAGGGTGCCTGACCAGCTTGTGCACAATTCTCTGACTTGTCGGTGGTGAAGTAACAGCATGCAATTTCAGGAATCCCAATCATCAACCTTCTTAATTCCAACTGGTCTGGGGCCTACATGTTGGTGGTTCATCTGGTTGGAGTGGGGCCTGGTTTCTGTAAAACCAGTACAAGGATATGGCTCAGGATACTATCTATAGCACTGAAGGAAGAAACTAAAGGCCCTTGGCTTTACTTTACAGCCAAACTATTATTATTTAGTTTCATTTGACTGTTTTCCTTTGTTTTTGCAATTTCTCATTTAACCGATTAAATTTGCTTTTGGGAACTTGGGAGAAGACTAGGAAGTTAATGTTCTTCTACAAACAAAAGGCAGGGGACACCAGGGGTCTGTCCAGGGGAAGATCCTAAGGGTTGAAAACGTTAGCTAAAATTAATTTGGGGTTTTTTTTTAAGTTACCATATTTCAAAAGGTAAAGGGGAGAGAGGGCTTCCCTTGTAGCTCGGTTGGTAAAGAATCTGCCTGCAGTGCAGAAAACCTGGGTTCGATTCCTGGGTCGAGAAGATCCTCTGGAGAAAGAAAGGGCAACCCCCTCCAGTATTCTTGCCTGGAGAATCCCATGGACAGAGGAGCCTGGCAGGCTACAGTCCATGGGGTTGCAAGAATCAGACATGACTGAGAGACTAAACCACCACCACCACCACCACCAAAGGGGAGAGAAATGTGGACCTAAATAGCTATACGATTTGGAACTTTTTCCCTTTCAAAAGCAGATGCAGATTAGGTGGTCACTTGCTATCTAATCATTATAATTTTCTATCATTACCAGGAACAGAGGAAAAAAAGTCAAATGGTTGTTTTTTTGCATCTGGAACAAGCTGAAGACACTGCTTAAAGACTCATGAGCTTTAGCTCTGTCCCCAGGAGACTAAGAAATTGGGCAGGTCCCTATACTTCTGGGGTCCTCAGTTCCCTGCAAAATGAGAAAGTTATCCTCAATAATCCCTAGAATTCCTTTCAGGTCCACCAAGGCAATAGTATTCACTGCCATTGCTCCTGAACGAGGCCATAATATGGATCCAAATCTAGAGCTGCAGCGCTGCTTGTTATGCCTGTGATACTGCTTCATCTAAGCATGAGGCACATGAGCAGCCTCACATCATTTCACACAACAGGGGCAAAGGACAAGCCTCTCCTTCCAAAGGAATGGTGTAAGTCATCCCTTCAGTGGTTCACACTATCCTCATTTTTGAACTGTCAAATGCTCAGAAAACCCATATAACCCTCTTCGTTGTCTGTCTGAGATAAGGTTTCCAGCCAGTGCTTGGGATATTGGAGAAAAGTATTTAGCCAAGTGCCTTTTCCACAACTCAACAGTGAAATTATAGAGTGCATTTCCACCACGAAGATCCCTAACAAGCCCCACAACTTCTCTTTTTCTTCGCTCTGAATTCATATTTAAAGTCGCAAGGAAAACAGGTTCAAGCTGACTGAATGGAAAAGGCTCTTCCTCATTTCAGCTGGAGGCAGCTTGGGCTCCAGTTCTTTGGGAGCAGGTAGTCAGGACGCCCAGCGGAGCCTCAGAGACCAACTCGGTGCTACAGGATTGAGCTCCGCAGGGTACCGCCCCGAACGCGGCCCCGCCCCTCACCTTGCTGGCGCCGCGCTCGGCAGCGAAGGTGCGTGCGGCGCTCAGTGATTGGCGGCTGCCTGGAGGGGCCCGGCTGCCATTGGCTGCTTGGGCCTCTTTGTTCCCGGTCCCCGCCGCAGGCCGGCTGCAGCCGACTGGGCAGCGGAAGTTTGACCGTGCCGGGCAAGTGGCTGCGGCGGTGGCGCCGGTGTCCCGGTACATCTCCTCCAGTAACCGCAACGGTGCCAGACGCCAGGCGATCCTGGGCGTGATATCCCCGACAGGAGGAGAAACCCCCTCTGACACATAGACATGGACCTGGAGGCCAAAGTGAAGAAGGTAGGGTGGCTGGCAGCAGCCGCTTCACCTGCGCGGGGCGGCGCCCCCTGGCTACCAGTGGCTGGTGGGGCGCAAGGGCCGTCAGGCACGAGCGGTGTCGGGATCGCCGGCGCCCGGGGCCCCAGTACCCGGTCCTTCGGGTAGAGGGGGTGTCCGCTGGCCCTACTAACTTCTGAAACCCAGGAGCGACTGAGAGTCGCGCGCGAGGGCGGGCGCGGGACATTTCTCCCTGTCTAACCAAGTCCAACGGTTGGAGGTGTTTGAAACTTTTCCTTAAGATGTTTTGGCTGGGCTTGTGCCTCCCAAGAAGAAAAGGATGAGCTTAGGGCGAGTTCGGGCGAAACCGTGACACTACTTCTTCCTGTCTCAGGAAGCTGAACTTTATTAAGCCTTTGTGGTTTGGGGTCACTGATGAGACTTTTGACAGCTCAGACCTCCTCCCTTCCCAGCTTGGCAGTCAAGAGGCTGTCTAGAGTGAGCGTTGATTTAATGTGCTTCCTTCGCAGCAGCGGCTGGTGATGGCGTGCAAAGGTGAACTTTTGTTTTTGTTTTGTTTTGTTTTGTTTTTGTCTCTGGTCATTCATTACTTGACTTCCAAAGCACTGCCTTCGTCTTCCAAAGAAAATGTTCTCCTTCTTTGGCAGCTAGTCCCAAAGGACGATTGTCAGCGGTGGTTTAGCTCCAGGAGACGTTTCCTGACTGGCTGCCCTTCGGGCGTCAGGACCCACGGCCCTACCTGAGCCGCTCAGTGAGATTAGGAAACTCGCGTTTCCTGGGAGAAAAGGGTGGGACTAGACTGTGACTCAGAGGGAATGCTGATGTCACACTCCAGTGTAACGTTCTGTGTGAAAGGTCGTCTCATTCCAGGGAATTGATTAAGCTACTTGCTCCTTGGAGAAGGAAATGTTGCTCCTTATCAAATAAGGAAGGAAGTTCTGCTGAGAGTAAAGGAGGGGAAAGTAGAGAACCTAATTTTCTTCTCTTGCTCATTGTGGGTTATCAACATTGCCATTACTTCATCTTCTAAAGACAAGGTTTCTAACCTAAGCATTAGTTCTGTTTCATGCCCAGAGTTGGATTTTTGAAAGTATATGCAAGTGCAAAATATTAGGTTAGGTTAGGAGGCTGTTGAAAAATAAAAAGCCTGCAGTGGGGGAAAAAAAAAAAAAAAACATGTTTGCCCCTTGTGACTAGACTCAGCTTCCAAAAGGGAATTCAAGAACAGGAAAACGTAAATTCTGAGAGTACAGTGATTGAATTCTATTGTCTGCTAGTTTGGTTTCTAATTCTTTTCTTTGCTTTTAGATGACACTCACTTCACTTTCACTTTTCACTCTCATGCATTGGAGAAGGAAATGGCAACCACTCCGGTGTTCTTGCCTGGAGAATCCCAGGGACAGAAGAGCCTGGTAGGCTGCCATCTCTGGGGTCGCACAGAGTCGGACACGACTGAAGCGACTTAGCAGCAGCAGCAGCAGCAGCACATTTTTTGTTAATCTTGCTTGCTACTAGGAAAGCATTTTGTTTGCCCCTTAATTAGCCATCTGTTGATGAACGCTGCTTATTTTGTTTTTCATGTGGGAAACAGTGGGTAATTTAGTACTTGTCTAAAAATTTTTTGGGGGGATCTTGTCTATGCTTAAACATAGTGCTTCAAAAAAGACTTTTTAAATGCCCAGATCCTTTGGGAGAGAGGGATGAATGGGTGAAACCATTCTGTATGCTACTGTAATTGTGAATACCTGTCATTATATATTTGTCAAAACCCACAGAATAAACACCAAGAGTGGACCCTAAAATAAACTATGGACTTTGGGGGATGATGATGTGCCAGTGGAAGTTCATCAGTTATAGCAAATGTACCACTTTGATGTGGGATATTGATAATGGAGGTAGGGGGTGGTCTGAAAAGGGATAGAAGATATATGGGAATGCTGTATCTTCTGCTAAATTTTGCTGTGAACCTGAGACTGCTCCAGAAAAAAAAAGAAAAAAAAAAACCCTCTATTTAAAAGGAGGAAAAAAAAAAACAACAAGTAACATTCAAAAGTGATTTTGAAATTATTTGAGACAAGAAGTAGTTCTGAGGGAGAAAGTCCAGAGTTAAGAATTATATGTGCTAGCAAGGGAAAAATCCAGACATTATTTATACAGTTTCCTTAGTTTCAGAATGTGGATTATCATAAATAATGGTCTTGATATATGGTGTAATTTTTCTCCTGCATCTTCCCTTTACTTTAAAAGGTTATCTTTTCAACCGAGAATCTTATCCTTCTCTCTCATCTTCCTCCTCCCCTCCCGCCGCCCCAAGAAAAAGGATTCCATAAATTTAAAACTTGTACAGACAATACCATGACAGTAACAAATCCTTGTTTCACTACCTTGTCATCACTGGTGATTCTCAGGGCAAAGTCCTCAACTAGTAAATTGGAAAGTAAAAGATCCCAAAGATGTCCAGTCTGATTGCCAACATACCCTCTCTGTGTCTAGGTAGGATCCTTGACAGATTAATGTTCTGTGTATTTGACAGAGTGTTTCCCAGTACAAAGAATTTAGAGGTCCCAGGAATACATTTCATAATTTCAAAAAGAAACTTGCATTCCCTTTAGAAATTGTTTTCTAACACATAAGAAGAAGGAAACATTACAAGATCATCTTTGATCTTATGAGCCTTCTTACCCTATTTTGGTATCTAGATACTTTTCAGGTCTCCCTTCTTTTTCACTTGGATATACAAGAAAACTGATAGTTTTACTATACCTTTTAAAAATCATAGCTGAAAGTTGAAATAAAGACACAGCCATTTAACTAAAACTAAATTTAACTTCTGTTTTAAGATGCATGGCATTTTTTTCCTTTTAAAACCTTTTTACTGTTGTTTTCATAAGAAATTTTCTCCAGGCAGATGACAAATGTTACTTTCCCATTAACATTTCATGTAAAAAGAATTAGAGGGTTATCTTTATTTCACATCCACCTAGGTGGATAATGTTATTATAAGATTTTTTGTTTTTAAGAGGAGAACTTGGGTGTCTATCATGGGCATAAATTTGGATTAATTACCAGTTAAAATACACCATCAAAAAGGCAAGGAATTTTTATAACTAAATTTTACTATATTGTATTTTGTTTGCGATAAGTGAGCTGTTGCTAGGAAGTAAGAGCTAGTTTGGTTATACAGAGTTTTGTTTTAATAATATTTTAGAGTAGAATTTGAGTTTTACATCTTTGCTCTTTCTTTGGAGTTTCTTGTCTAGATCTCTTCCTTATGTCTTGTGTTTCTTCATTATAATTAACTTCATGTAAGTAGAGCCTGTGTCTGCTTGGAAAAAACAATGACCTTTGAGAAACAGAAACAGAGTCTCATTTTGTGATGAATGCTAAATCATGGCCCACAGCCAGCTATTTTCCTCTTTCCTTTCTGTGTTACTCTCCCCTGAGAAACACTTTTTTCCCTTTAAAAACATACCAGAGAGAAAGAGAACTATAGTAATTTCCGTTATGCTGCCTGGAATTGCTATAGAACTTTTAATTTTACACCTTATTCATTGTTTGCCTCCTTTCTAACCTCCATCTTTTGATCCTTCCTGATGTCTTGCGTATTTTTTCTGTAAGATCCTTTTCTTTGTTTCTTTCATTTTAAAAAGATGAGATTTTAAAGATTACACAGTCACTAAAACATCTCCTTTCTCAGCATCCAAACATGTTCTGAAAGCTTCTGTCATTTGCCGAAAAATCAAAGTGACACCATGTGATTGCAGTTGGAAAGATAACTGCACCACAATGACTGTCTCCGTTAGAAATTAGAATGAACCTTTTCTCTTAGGGTGGCCCCTGACTGAAGTGGAAAAGGCAAGTAAACGGTGACCTGGAGGTTCAGCTCTACAGTTGAATTCTCTGCTTGAAGCCATTCTTGCTGAGAATCATTGGCAAGACTTGGGGTAATGAGAGGGCTTCCAGGGCTTTACCTTAGAGGCAGTTACTCTCTCAGAACAAGTACAGAATAAAGTGTTCCTCAGCAGGGCTTTTATCTCTTTTAAGCCATAGTGTGAGTCATTACATTAATTAGACATGAAAAGTCGCTTTTTCTAACTTGCTTTGAATATTGGTTTGAATAGAACTGTAGTAGATTTTCTGTTGATTTGTTCCTTAATCCTATCCTATGAAGTTGAATTAGGGGTTTATGTCTCTACTGGCTATCAAGCTGTGTACCATCACCTCTCTCCTTGACTTTGCTAGCTCACCTTCAATAATATTAAATATTACTAATCCAAGACACACTCCTCACCCTACTTGCCCCCCTTTCGCCCCAACACACACATCACCCTCCAGGTAATCATTCTTCTTGTTACCAGCTAGATGGAAAATCTCTTTCTTCTATATTCCCAAAGCATGTTATCATAACTCTTAGCAAACTTTTTACTTTCTCCCTCTAGATTATAGTCTTTCTCTTACTTAGATTGCAAGCTTCTTGAGGGAAATTCATATCCTATTTATACTTGTATAGTTATTTTGTTTTCTGTTCAAAGCAATTTACGAAGCAGACTAGCTTCATTTTAAGGATAAGAAAATTAAGGCTTAGATAGGTTGATCTGAAACTGGCAGAAAGTAACTATGATCTTGCACCATAGTCTTCATAATCCATGTGACTTCCATCACATCACCCAGTCTGAGTCCTCTGATACCCTTGCTTTGATCATTGCATATATGTTGAATGAAGTTCCCTAATAGAAAAAACCTAAGATGCATTTCAACATTTTTATTTGTTTAAAGGAATTATATTGGAGAAATGGTTTCTATTCCAATAAAATTACTACTCTACTGGTTTTCTATAGTTTATACTTTACCCATGATCATATGTATGCCTTTAGTGTAAGTTGCCTTTGACATTTTTTGCATGGAAACAAAGTCTAAATAAGTACAAATATCATGAAAAGTAACTTCTGGGAGATTTTACAGTCAAAGAAATTCCATAAGCTCCAATAATATTCTGGACTGTATCTTCTAGGATTCCCAGGTTTTGTTGGGAGCAGTGATAATGCTGCCTTCCAGCTACCTAATATGGTTCTGAACAATAGCAACCCTGCTTTTGGCTCTTTGTCTTTCAACTAGTGACATCTGGAATTGTATACAGGTACTCATGGTTGGCCTGTAGAAGAATCTGTTCTACCTGCTGAACCCCAGAGTTGATAGTAAGCCTTACACGTAACATGGTAGGCTAAACCTCTTTTTCTCCTAGCAACAAAGTACTGTAAGTGCTGCTGGAATGGCAGATCAGAATAGAGCAGTTAAAAACAAAAAGTTTAATGTTAGGAGAATTGTTCATACAAGAAGACCTATTGAGAAGCAGTAGGAAACACCAAAATGAACTATTTAACGAGGCACTCACTGAACTCCTGTAGGGTACCAGTCTTGTGAGCCTGGAATTAACATCATGGACCATAGAGTTAGTCTAGTCTAAAGGGTCTGTTCAGTAGAAAGAACAATAAATTGGTAAAAGAGTACTACTTCCTGTATTCTTTTTCTGAAAGCCAGAAGTAGGGATATAGTTTGCCCCATGCTAATTTGAATATGTTTTTTACACGCCAAATCACTACCATGTATTCAGAAATTGAAAAGATCAGTAAGTACCCAGTATAGGTAAAGCACAGTAGTATACAGAAAGATCTTCTATGGTATATTAGCTTTCTCGTGTCTGTTTATCAGTAGGATGTTTTAAATTCACTCTGGGCTGAGAATTAGCAGATCTGGGTCCACTGTAGTCTTTGTGATCTTCGCCACTCTGGATCTCAGTTTCCATATCCATAAAAATCAATAGGGGAGCCAAGTGATTTCTAAGACTTCTTCAAACCCAGTTACTCTTTTTGACTTTGGAAAATATTATCAGTAGTTTACCAAATATAATAATATTCCACAGTGCTTAAAAATCATACAGGCCAAGAACATATAAATATAAATGATTTTCAATGAAATGGCCTGTATATAAATGTTATATATTCATATGGAGTCCATGAGAAAATGAAAAAAATTTTAATAGATCTTAGCTGCTTTTTCAACTTGTTTTTACTTAGTTTGCCTTTTACATATTTGTGGCGTATTTGAAAACATTAAGTTTAATTCATTTAACTCTTTAGTTTACAGCTTCAAAGGCATATAAATTGCTTTCTTAGCATGAGGCAAATAAGCCTAGTTATGATGTATATCACTCTCTATGGTACTTAATTACAGGAAAATGAAAAATAATGGAGCTTTTATTGTCTTTAAAAGTTATCTCTCCCAAAATAAGATGATTCATTTAAAAACTATGTGAGTAGTTTATGTGCAAAACATTTTTCTAAACCCTGGGGGTATAGTATGAACAAAAAGACAAGATACCTTGTATTATAGAACTTACACTATTGAGAGAAATGATAGAGGAAAAAAAAATGACAAAATAAATGATAGAAAGTAAGTACAAATGGGATTATATCCCTTAGTGAACTCTTTACAGGACAAGACTACACTAGATTTGTAACACAGAATGTCCTAATTTAATGGTGATTCTTGGCATTTGTTCCTGGCTTTGCAAGCTTTGTAATTAGGAGTGATTATTTGTCTTAAGTAATATCAAATGAAAAAGAAATGAGAAAGCAGCTTATATGTAGTAGAATGTGAAGAAGCTCATAATCAGATAAAGCTAAAACATTTACAGTGTTACACCTATAGATACACAAACTGTCTTTTTCCTGATTACAAATGTGCTGCAAGGGTCATTCCTGTGTTGCATTTCCTGTTTACAATCATTACTAATTTTTGTTTGGTAACTACTGTCATGGTACCTGAAAGAATGACTTTTTAAAAATCCATTTATTAGATCATTGATATACAATACATAAAGGAAATTATTCTGCTTTTTACAAAGTAGTGATGTTAGGGATTATTATATAAATTATGAATTATGAAATAACTTCTTCAATGATAAGAAAATAGAGAAAAGACTAACCAAATTGAAAATGAGTTTTAGAACCTCAAACTTTCAAGATTTTAAGGAAAAATTAATTTGATAATTGATAAATTTGTATTTGATCTTTGAGTAAAATCCATGGATTAAAATGTGCCTTAAGCACTGTTATTAGAGGATTAAATTTAGAGGTTATGTTTTTCAGCTATCTACCTCCAGTCTTTGACTCTTTTATAAAAAAGCTCCGGTCATATTTTAAATAGTTTCACTTATTTTTGTTTTCAAGTACCTGATCTACCTAACTCCCTACTTAAATAATAGGAAATTAGAAGAATTAATATGCATGGCTATAATTTTCTAATGCAAGTTCAAGCTGTGATTCTAAAATGACTTTTTAACTATTTTTCTTTCTTTTTTCTTCTCAACCTTTATAATCACTGTTCATTGCCATTTACAAAAACTATAAGAAAGAACAGAAGGTGATAGAAGAAAGAACCTACCTAAAGAAACTCACTAGGTATAATCTGGGGACTGCTATGGAAGTATTTCATGTTTCTGTAGTATTTAGCTATAAAAATTGGTTGATTGTAGGTATCACTGCTTTTATTTTGGTCATATTCAACAAAGGAGAAAAGCATAGTTTAGGATTGCCAGTTTCTCTTATCCTTGGCTAGTCAAGAATGTAGGACTGCTTGGGTTTGAGTATGGCTTGAGGGAGGGACTGTAGGAGAAGCCAGGCAGTTTGAGGACTGCTGAGAGCGCATCTGCCAAGCAACAGCCAGGCTACCACTATGTAAATATAATTAAACTCAGGATGAGGCCGGATCATCCTCAAATCACCTATGCTTCAGTCTGTCTTTATTACAGTGACATTCTGACCACCATACAGATTTTAAAAAGGGGTTTCAGGGCATCTGTTGGTTACATAGCTTCGTATCTGAACAGTGCGCCTAGCAAAAAAAGAGGCTGAAATCCTAGCACAGATGCCTTGGTGCTGAGTCCGTTAATGTCTGTTGCCACCATGAACTTATTACCCCTGTTTTGTTTAAAGATAAAGTGATACCGTGTTTCATTGCAAAATGACAATGCAAATATTAGGTGTATTTTTCTTTTTATGAGTGCAATATCATGGAAGTCTTCATAGAATGAGTCACAAAGTAAAGGTAAAGAATATATTTTCATTATGGAATACTGGCATACAATACAAATAATTGAGGGTTAGACAAAACAAAGTCACCATTTATTTTTCATAGAGGATATTAAAATTTCAATTTAGATGTAAAACTACAGTATCTTAATTCCTTTTCTATCAGTATCACCTATTGAGCTTATATCCCCCCAAATTCCATGATGTCATCTCTGGTGGATCAAAGAAGGAATGTAGGCAGGCTAGCTAGTGGGCAAGATGTGAATTAACTACAGTGCTGGATAAATGACAGAAGTGCTGTAATACAGTGTTGCTCAAAATGTCTATGTTGAGGAACCATTTTTTCAAAACTCCGAATCTGTCCCAGGCAAAATACTTTTAAAAACACAATAAAAATGAATTACTAAAAGAAAAAGACAAAAATGAGGCCAATTTAAGAAATATACCAGACCTACTGTCAAAGTGCTTAACAATTCCTAATTTCTTTCAGTTTCTTTGTATGTTTCATAACAAACTGGTAACCAACAGTTTGCAGGCTACACACTTTGTAGCACTGCAATAATAGGAATACAGACCATTACGACTACCATTCTCTACCCATATCAGTGGAGATGTTCCAAGACCCCCAGTGGATGCCTGAAACTGCAGATAGTACCAAACCGTTATATATATGTTTTTTTCCTATATACATATGCCTATCACAATACTGTGGAAAATTCTGAAAGAGATGGGAATACCAGACCACCTGACCTGCCTCTTGAAAAACCTATATGCAGGTCAGGAAGCAATAGTTAGAACTGGATATGGAACAACAGACTGGTTCCAAATAGGAAAAGGAGTACGTCAAGGCTGTATATTGTCACCCTGCTTATTTAACTTATATGCACAGTACATCATGAGAAACGCTGGGCTGGAAGAAGCACCAGCTGGAATCAAGATTGCCGGGAGATATATCAATAACCTCAGATATGCAGATGACACCACCCTTATGGCAGAAAGTGAAGAGGAACTAAAAAGCTTCTTGTTGAAAGTGAAAGAGGAGAGTGAAAAAGTTGGCTTAAAGCTCAACATTCAGAAAACGAAGATCATGGCATCTGGTCCTATCACTTCATGGGAAATAGATGAGGAAACAACGGAAACAGTGTCAGACTTTATTTTGGGGGGCTCCAAAATCACTGCAGATGGTGACTGCCGCCATGAAATTAAAAGACGCTTACTCCTTGGTAGGAAAGTTAAGACCAACCTAGATAGCATATTGAAAAGCAGAGACATTACTTTGCCAACAAAGTTCCGTCTAGTCAAGGCTGTGGTTTTTCCAGTGGTCACGTATGGATGTGAGAGTTGGACTGTGAAGAAGGCTGAGCGCCGAAGAATTGATGCTTTTGAACTATGGTGTTGGAGAAGACTCTTGAGAGTCCCTTGGACTGCAAGGAGATCCAACCAGTCCATCCTAAAGGAGATCAGTCCTGGGTGTTCATTGGAAGGACTGATGTTGAAGCTGAAACTCCAATACTTTGGCCACCTCATGCACAGAGTTGACTCATTAGAAAAGACCCTGATGCTGGGAGGGATTGAGGGCAGGAGGAGAAGGGGACGACCGAGGATGAGATGGCTGGATGGCATCACCAACTCGATGGACATGAGTTTGGGTAAACTCCTGGAGTTGGTGATGGACAGGGAGGCCTGGCGTGCTGCGATTCATGGGGTCGCAAACAGTTGGACACAACTGAGTGACTGAACTAAACTGATGATGAAATTTAATTTATAAATTAGGCACAGTAAGAGATTAACAACAAGAACTAAAAATAGAAAAATCATAACTATATACTATAGTAAAAGTTTAGTTGATGTGGTTTCTCTCCTTAATTAACTTCTTCGTTCCTACCCAAAATGAAGCAGTGGCTTATTCAATGGCAGACCCAGTCTCTGCAGTAATTTTTATATTTTTCTGTCCAAACCCATTCCCGAATATTTGTAACCATCCCTTGCATGCGTGCTTGCTAAGCTGTTTCAGTCGTATCCGACTCTTTGCAACCCTATGGACTGTAGGCTGCCAGGCTCCTCTGTCCATGGGATTCTCCACGCAAAAATACTGGAGTAGGTTGCCATGTCCTTCTTCAGAGGAGCTTCCTGACTCAGGGATCAAACCCATGTCTCTTTTGCCTCCTGCAGTGGCATGCAGGTTCTTTACCACTAGTGCCACCTGGGAAGCACTAAGTGGTATAAGTCATTTTATGGGATCCCTTGCTGAAGTCTTCATGTGGGCTTCATGTTTTCTGGTGCCACATGTTACCACCAACTAGAATATGTTTCTGCTTATGTCTCCCACCCATGACTTTAATGCCTTTTCCATCTTAACTAGGCAATTAGCATGCACTGTGTGGCTATAATTTCTGCAGTTTGAGGTGCAACAGCAACACTAGCAAGAATTTGTTTTTCCTTCATCACAATTTCATGGATAGAAGATTTCTTCCTACCATAGATCTTAGTAGCATCAGCATATAATTTTTTTCGTTGTCAAGTGGAGAAATTTCATCTTTCACTTAAAGGAATCACTTTAAGTTTTCTCTTTGTCATATCTGAATTGCCAGCATCACTATTTCTGCAGTTTGGAGCCATTATTAAGTAAAAATAAGGGTTATTTGGAATGCAAGCACTACAGTGATACTGTAACAGTGAGTCTGGTAATGAAATTAGCTACTAAGTGACTAACCAGCTGAATAAACTGGACAAAGGATGATTTGTAACTAAAAGCAGGACAGAGCAGACTCCAGATTTCATCACACTACTCAGAATGCAGTTAAAATTTAGGAATTGTTTACTTCTGAAATTTTCCATTTAATATTTTTGGATCATAGTTAACCATAAATAAATGAAACTGCAGAAAGCACAAGTGTGGATAAAGGGCAACTACTGTATTATGAGGTTTCAGAAGCAGAAGCAATATAATTGAGTGGATTGAGAACAACATTATGGAGGAAACATCAGTCAAACTAACTCCTGTAGGATAAGTAGACAAAGAAGGATTTCCAGGAAGAATAGATAATCTGAACTAAAGAAACATGGCTGCAAAACGTCAGTAAACCCTTCACATTCTCACCATTAACATTTTTAGCATTGACTCTTCTAGAATAAAGCTAAGGTATATGATTTGTGATTTTCCTAGATTATAGGTTTGAATTTCTAAGTGTGCCACTGAGCTTGTACGGGAACATAATCTACTGCTGAGAATCTATATCTCTCTCCTAATCATGATTCTTATTTAATGTCATCTCTTGACTTAGAGGAGAAAACATCACACTGGAGTCTAGCTGGGGTACTCTGGGCTTGGCTGCAAGCTGTGGGTTGGGACTACACTGGCTCTCCATATCTCTCATCTTCCTTAGATCACTGGATATCTTAAGCAGACATTTGGAGAATAGTGGGCGTGTCCAACTGTAGGAACACGTTTTAAGCCTCTGCTTGTGTCACCGCAGTCACATGTCCAAGTTCAAACTCAAGGGGAGGAAAGTTCTAGTCTAATGACTACGAGGCAAGGGTGTGGATATTTAATGCTACTACCTGGGAATAAAGAATTTGGATCATTACTTCAGACTATTCTATAGTGGGATTAATTTTTTTTTTTTTAATTTGGGGGTTGAAGTATACTTTTCTGAAGTTCTTTCCTGTAACAAGTCTGTTCCGAGAAGATATTCTGCACAGTTTCAGAGACAACTGATACTTCAAAGCAGGACAGTCTTTGACCTTTCTGAAAAAGCTCTGAAAAAATCTTGAAATATCCTTTACTTGATTTTTAGAGTGATCTAGTCTCTTTTCTGTTAGTTTTGAGACTAACAGACCTCTCTAGATTCATCCCAGCTAGGTCATATGATCTCCATGTAAAGAAATGTAGAACTCATTTCTCTGGAAAAGATCAAATTGCCAAAGGTTTTTAAGAGGAATTACAAAATCTAACCTTTTAAATACTGCAATAAATTGAAAGTAGATTATACAAATATTCAAATGATGCTGTGTGTTATACTCTGCCATTGGTAGCAAAATAGAAAATTTTCCCAAGAGAAATAGGCAGATTAGCAGTAGAGAGAGGCAAGACAGATGAATGGCTCAGTATCCATATTTTTTTTATGATGTCACAGGTAAAAGTAATTGAGATGCTATTTGTTGGCACTTTTCTCATGGACCAGATGAAATCAAGCTGGGGAATGGAAATCATCCAGAGGACCACTGCTGCCCACTTCTCTGGAACAGGGAGTGTAGAGGATGCAGAACAGAACTTACATAGGTTTGAATCCTGGTTGACACTCCCCTAGAAATTTAGACAAGTTTCTTAGCCTCCTTGGCTTTAGGAAACTTATTTGTAAAACATGGATAATACCTCCTTATCGGGTTATTGTGAGACTACATAAAATGATACATGTAAACACTTAGAACAGTGCCTCACATGTAGCAAGTACTTGATCAGTGTTATTATTCATGTTCTCTGATGAGTTTTATTTAGTTATCTAGACCTTAGTATCAATAAGTAAATATTTGGAGATCCAGAATTGCAGAAAGTTCATCAGCTTTAGAATTCTGAGTTGAATTCTTAGCCCTGACACTTACTGGCTGTGTGAATTTGGCAAAATTACTTAAACCTTTAATCCTCAGGATCTTTATCTGAAAATGGCATTACAACCATCTATCTCACAGGGGTATAAAGAATAATTAACATGAACATTTTAAAGCACAAAGTATGGTACCTGCACATATGAAAAATAGGTGTATTATAATTATTATCAAGAAATCCAGTTTAGACAGAAGAAAATCCTGCATAGATTTTAAAACCATTTAACAGGTACCTGAATATATCATCAAGGATTTTATGACTTAACACTTTCAGAAAAATTATTGATACTTGATGCTTTGTTGGACACAAAGAAATAATTAAAATTCAATAAATGGAATGTATTAAATTACTGGATTTCATTTTTTCCTTTTTTAAAATTTGCAAGTTTTTTATGATAAAAATAAAAATTTTTAAGTAACTGTTGCTAGCAGTTGGTTGAGTACATGCTGTATGCTAGTCACTGTGGGAAAGATTTCAGAGCTATGTTATTGGGTCTCTAGTGGGGCTGCTTGATGTAACATTGCCAGGTACTCTGGTCCAGTATAGCAGACAGTTATGTTTTCCTGAATGTAGTCTTCCTTAGAGTTTTTGGTAAGTTGCAAAAATGGATACAGTTCTTTTTAGCACCTCCCATCAAGAAATGGAGTCTATTTTCCTACGCTTTGAATCTAGGCTGCTGGCAGACAGTGTTAGAAGTGGTGTTGTGTGTGCTGTGACCAGGGACTTCACAGGGCTTGTTTGCATCTCTCTTTTTGGAACCCTGTTACCACCATGTGAGTTAGCCTAGCTCAGCCCACTGGAGAATGAGACTACATAGAAAAGATGAAACATCCCAGATGAGCCTCCCCTGAACTAGTTGCCCCTAGCTTACCTGAAAGGTGACTACCAATGCAGTGAGCCCAGCTCAGACCAGAAGAGTCATCAGCTGAACCCAGCCCAAGGTGCTAAACTGCAGAAGCATGAGCAGAATATCATGATCAGAAACTGCACACTAAATGGTTGCTATTTTAAGCCACTCTGTTTAGTGGTGGTTTGTTAGGCAACAGATCGTAACTTATACTCCCTCTATTGCTAGGATGTAAGTCTTCTTGGCCTCCCACAGTGAAAGCTATGGAAAAGGTCTGAGAGAAGACTTTTCTCATTCTGAATTACCCTCCTAGCCCTCTGTACATAAGAAAGAATCTGGGCACTGTAGCTTCCTTGACATCACTGATCACTTGAGAATGGCCCTCTTTCTAACCGAGTCGAATCTAATTTTGATTTATTTGCTTATTGTTTCATCAATATAAAGGAAAATTAAATTACTCTGCAATTGAAATTTGATTCTAGTTGTAAAAAGGTGGTGTATGTATGTTTTGAAAATTGTCTATTTCCCCTGAACCCCAGTACCTTTTGTAGTGAGGAAGTCCTTGGGCTGTAGTTTAAATATAGAGCAAAAAGCATGTGAATCCACACCACTTCTCTAATAAATCAAAAACCAAACGATGGGTCAAAAATTAATTAAAGCACTTGTTTACATAGCACATCATATAAACATAATTCTATTTTTCCAGAGCAATGGATGGTGTGAAAAGTTTAGACAAAAAGTACATAAGCGTAAGGCATCTGGCAGTAGGGTTCCTGCATCTCTCCCTTCCTTTCAAAGTTTCTAACACCTCTACCGGTGCTTTAAAACTTTGCTTTTGCTCTAAATACACCTGAATGCCAATCGTGGGCAAAGTGGAAAATAAGAAGATCGCCTTTTGACACCTTGTACCCCAGATTTTCTGTGTCTTCTCCTCATTGGGCTTTTCCTCTCCAGCTTCCCTTGGATGCTTGTGCTTGCCTGGGCAGCCTGCTCTAACAGCTCTTTCAAGCCAGTGCCACAGGGCTTTCCCTTCATTCTGTTTCTGAAAACACGCCTGTACTGTTCTCTTTTCTGCATGTGCTCTGATTAAGTACACAGTCAATGGCAATACATCACTTAATTGTATAGTCATCCTTACTCCTCAGTTATACTCCTAAAGAAATACTGTAGCCCTTAAGCCTGGTAAAAAATGATGGCAATATTCAAGTTTTGGTATGTACAGTCTTTAAAAAGGCCTCTCAATAAACAGCGATATCTGTGGAATCCACTCTTTGAGCAAGCTGTGGAGTTAGTGACACAAGACCAGATTAGAATTGTTTGTCGTGATCTAAATTCTTTTAGGAGACTCTTACAGATGCCTTTTGGAATCACATTTTAAAAATAACCTTTTATAGCTGATAATTGGGAGTTTCTGAGGCCTGTGTATAAAAGCACATGCATTACAAAGTCTTTCCACTGAGCCACAGCTCAGCCAATCCTAATTAAGAAATCATTTCATCAGCAGCTGTAGCCTGTGACACTTTTATAGCCTGCATTGTCTTTCTCAAAGTAACAGAGTTAGGAGGAGGCTCTTTTTGAACAGAATTCACAGAAGAGAATTGGTGAACAGCTCAGGTGACTGACTTTACTTAAGAGTTTAGAAATAATTTGATAGTAGTCAATTTGAAAAATGTTTATAAGGAACCAGCATAAACTGAACAGATGCAGTGCATTTCTTTTTATAATTTACTTACCTAAAATAAGTGCAATCTTTAAAAAAAAACCTAAATTATTTTGTCTCCAATAATACTGTGAGGATACATTAGGTTTTGAATAAGTATACAGTACTGAAAAGTTAGTTATGAACTGCTGCCTATAAATATACCTAATTTGAATCAAGTAATTGACATTCTGATATCACAAAGAAGTACTATATATTTTTTCCTTTTCATCATCAGAAAAGTTATAAAATAAGGTTTATATCAGTCCTTTTCCAGTTTTATCCTCTGTTCATTAAGGAGGACTATGACATATTATAAAAATTGTGAAATTTTTCTTTTAAATGTATTTCTAGAAATTTCTTGCTAGTCAAACCTGATAGTTTGTATTCTGGTTTGTGACTGTGTTCTAAAACAAGTATGTATGTATGTGTGTACACAAGTGTGTATGTATGTTGAGATGGTTAGAGAATAAGATGAGAGACAAAATCATTCTACTCTGTCTTCTGAAAGACTGTTCCCTGATCTTGACTGAGTGAACAGTTAAACTGAGGGGAATAAAATGAGAGCATTTATAAGGAAAGACAAAGTTTTGTTTTCTCTGCCCATTGGGGTGAATAGAGACTTAAATATTTGAAGTGGAAAAAAAATAAAGGCAAGGGTGGTAGATAAGCACATTTATATCCCCTCCCTTTGTAAAGTCTGTCATTACAGATCACTTAGTCTTAGCTTTTAAAATCAAAACAGAATAGAGGCTGTCAAGATGGCCCCCATTGATCCCACCTCCTAGAATTCAAAGTCCCTTCCCTTGAGTGTGGGCTGGTCCTGGTCAATAGCCGCCAAGGGATGTGACATGGCAGATGTGATGGTACTTCGAAGATTAAAGACTTCAGCTTCCATCTTGGGTACGCTCACTCTCTGTGGTTCGCTTGGCCTGGGAAAAACTTGCTGCCATGTCATAGGTGCCAGTGTGAGACAGCTTAACAGTGGATCTTCCCCAGTTGAGCCTTGAGTGACTACAGCCCTAGTTGACCCCTGATTGCAACCTTGCAAGAGGCTCTGAGCCAGCCCACCTAGATAAGCCACTCCCACCTGCCTGACCCATAGAAAGCTATAAGATGATAAATGTTTGTTATTTTCAGCCCCCAAATTTTGGAGTAATTTGAAGTAATACACAGGTTTTCCACTAGGAATCTAGGAATTTAGTGATTTGAAAAAAAAGAAGAATTATTGCAGTTTTTGCTTCATTATATTACCCCTGGACACTGCATAAATATATGGAATCTTCTATATAATATAGTTAATAATTTTCAGTACTAGTGATAAACTTACTTGTTTTGAATAAAGATCTTTCAACTTTGAGAATTAACTTGTTCATTTGCATTTCATTTGTTCCTTTTAAAACATTTTTTTCCTCTTAAAATATTGTAAGAGACCTATTTTGCATTAGGACCCTGGATATTTCCTTGACTTATACCCCATAATTTTGAGGGTCCTCTTGTATGTGTGAATGATCACCTCAGGGCTTTCTGTGTAGTGCAGGTGGTTTGCAGACACTCAGGTTTCTTATAATCAGTCTCAGGTTTGTCTAGGAAGGAGGAATTCCTGGCTGGTGACAAATAGACAGTCTTTCAGATGAATATCTATTGTTCTACAGAAGTTACAGATGAGGAGTATGACTCATTTAAATTATTACTTATCTTCAGAGTCTCATTTTAGAGGAAAAAATAGTGATTTTGTAGTTAAGCTCAGGATTTGGAATTAGAAAGGTCAAGATTCAAATCAGCTCTGTCGGCTTTTGGCAGATTGCCCACAAGACAAATTACTTAATCTCTCCAAGTCTCAGTGTCTTTATTTGTGAAATAGGAGTAATAACACTTTCCCATCAGTTGTCTTGAAAATTCAATCAGGTGATGTATGTATCGTACTTGGTAAGTATTAATGTCTTAACAAATGGTGCGTGTGCGTACTAAGTCGCTTGAGTTGTGTCTGACTCTTTGTGACCCTATGGACTTGTAGCCCAAGAGGCTCCTCTGTCCATGGGATTCTCCAGGCAAGAATACTGGTGTGGGTTTCCATTTCCTACTCCAGAGGATCTTCTTGACCCAGGACTCGAACCCAGGTTCCTGTACTACAGGCAGGTGTCTTACCAGCTGAGCTACCAGGAAAGCCCCTAACAAACAGTAATTGAGGTATTTTTATTACCAATTCCACCTCCACAACTACCAGTGGTCATTAAGAAAAAGCATAATTAGAATTACTTTAAGGCACCCTAACAAAACTACAATTCATTATTGCTTCCTAGAAAAAAGCAGCAGGATCTACTTCTGGTCTTCATCAAAACTGTTACTATATTTATTGAGGTTGTGTAGATGTTTTAAGTAAGTTACGATTTGATTATATCCCAGATCAAAGTACACAAACTGCCTTGGTTACAGTCCTTGTATCACTTACCTAATACTGGTACTGCCTTAAGGAATGTAGGGAAAGACTGAATGGGAGTTATCTATTTAATTTGTTAAAGTTCCAGGAAGATTGACCCAGTACCTCCAGAAGAGAATTTATTATGAACTATTTAGACTGAAAGATCACTTGTTTTCTTTTCCTTCCTATCACAGTGATGATTTACTACTATGTGTGAACAAAAAAGTGTTAGTTCACTTGTCTCACAGTGGATTTTGTGATATAGTTTCACGAGGGGCTCTGCCTTTGTATTTCATGCACTGAAAAGCTGAAAGGATGTGAAAATGAATTCTAGAATCTGCTATGAAGAGTTTTATTCCCACTTTCTTCTGAATAAGTGGTCCTGACAACTAAATACCCTTACTTGATTATTTTATTCTTGGTATAATATTTTGATCTCAAATTAAAATTGACATTTCTATTTAAAAAGAATTAATATATTACATATTTATCTGAGCCGAAGTCTTTGCATGTTCATGATCTGTGCTTAGGCACTAGTGGTTAAGAAGAGGCATTCTGCAGTGTAGCTGACCTTAGACCTGTCAGCAGTTTTCTGCTTTAGTTTCTTCACCTGGATGAAAATGCACATAATAATTAACAGGTTTCATAGCATTGTTATGAGTATAAAATGAGATGGCCCAAGTGAAAATTTATAGCCATTCCTGACAATATAATTGCTCAATAACTATTTGCCATTGCAGTTATTATCACCACCACCCCTGCCAGAGCCCTTTTAAAATCTTTATTTATTTTTTGTGAAAAGCAATGGGAATTCCTTGGTGCTATATCATAAATGATTTGATTAAATTAAAGCAAGTATTAAATAAGTAGATAACACTTTCTGGCATTTCTACAAATCTCAGGCTCTGCAGCAGGCATCAGGAATTCAAATATAGAAACTCAGTCCAGTGGGGTAAATGAGTATCATAGTATGGAAAAAAAGGACTGAATAATGGAACTTGAACTAAGACCAATGGAATTAGGAAGAACTCTGCTGAGGATGGTTCAAGAAGGATACAGAGTAACTGCTGTTTGAATTGGGTATGTACAGATGGAGGAGAAGAGGAATGAGATCCAGGCAAGGGAAAAGCTCCTCTAGAAGCAGAGCATGGCTGGAGGGGAGGGCTGCGAGGAAGGGAGTTGGAACCAGGGTGGTGCCAAGTTGAAAGGCCTTTCTCCGCCAGGCTAAGACATGTGGAATTCATTGAGCTCACTAAAAGTATCTAACAAGGGTAATATTACGATCACCTTTGGGTTTTATTAAAATAATTTTGGGAGCAGCACTATGACATTACATGAAGGGAGTGATCAGTTTGGAGAGTGTGATCCCAGGTTGATGTGATAGAAATTTGGACATGAACAGGGAAGTGGAGATGAAAGAGCAAAGTGTAGTTTTTAACAAAACTTGGACATTAAAAACATGACTTTGACGAGGATAAAGAGGCCCTCATGCCCAAGTTTGGGTAACTAGATAAGTGTAATGACTTTTTCTTCATTCTTCTTCACATGTATTTCAGAATTAAGTGAGAGATGGGAAGTTTTTGTTCTTATGAGCAAAGCAAAAAATAACAGCAATTTTACTAGAAATGATTAATCATACCTCTTAATCACAATAAGTTTACTTCTTTGTATTCCCACCTAAAAAACTTGACAAACTATATGAAAGTTGAGGGTGCCTCTCTTTGTGTTTAAGTCTGGTTTTCTCTGTAACCTGACCTTTTTTTTTTCTTTTTTTGGTGGTGGGTGGTCACTGAGAATCTTAGTAGATATTGGGAAACAGGCATTGAGCTAAAAAACTAAAACAGTTTAAAATCTTATGTTAGCTATTAATGAAAACATACCAATTTGAAGTTGGGTTGAGGGGAAACTTGAAAGATTATGTCAGGTTTCTAGAAGAGCCATGTGCTGAGAAGAATTATTTATTTAGAAATTTAATTCCTTTGTCCAGAATATTCACTTGTGTGAACAAGATCTAAAATACCTGAGTGTAATATGAATATATGTGTGTATACATATATATATATGTGGATGAATAGATGTGTACAAGTACAGAGAGAGAATATATATGTATTTCATATAATCTACCTTGGTCAGCTTCATTCCAAGATGATTAAAGAATTCTTAGTAACACTTGTGTGTTTAGTAACCACATATGATTTTTTGCTCCAGAGGGAAATTTGGTTATGAAAACAGCATGAATCAGATGATCTCACTATGAATACTGAATAATATCTTCCAGACCTAAATTGTATCCAAATCAAGTCAGACTGTATTAGAAATACCAGATGTTCCCTACTTTCCTTTTTCTTTAAAGTATCTGATATGTAATACCCTTTCCTGGGTCAGAAAGGTCGCCTGAAATACTGCCAAGCTATGTGGTTGCCTGAAATTATAAATATGGAGAAATTGATCCCATTCTCATTTCTCTCTCTGAAATAAGCAGGAGATGAGGGATATTTTAGGCACGGATCACAGTGCTATATGTTCAGTATCTGGATCCTGTAGTTAAGGATATTTAAAAAGTCTTATTTGTCTATGACTGGTATTTCAGGATAAATATTATACAGTCATTTTTATTTTTTCAAAGGACCTAGATAGGTATTCCTAAAGCATGACTGTAGTTTTTCCAAATATAGTCAATCCAAAGGACCTGTTTTCTTGGACACTGAAGAAGAAAAATTAATCTGTCATATCCTTGTATTGATGCTGGCCAGAATATGTTACTAAAATTATATGAAGTAGACAACTTTTGGACTTGTGTGCTTATGAAAAACACGTGTTTTCAGGCACCAAGTGTTGACTCTGCAGGGAATACTACATCCCATTTGCTGCTGAAATAATTTTGTATAACAGAACTGTGTCTTATCCCTCAGAACTTAAATTTTGTGTTTCCTATGTAGTTTTTAAACTACTCTTCCAAGCTGAATTCCAGATGATTCTGACCTGTTAGAGCCAATAATACATTAACTTTCTCAAATAATTATTTTCTATTTAGTATTTAAATGTTAAGCAGGTGATCATGCTGAATAGCAACTGAGATGAAGTTAATCTGAAACACAATTTTCAGCCATAATTTTAGAATTGAAAAGTGTCTTAGAATTGATGTAGTTCAATTCCTTCATTACCTAGATGAAACCTGGAGAAGAAGAGTAACCTCTAAAATCACTGGACTTGGTCATAATTCCTTAGGACCACATAACAGTTTTCCTGACTCTCTTCCAGTGCTCTTTCTACATTTTCACCATTTAGTTGTGTAATTCTTGATCATTAATGCCTGGTATAGTTAATTCTCATCCATATTACATATAAGCACATATATTATAAGCACATATATAAAACACCAATATATATGACCTTCCTGTTCTAAACAGCCAGGCTGCCTTAGGTGAGGAACTAATACTTCCTCTACCATCCCCTCCCACACACCGTAGGTATCATTAAATAACAACTTCCTTGTTCTCATCACTCACCAAAAATTCTCCAGCCCAGAAACCTGGGCAGAATCTAACCTATAAGATCTGGATGTCTAAGAGTAGTGGCCATAACTCTTGAGGAAAGGAGAAGGACCCTGACTGACCAAAGAGCACAGTCTGTGCTGTGGGTAAAGGGGGGCACGAGGTATAGAGAGGAGGATTCTGGTCCTGGACTTAGGGGCTCCTGAACACTAAGGAGGAAGAGAAGTTGGCTGAGCCCTTACATGGGGTATAGAGAGGAGGATTCTGGTCCTGGACTTAGGGGCTCCTGAACACTAAGGAGGAAGAGAAGTTGGCTGAGCCCTTACACGGGATATAGAGAGGATTCTGGTCCTGGACTTAGGGGCTCCTGAACACTAAGGAGGAAGAGGAGTTGGCTGAGCCCTTAGAACAGACGGCATTCCAGACCCGCAAACTGAGACTAAGAAACGTTAGAGACTCCAAGCTCCTGTGACCTCTGCCCAAAAGAGTCTTGGAATAGGTCTTGAGAATGTTCCTGGGGAAGCTCTGGCTCAGAAATTCATTTTACTACAAAGTAGACTTAGAACATTTAACCTCATTTTATATGTTTAACTTGTTAAAGGGAGAATGGCAGATGCCTAAATTGGGGCAGGAACAAAAGCAGAAGGAAGTTACCTCATACCAGTAGAGATATGTCTGCTGGGGTGCAATTTTATCACCTAAATTGGGTTGAACAGGATTAGAGAACACATTGTACTCTGGATTATTACTTAATCTGAAAGTAGGCTATCTATAAAACACTGTTTTCCACAGATCTTTGTTGTTTGAGTATGATACAGAGTTTGTGCTTTTGTATCCTAACAGAGTTTGATAAAGAGGGTGAGATTATGGAAGAAGTTCCCATCCCAGTAAGTGGCATAAGTTAGAGATCTTCAGTGCTGGGTGTTAAGGAGGTTGAGTTCATAGCTTCATTTATATCTATAAAATTTCTCTTAATGAAATTACTCTAAAGAAAGTAAGTTTATTGTCAGTCTGAAACTCTGATCACTTTAGCTGCTAAAATGGTTTTGAAACCTAGGTGCTTTTTTTCTCTTGTGTGTTGTTTTTTAATTAGAAACATTGGGTTGTAACAGGAGAGTTTGTGTATCATATTGCTGTGACCTCATTCCTCTCTCTTTCATTTACTTGTCTCTTTGTGATATTTTGAGAGTCTCCTCACTCCTTATGGACCCCAGGGGAAGAGGAATGTGTGTGTGTTTGGGAAGGTGGGAAGGGACACATTCTTCAGGTGGACACAAACCCAAACTGCAGGAAAGAAGATGAAGTTGCTCTTCCAGGCAGGCCAGCAGGAGTAGAATAACACTGGAACAGTGCTTTCTGAGCTTTCCAGGGCAGACTGCAGAACTGTTTTCTAATTACTGCTTCTCTCAGAGTTAGGTCTCCTAGTCTCCCTAAGGGTCTTCCTGAGGTTTGGCCAGCAGAACTTAAGAGGGGCTCTTGCTTCCCCGTTCCCCATCCTACCCTGTACCTGCATGCCTTTTCTCTAGGACTGTCCTCCATAGAGTCTCATCTTCTCTCTGGGGATGTCTTCTTTTTTAAACCTGGTAACCTAAGACATGGTGCCAGATGCTTCAGGAGATTTATTTGTTCCTCAGGAAAAGTAAAGAAAAATGATAGCCCCACATGGCCACTACAAGGCTGGCCCTATCTCTTCTCATGTTCTCTAAGAGTTCCTCGACTCTAACCATCCTTCTGTCACTGGCTTCAAATACGGTGTCCCTTCTGCCTTGAATGTACTTCCTCCTTCTCTTTACTGAGTTAGATGTTCATCATTTCCAGCTTATTTCATGTACCACTTGTTCAAAAGATTTTTCCCATCTTCCCTGCCTGATTCATGGTGTCTCTTTATATAGGGTTCAAAGTCATCTCCATTGAGAGGCAAAGCAGGAGGCTTGGGGCTTGTAGTCCTTTTCCTTGAAGCAGAAATGAGCCAGGGAATCTCATTGGAAACTGGACACCCTACAGAGTCTGCCCCAGCAGCACAGTAGAGCACAAGTCAGACACTGGGTTTTAGGTTAGTTTGCTATTGACTGGCCGTGTAACCAGCAGCAAATCATCTCCTCTAAATTTTGGTTTCCTGATTTCTTATATCAGGAGGATGTCTAGGCTTGTCCAGCACGAAGAATATGTAGGGCACTTTAAAAGAGTAGATGTTCGTGGAACACCACCAGTTCTAATAGCTCTCATGAATAAACGGATAACAATTTTAAGAATATTAAAACGCAGGTAGGAAAGAAACGAATTGCCCCTTTCCAAGGCTGACATCCTCAAGAAAAAGAAATGCAAAAAGGCAAAATGGTTGTCTGACGAGGCCTTACAAATAGCTGAGAAAAGAAGAGAAGCTAAAGGCAAAGGAGAAAAGGAAAGATATGCCCATTTCAGTGCAGAGTTCCAAAGAATAGCAAGGAGAGATAAGAAAGCCTTCCTTAGCAATCAGTGCAAAGAAATAGAGGAAAACAATAGAATGGGAAAGTATAGAGATCTATCTCTTCAAGAAAATTAGAGATACCAAGGGAACATTTCATGTAAAGATGAGCACAATAAAGGACAGAAATGGTATGGACCTAACAGAGCAGAAGCTATTAAGAAGTGGCAAGAATACACAGAAGAATTATACAAAAAAGATCTTCATGACCCAGAAACCACGATGGTGCAATCGTTCACCTAGAGCCAGATATTCTGGAATGCAAAGTCAAGTGGGCCTTAGAAAGCATCACTATGAACAAAATTACAGGAGGTGATGGAATTCCAGGTGAGCTGTTTCAAATCCTTAAAGATGATTCTGTGAAAGTGCTGCACTCAATATGCCAGCAAATTTGGAAAACTCAGCAGTGGCCGCAGTACTGCAAAAGGTCAGTTTTCATTCCAGTCCCAAAGAAAGGCAATGCCAAAGAATGTTCAAACTACCACACAGTTGCACTCATCTCACATGCTAGCAAAGTAATGCTCAAAATTCTCCAAGCCAGGCTTCAGCAGTGCGTGAACCATGAGCTCCCAGATGTTCAGCTGGATTTAGAAAAGGCAGAGGAACCAGAGATCAAATTGCAAACTTCCATTGGATCATCAAAAAAGCGAAAGCATTCCAGAAAAACATCTACTTCTGCTTCATTGACTATGCCAAAGTCTTTGACGGTGTGGATCACCACAACCTGTGGAAAATTCGTCAAGAGATGGAAATACCAGACCACCTTACCTGCCTCCTGATAAATCTGTATGCAAGTCAAGAAGCAACAGTTAGAACTGGACATGGAACAAGAGACAGGTTTCAAATTGGAAAAGGAGTCTGTCAAGGCTGTATATTGTCACCCTGCTTATTTAACTTATATGCAGAGTACATCATGAGAAATGCTGGACTGGATGACGCTCAAGCTGGAATCAAGACTGCCGGGAGAAATACCAATACCCTCAGATACACAGATGACACAACCCTTATGACAGAAAGCAAAGAAGAACTAAAGAGCCTCTTGATGAAGGTGAAAAAGGACAGTGAAAAACTTGGCTTAAAACTCAACATTCAGTAACAAAGATCATGGCATCCGGTCCCATCACTTCATGGCAAACAGATGGGGAAACACTGGAAACCGTGACAGACTTTATTTTGGGGGTCTCCAAAATCACTGCAGATGGTGACTGCAGCCACGAAATTAAAGGACACTTGCTCCTTGGAAGAAAAACTGTGACCAACCTAGACAGCATATTAAAAAGCAGAGACATTACTTGACCAACACAGGTCCTTCTAGTCAAAGCTTTGGTTTTTCCACTAGTTATGTACGGATGTGTGAGTTGGACTGTAAAGAAAGCTGAACACTGAAGAATTGATGCTTTTGAACTGTGGTGTTGGAGAAGACTCTTGAGAGTCCCTTGGACTGCAAGGAAATACAACCAGGCTATCCTAAAGGAAATCAATCTGAATGTTCATTGGAAGGACTGATGCTGAAGCTGAAACTCCAATATTTTGTCCACCTGATGCAAAGAACTGGCTCATTTGAAAAGACCCTGATGGTGGGAAAGATTGAAGGCGGGAGGAGAAGGGGACAGCAGAGGATGAGATGATTGGATGGCATCACCGACGCGATGGACATGAGTTTGAGTAGACTCCAGGAATTGGTGATGGACAAGGAAGCCTGGCGTGCTGCAGTCCATGGGATCGCAAAGAGTGGGACATGACTGAGCAACTGAACTGAACTGATGCCTTCAAGGCACTTGCAATCTAATGTCCTTTCCAGACTGGCACTGAATTCTTCTAGCATCCAAATATCAGCCACGTTTATTCAAAAAACTACGTAAAGTATCAAGCCCTGTGAGACACTTAGGAGAAACCCTCCTATATGGTCAATACTCTGAAATTTACAATCAACAAATTATACAAGTACATAAACATAAGCATACCTGTTACATGCTGGTTAATACTGCAGGGAAAGTAAGTGCTGCAGAAGTTTTTCCAGGAATTCACAGGAGGGGTATAGTAGTTAGTCATGGTGCAGTGAGTAAAGGTAAAATTTTAAATGGTAATTGTAATTTCCAAACTTAAATTACTTGAGTAATTTTAAATATCTGGAACTGTGAAAAGGAGCTGGACAGGACTGAGCGACTGAACTGACTGAAGGCTGACTTTGTAAATCAGCAATGAGCTACACTGAGTTCTTAGTATAAAACCTCTGCTAACTGATTGAGCTTCTAGTTATATTAGCTGAGCTTCCAAGTTTCATTCAGAAATACAGAATGAGGTGGTATTGGTCTAGTATGTTTCTGGTATTTTAGGGCCAGTATTGCTCAAACCAGATGATTCAGATTTGAAGGCAGGCAAGAATTTGTTTAGGTGGCCATTTAACTTAGAGGCAGAATCATACTTAGTTCTCCGTATTATATAAGCCAATAAACCTTTGTTTCAGGATTTTATACACACTCACAAACATAGAAGTTTGTATGTGTGTGCATGTTCTCTTTCAGGAGATAAAATGTATTTCTTTTTTTTTTAATTTATTTAATTGGAGGCTAATTACTTTGCAATATTGTATTGGTTTTGCCATACATTGACATGAATCTGCCACAGGTGTACAGGTGTTCCCCATCCTGAACCTCCCTCCCACCTCCCTCCCCATCCCATCCCTCTGGGTCATCCCAGTGCACCAGCCCCGAGCACCATCTCATGCATCAAACCTGGACTGTCGCTTAGTTTCACATATGATAATATACATGTTTCAATGCCATTCTCCCAAATCATCCCACCCTCGCCCTCTCCCACAGAGTCCAAAAGACTGATGTATACATCTGTGTCTCTTTTGCTGTCTCGCATACAGAGGTATCATTACTATCTTTCTAAATTCCACATATATGCATTATTATACTGTATTGTTTTTCTTTCTGGCTTACTTCATTCTGTATAATAGGATCCAGTTTCATCCACCTCATTAGAACTGATTCAAATGTATTCTTTTTAATGGCTGAGTAATACTCCATTGTGTATATGTACCACAGCTTTCTTATCCATTCGTCTGCTGATGGACATCTAGGTTGCTTCCATGTCCTGGCTATTATAAACAGTGCACATGTTTATTATATACACGTGTCTCTTTCAATTCTGGTTTTCTAGGTGTGTATGCCCAGCAGTGGGATTGCTAGGTCATATGGCAGTTCTATTTCCAGTTTTTTAAGGAATCTCCACACTATTCTCCATAGTGGCTGTACTAGTTTGCATTCCCACCAACAGTGAAAGAGGGTACCCTTTTCTCCACACCCTCTCCAGCATTTATTGCTTGTAGACTTTTGGATAGCAGCCATTCTGACTGGTGTGAAATGGTATCTCTTTGTGGTCTTGATTTGCATTTCTCTGATAATGAGTGATGTTGAGCATCTTTTCATGTGTTTGTTAGCCATCTATATGTCGTCTTTGGAGAAATGTCTGTTTATTTCTTTGGCCCATTTTTTGATTGGGTCATTTATTTATCTGGAATTGAGCTGCAGGAGTTGCTTGTATATTTTTGAGATTAATTCTTTGTCAGTGGCTTCATTTGCTATTATTTTCTCCATTTTGAAGGCTGTCTTTTCACCTTGCTTATAGTTTCCTTTGTTGTGCAGAAGCTTTTAATTTTAACTAGATCCCATTTGTTTATATTTGCTTTTATTTCCAGGTTTCTGGGAGGTGGATCTTAGAGGATCCTGCTGTGATTTATGTCAGAGAAGGCTTTGCCTATGTTCTCCTCTAGGAGTTTTATAGTTTCTGGTCTTACATTTAGATCTTTAATCCATTTTGAGTTTATTTTTGTGTATGGTGTTAGAAAGTGATCTAGTTTCATTCTTTTACAAGTGGTTGACCAGTTTTCCCAGCACCACTTGTTAAAGAGATTGTCTTTAATCCATTGTATATTCTTGCCGCCTTTGTCGAAGATAAGGTATCCATAGGTGTGTAGATTTATCTCTGGGCTTTCTATTTTGTTCCATTGATCTATATTTCTGTCTTTGTGCCAGTACCATATTGTCTTGATGACTGTGGCTTTGTAGTAGAGCCTGAAGTCAGGCAGGTTGATTCCTCCGGTTCCATTCTTCTTTCTCAAGATTGCTTTGGCTATTCGAGGTTTTTTGTATTTCCATACAAATTGTGAAATTATTTCTTCTAGCTCTGTTAAAAATACCATTGGTAGCTTGATAGGGATTGCATTGAATCTATAGATTGCTTTGGGTAGAATACTTATTTTCACTATATTGATTCTTCCGATCCATGAACATGGTATATTTCTCCATCTATTAGTGTCCTCTTTGATTTCTTTCACCAGTGTTTTGTAGTTTTCTATATATAGGTTTTTTGTTTCTTTAGGTAGGTATATTCCTAAGTATTTTATTCTTTTCATTGCAGTGGTGAATGGAATTGTGTCCTTAATTTCTCTATTTTCTCATTATTAGTGTATAGGAATGCATTTCTGTCTGTTAATTTTATATCCTGCAACTTTACTATATTCATTGATTAGCTCTAGTAATTTTCTGATGGAGTCTTTAGGGTTTTCTATGTAGAGGATCATGTCATCTGCAAACAGTGAGAGTTTTACTTGTTCTTTTCCAATGTGGATTCCTTTTATTTCTTTTTCTGCTCTGACTGCTGTGGCCAAAACTTCCAAAACTATGTTGAATAGTAGTGGTGAGAGTGGGCACCCTTGTCTTATTCCTGACTTGAGGGAAAATGCTTTCAATTTTTTACCATTGAGGATAATGTTTGCTGTGGGTTTGTCATATATAGCTTTTATTATATTGAGGTATGTTGCTTCTATTCCTGCTTTCTGGAGAGTTTTTATCATAAATGGATGTTGAATTTTGTCAGAGGCTTTCTCTGCATCCATTGAGATAATCATATGGCTTTTATTTTTCAATTTGTTAATGTGGTGTATTACATTGATTTTCAGATATTGAAGAATCCTTGCATCCCTGGAATAAAGCCCACTTGGTCATCTTTTTAATGTGTTGTTGGATTCTGTTTGCTAGAATTTTGTTAAGGATTTTTGCATCTATGTTCATCAGTGATATTGGCCTGTAGTTTTCTTTTTTTGTGGCATCTTTGTCAGATTTTGGTATTAGGGTGATTGTGGCCTCATAGAATGAGTTTGGAAGTTTACCTTCCTCTGCAATTTTCTGGAAGTTTGGGTAGGATAGGTGTTAGCTCTTCTCTAAATTTTTGGTAGAATTCAGCTGGGAAGCCATCTATTCCTGGGCTTTTGTTTCCTGGAAGATTTCTGATTACAGTTTCAATTTCCATGCTTAGGATGGGTCTGTTAAGGTTTTCTATTTCGTCCTGGTTCAGTTTTGGAAAGTTGTGCTTTTCTAAGAATTTGTCCATTTCTTCCAAGTTGTCCATTTTATTGGCATATAGTTGCTGATAGTAGTCTCTTATGATCCTTTGTATTTCTGTGTTGTCTGTTGTGATCTCTCCATTTTCATTTCTAATTTTATTGATTTGATTTTATCTTCTCAAAGAACCAGCTTTTGGCTTTGTTGATTTTTGCTATGTTCTCTTTTGTTTCTTTTGCATTTATTTCTGCCCTAATTTTTAAGATTTCTTTCCTTCTACTAACCCTGGGGTTCTTCATTTCTTCCTTCTCTAGTTGCTTTAGGTGTAGAGTTAGGTTATTTGACTTTTTTCTTGTTTCTTGAGGTAAGCCTGTATTGCTATGAACCTTCCCATTAACACTGCTTTTACAGTGTCCCACAGGTTTTGGGTTGTTGTGTTTTCATTTTCATTCATTTCTATGCATATTTTGATTTCTTTTTTGATTTCTTCTATGATTTGTTGGTTATTCAGCAGCATGTTGTTCAGCCTCCATATGTTGGAATTTTTAATAGTTTTTCTCCTGTAATTGAGATCTAATCTTACTGCATTGTGGTCAGAAAAGATGTTTGGAATAATTTCAATTGTTTTGAATTTACCAAGGCTAGATTTATGGCCCAGGATGTGATCTATCCTGGAGAAGGTACCGTGTGCACCTGAGAAAAAGGTGAAATTCATATAATTGTTACATCTTCTTATTGGATTGATCCTTTGATCATTATGTAGTGTCCGTCTGTGTCTCTTTTCACAGCCTTTGTTTTAAAGTCTATTCTATCTGATATGAGTATTGCTACTCCTGCTTTCTTTTGGTCTCTGTTTGAGTGGAATATCTTTTTCCAGCCCTTCACTTTCAGTCTGTATGTGTCCCTTGTTTCGAGGTGGGTCTCTTGTAGACAGCATATATAGGTGTCTTGGTTTTATATCCATTCAGCCAGTCTTTGTCTTTTGGTTGGGGCATTCAACCCATTTACATTTAAGGTAATTATTGATATGTATGATCCCATTGCCATTTACTTTATTGTTTTGGGTTCGAGTTTATATACCCTTTCTGTGTTTCCTGTCTAGAGAAGATCCTTTAGCATTTGTTGGAGAGCTGGTTTGGTGGTGCTTAATTTTTTCAGCTTTTGCTTGTCTGCAAAGCTTTTGATTTCTCCTTCATATTTGAATGAGATCCTTGCTGGGTACAGTAATCTGGGCTGTAGGTTTTCTTTCATCACTTTATGTATGTCCTGCCATTCCCTCCTGGCCTGAAGAGTTTCTGTTGAAAGATCAGCTGTTATCCTTATGGGAATCCCCTTGTGTGTTATTTGTTGTTTTTCCCTTGCTGTTTTTAATATTTGTTCTTTGTGTTTGATCTTTGTTAATTTGATTAATATGTGTCTTGAGGTGTTTCACCTTGGGTTTATCCTGTTTGGGACTCTCTGGGTTTCTTGGACTTGGGTGATTATTTCCTTCCCCATTTTAGGGAAGTTTTCAACTATTATCTCCTCAAGTATTTTCTCATGGTCTTTCTCTTTGTCTTCTTCTTCTGGGACTCCTATGATTTGAATGTTGGTGCATTTAACATTGTCCCAGAGGTCTCTGAGATTGTCCTCATTTCTTTTAATTTTTTTTTCTTTTTTCCTCTCTGTTCCATTCTATCTTCTACCTCACTTATCCTATCTTCTGCCTCCGTTATTCTACTGTTGGTTCCCTCCAGAGTGTTTTTGATCTCATTTATTTCATTATTCATTATATATTGACTCTCTTTTATTTCTTCTAGGTCCTTGTTAAACCTTTCTTGGATCTTCTCAATCCTTGTCTCCAGGCTATTTATCTGTATTTCCATTTTGTTTTCAAGATTTTGGATCATTTTCGCTATCATTATTCAGAATTCTTTATCAGGTAGATTCCCTATCTCTTCCTCTTTTGTTTGGTTTGGTGGGCATTTATCCTGTTCCTTTACCTGCTGGGTATTTCTCTGCCTTTTCATCTTGTTTATATTGCTGTGTTTGGGGTGACCTTTCCATATTCTGGCAGTTTGTGAAGTTCTCTTTATTGTGGAGTTTCCTTGCTGTGGGTGGGGTTGGACGGGTGGCTTGTCAAGGTTTTCTGTTTAGGGAACCTTGTGTCTGTGTTCTGGTTGGTGGAGCTGGATTTCTTCTCTCTGGAGTGCAATGAAGTGTCTAGTAATGTGTTATGAGATGTCAGTGGTTTTGGAGTAACTTTGGGCAGCCTGTATATTGAAGCTCAGGGCTGTGTTCCTGTGTTGCTGGAGAATTTGCATGGTATGTCTTGCTCTGAACTTGTTGGCCCTTGGGTGGTGCTTGGTTTCAGTGTAGGTATGGAGACATTTGATGAGCTCCTATTGATTAATGTTCCCTGGAGTCAGGAGTTCTCTGGTGTTCTCAGGATTTGGACTTGAGCCTCCTGCCTCTGGTTTTCAGTCTTATTCTTACTGTAGCCTCAAGACTTGTCCATCTATACAGCACCAGTGATAAAACATCTAGGTTAAAGATGAAAGGTTTCTCCACAGTGAGGAACACCCAGAAAGGTTCACAGAGTTACATGAAGAAGAGAAGAGGGAGGAGGGAGATAGAGGTGACCAGGAGGAGAAGAGGGGGAACCAAAAGAGGAGAGAGAAAGCTAGCCAGTAATCACTTCCTTATGTGTGCTCCACAGTCTGGACCGCTCAGAGATGTTCATGGAGTTACACACAGAAGAGAAGAGGGAGGAAGGAGACAGAGGTGGCCAAGAGGATAAAGAGGGGAATCAAAAGGAGAGAGACAGATCCAGCCAGTAATCAGTCCCCTAAGTGTTCTCCACCGTCTGGAACACACAAAGAGATTCACAGAGTTGGGTAGAGAAGAAAAATGGAGGGGCAGATAGAGGCGACCTGGTGGAGAAAAAGGAGAGTCAAAAGGGGGAGAGAGCAGTCAGGCCAGTGATCTTGCTCCCTAAGGTACAAAGTTGATAACAAATACTAAAAAGCAAAAATTAAAAATCTATTGTAGAAGTTGGATTCTCAAAAATACAATATTAAAGAAAAAACAAAGTCACAAAAATTATAAAATATATATATATGAAGTTTGCTTTAAAAATTAGAGTCTTTTTTTTTGCAAAGTAATAGTAGGTAATGAAAAGTAAAGGAATAACAGAGAACTTAAAAAAATTTTTTAATTAAGAAATGATAATAGTAAAAATATATCTTGGACTTTCTCTGGTATTGTGGACATTGTGGGGTCAGTTCATTCTCCCATAGTTCCTTGAACCGGCTTATACCTCTCAAGATCTATAGGCCCCTTCCTGTGTAGTCGGTGCTAACTACAGGGTTTTATTCTATTGCACCTGTCTCTTCCAAGGCGGTTCCCTCTGTTTGTTTTAGCTTCTTCTGTTTGCTGGTCTCTTCAGTGTCTAATTTCCACCCTGACACAAGGGGGCGGTGGTGGGCACTTTTTTAGGCTCACTTGTTCAGTCGTGCTGTGGGGAGGGAGGAACGCTGCAAACAAATAACACTGGTGTGTGCTCGCAGTGTCTTAGCCACACTGGGTTTGCCCCCGCTCACAGCCTTATGGAAGAAAGTGAAGAGGAACTAAAAAGCCTCTTGATGAAAGTGAAAGAGGAGAGTGAAAAAGTTGGCTTAAAGCTCAACATTCAGAAAACTAAGATCATGGCATCTGGTCCCATCACTTCATGGCAAATAGATGGGGAAACAGTTGAAACAGTGTCAGACTTTATTTTTTTGGCTTCCAAAATCACTGCAGATGGTGATTGCAGCCATGAAATTAAAAGACGCTTACTCCTTGGAAGGAAAGTTATGACCAACCTAGATAACATATTGAAAAGCAGAAACAATACTTTGCCAACAAAGGTCTGTCTAGTCAATGCTATGGTTTTTCCAGTGGTCATGTATGGATGTGAGAGTTGGACTGTGAAGAAAGCTGAGTGCCGAAGAATTGATGCTTTTGAACTGTGGTGTTGGAGAAGACTCTTGAGAGTCCCTTGGACTGCAAGGAGATCCAACCAGTCCATTCTAAAGGAAATCAGCCCTGGGTATTCTTTGGAAGGAATGATGCTAAAGCTGAAACTCCAGTACTTTGGCCACCTCATGCAAAGAGTTGGCTCATTGGAAAAGACTCTGATGCTGGGAGGGATTTGGGAGCAGGAGGAAAAGGGGATGACAGAGGATGAGATGGCTCGATGGCATCACTGACTCAATGGACGTGAGTCTGAGTGAACTCTGGGAGTTGGTGATGGACAGGGAGGCCTGGCATGCTGAGATTCATGGGGTCGCAAAGAGTCGGACACGACTGAGCGACTGAATTGAACTGAACTGAATGGTGCGTGTGCTTTCCCTGTCTACACTGCTTAGGCTCTAGGTTGCTCTGCCGGGAACTGTCTGAGGCCAGCCCTGGGTTGCATGCACTTCCCAGGTCTTAGCCGCTCAGGTTCAGGTACTCGGATACTCCACAGAGGCGCAGAGTCGGTTGGGCCTGTGTTTTGTGCCCTTCCCAGGTCTGAGCAACTCAAGTGACCAGGTGCTTGGCGAGAATGGTCGCTGCGACTTATGGCCTCCCCCCATCCCTGCCGCTCGGTTTTCTGGGTGTACAACGGAGCACCTTCTCAGGTGTGCCGTGTGTCTCTTCTGGGGATCTGATCTCTGGCTGCAACCCTCCCGGCAGATGTTGACCATCCAGAATCCCAAGAAGTCTTGGTTAGCAACGAAGCCTGCTTGCAGTTTGGTAGATGATGCCTCTCTGGGGCCGCGATTGCCCCCTTCCAGCTCTGGCTGCCCTCGCCTGCCTCTCTGGCAGGGGATGGTCCAGTCCGCAGCCGGCTAGCTCTGCTCAGTCCTTTGTTCTGTGAGCGGGCCTGGCGATGTCTTAGGTTAGGGCTTTTCTTGGGATAGCTATCCCACAGACTTGTTTGCTATCTCAAGTTAGGTCCCTCAGATTGCCCTCGGGACATTCAGGCCTGGTCCTTACTGTAAGCAATGCAGCCCACACCTCCCTGCCCAGCCCCCACTTGCTAGTGGCGGATGTGGGCATCTGCGAGCATCTGCGAGCATCTGCGAGCATCTGCGGGTGTCTGAGGCTGCTTCTCCACTGGGAGTTACCGTTGGGCACGTAATCTGTGGGTTTTAATTATTTACTTATGTTTTTCCCCGTTATGTTGCCCTCTGAGGTTCCAAGGCTCGCCACAGACTCGCCAGTGAGAGTGTTTCCTGGTGTTTGAAAACTTCTCTCTTTTTTAAGACTCCCTTCCCCAGACAGATCTCTGTCCCTACCTCTTTTGTCTCTCTTTTTATCTTTTATATTTTTTCCTACATCTTTTCGAAGACAATGGGCTGCTTTTCTGGGTGCCTGATGTCCTCTGCCGGCATTCAGAAGTTGTTTTGTGGAATTTACTCAGCATTCAAATGTTTTCTCGATGAATTTGTGGGGGAGAAAGTGGTCTCCCCATCCTATTCCTCCGCCATCTTAGGACCGCCTCAAAATGTATTTCTTACTGTGAGTTTAGAAGCAGCTGATTTAAGCTGAGCTATGTGATTAAGCCTTAATAATATAATCTTAATTTTCATCTGAGATTCAGTTTAGCGGGGGATACATGGAACATAGTATGAGGCAAATCCATATACCAGACAGACTCAGGATCATTACCTCTCCTGTAATGGAAAACGAGGAAGGGCTGGAAAAATAATTGACCTTTTTAGATTTGCTATTCATTTTACTATGGGTATTGTAGTGGAGAGAAAAACTCTTTAATTATGTTCATCGCAGAAGACCAGTAAACTAAAATAGCTAGAATCTGTCTTTTGGTAACCCATTTTATTTCTGTACTGTGAACTATAATGATAAGTAACAAGAAAATAATTTGATTCTTTCAAAAAAAAAAAAAAACAAAGTGGCTAGTGTTAAAGTATACAATTTAGAGAATTTTTAATCTTTTGAAAATGGTAATGGAGATATGGCAAAGGTAATAAACTGTAGTTAATGCTGGACAGGTTTTTATCACGTTTAGCAAATATTCTTGAAATGGTCTAACTTTAAAAATCGTAGGTTCTCCTAAGCAGCTGGGTAGACCAGCTGGTTTTGAATATGCCCTTAGTTATGTAAAGGATGTGGTAAAATTCTTAAGAAAAAAGGAAGGGCTTCATTTAAACTTCATGGGCTGATCAAGCTGATCTTTCATGGAACAAGTTACAATGTGTTTTGTTTTAAATTTTTTAATCGAAGGATAGTTGCTTTACAGAATTTCGTGGTTTTGATTGCAGTGACAAACACAACTTGATAAAGCTACAAAAGGGAGCCATTGAAAAAGTCTCTTGTCTGACTTGTAACACTCACTCCAGACACTAAACAGTAACAAATCTGTCTGCAGTCAGTGATATGAATAATGGAAGCACTGGTGATTTGTTGATGTGCTGAAGCAAAGCTAGTTGATCTTTTTCACTCTAATACCAATAGTTGGGTTACAGAGCTTACATTGCCTTCTGGTGTCCTTCCCTCATCTGCACCCCTCCTCTTTTGCTTATTAAGTCATGTCTCAGCAGTTCCTGAGAATTACTGTTAATATGGTAGAAGGAAAAAAAATGGTTTGCTATATAAGGGCAGTAGTGCAATCCCTGCACCCCTATCTAGGGCATAAGAGCACAGACCTTGAAATCAGACTTGGAGTCAGATCTCTTGTACACCATTTATTAACACGTTGATCTTAAGTAAGCTCTGTGGCCTCTCAGAGTTTCAGTTGTCATCTCTTAAGATGGAGAATAGAATTGCCTACTTTATAAGTATTTTATGAGGTTCTGTAAAATTTCAGTGAGATAAGTGCTCATCTCTATCCCTGTCATTCAGTATGTTTGTCATTGCTATTATTATTATATTTATCAAAAATAAAATAATATCAAATCAATTTTAATTAAATAATTAAAACAGTATTTCCCCAAATCGTTTGCATATTCCTTGTTTGCCAAAAAATATGTCATTTGGGGCCAGGCTTGCTTTCCAAGCTCTGGCTCCTCTGACTGTTCCCTGTACCTATTATATACAGGGCATGTAGTGGCCAAAAAGATAAATTCATGACTTTTTGTGACTTTTGCAATCTGTTTAGTCTTCTATATAGTTGTATTCTAATGCTTTTTTATTCATGAAAAAAGCAATAAGAATACAGGGTATGTTGTGTATGCACTTGGAATCGCCATAGAGCATACCTGGGTGTCATCACTGACTAAACAATGTGATACTCATGAAAGATCTGTTTGAAAGTTATATCAAGAGGAGTAGTAAATTGAATTAAAGTTGTGGTCTATTGATTTTTTAAAGATTTTTTAAAAACATAATAAATCCATGTTGTTTTCTCTTTAACAGATGGGTCTAGGTCATGAGCAAGGATTTGGAGCCCCTTGTTTAAAATGCAAAGAAAAATGTGAGGGATTCGAACTGCACTTCTGGAGGTAATGTTTTGAAAACTAAAGCCACATTAGTAATTTCTGCTTTTTGGCACTGCTTCCTCAGACAGTGGAGACTGCTTACAAGTTATCCAGCATGGTTGATAAGTTGTGATCTAGTATATTCTTTTCTAAGAAATAAGAAATGAAGCTATTCTGACTTGTTATCATTATTTGAGCTTATTGAGCTATAGTGACTGTATTTATTTGCTTGATTTATTTGCTGGTTTTCAGTTTTCCTGTGAGACTAAAATATTGAATATGTCTCTTCTGTGAGTGGCAAATAAGTGTATGGTAATCCTGAAGGACTATTTATTAGTTGTTATTCTTTTACTAAGAATGGACAACTATATTCTTTTATTAAAATGGACAATTATGCACATCTCATCGGTATATTTGTGATTAAACAATAAATACAATGAATTGAGCATTCATGTCCTAGTTGTCAGGAAATGGACTTGAATCTAGATTTTTTTTTCCCAAAAATTTTCAGCTGTTAATTTACTACTGAAAACCTTTGAAAAGCTTGAGTTAAAAAAAATGATAATCCTTTGCCATTGTCTTGATTTGAATCAAGTGCCTACCTGTGGAAGACAAATGTTAGTGGATCAAAAATGTGAATTTTTTATAGCTCTTATTTGCATGTTTTTTTTAAATTGTTATTCTATGTCATATAAACCTAAAATTGGTATTTTAAATCCATTCTTTTAAAGAACATAAATGTCGTTCATCAGTGGCTGCCAAGACCATAATGATAGTTTATAAGCGTTCAAAGTTCAGTTCAGTTCTGTTCATTTCAGTCGCTCAGTCGTGTCCGAGTCTTTGCGACCCCATGAATTGCAGCACGCCAGGCCTCCCTGTCCATCACCAACTCCCGGAGTTCACTCAGATTCGCATCCATCGAGTCAGTGATGCCATCCAGTCATCTCATCCTCAGTCGTCCCCTTCTCCTCCTGCCCTCAATCCCTCCCAGCATCAAAGTCTTTTCCAGTGAGTCAACTCTTCGCATGAGGTGGCCAAAGTACTGGAGTTTCAGCTTTAGCATCATTCCTTCCTAAGAGATGCCAGGGTTGATCTCCTTCAGAATGGACTGGTTGGATCTCCTTGCAGTCCAAGGGACTCTCAAGAGTCTTCTCCAACACCACAGTTCTAAAGCATCAATTCTTCGGCACTCAGCTTTCTTCACAGTCCAAACCTCACATCCATACATGACTAATGGAAAAACTATAGCCTTGACTGCTGCTGCTAAGTCACTTCAGTCGTGTCCGACTCTGTACGACCCCATAGACGGCAGCACACGAGGCTCCGCCGTCCCTGGGATTCTCTAGGCAAGAACACTGGAGTGGGTTGCCATTTCCTTCTCCAGTGCTTGAAAGTGAAAAGTGAAAGTGAAGTCGCTCAGTCGTGTCCGACCCTCAGCGACCCCATGGACTGTAGCCTTCCAGGCTCCTCCGCCCATGGGATTTTCCAGGCAAGAATACTGGAGTGGGGTGCCATTGACTAGACGGAACTTAGTCGGCAAAGTAATGTCTCTGCTTTTGAATATGCTATCTAGGTTGGTCATAACTTTTCTTCCAAGTTAGAATTAGCATATTATTGCTAGAAGAAAAAATTAAAGTGATCAACCATACATCATTAGGATGGCAGCTGACTGTTAGAATGAATCTCACTTGAGGACCACTCTTACATTGCATATTTCCATAGGAAACACTGTAGAATAAAAAATGTAATCAGCTATAGGGTTGTATACAGTATAAGTTAAAGAAGAATGTAAAATAAAATTTAGGGTATTAAGTTTCTTTAAAAGCTCATTTACATAATAAGTTTTAGGAAACAAGGACAGTTGTTTTAAATAGTGAAGGCAAAGGAAACCTTAGTCCTCCCCCAAATGATGATACAGTTCTTTATGTGTAAGGAGCTAAAGTGGCCCAGGGAATTTTAAAATTACAAGATTTTACTGGCTCTTCTTTGTGCCGCCTCTTCAAGGGATATAGCAGTTTGTGAATATGTCTGTAATATTTTGGAAAGGTAAAGTCACCAAACACAAAATAGTTGTCATGCATTAGAATATTTCAGCTCCTGAGAACACAGCTCTCTGTACTCAGTGGATTTTGTGGAGAGCTGCTCTGCCCTCTGCTGGGCACAGTTCTTGCTTTGCAGTCTCACATCATGCTCTTTTTAGTTTGACTATGCATTTGCCAAAACTGCTAATGAGATTTTTATTTAAAGCAGGTTAGTTTAAAGTAGTTCTTATTTGCTCTGTATTATTTTTGTATTGTAGATAACGATCATCTGATATTTTCACATAAAAATGTCACATAAGAGCAGTGACATAAAAATCACTTTATTTATTATCATTTTTCCATGTAGTCTCATCTCCTTACCCTCAGTATTTTCTGAGAATCTGTTAAGAACTGTAAAAGACTACATCTTCTGGTTGGGCTTCCCTGGTGGCTCAGAGTGTAAAGCATCTGCCTGCAATGCGAGAGACCCATGTTTGATCCCTGGGTGGGGAAGATCCCCTGGAGAAGGAAATGGCAACCCACGCCAGTATTCTTGCCTGGAAAACCCCATGGATGGAGAAGCCTGGCGGGCTACAGTCCATGGAGTCACAAAGAGTCGGACATGACTGAGCGACTTCACTTTCACTTTTCTTCTGGTTAATAACCACAGTGTTGGGTATGTGATGTAAGCTGACCCAGTCATGGTTTGTCATTTCCTTGTTCACACTGATTGGTCCATTTATGGGCACTTGACAAAAGTCAGATCAGTTGAAACTCTTCCTAGAGGTGGTAGTTGTTGAATAATTTTACCCTAGGGACCTGCAAACGTCTTGTGTTTCTGATTGCCTCAGGTTGCTTATGAGAAACCATATGCAAGTAAAAAGAAACAAACTCTGATTACTACCTAGTAGTATTTTCATTAGCATGTTGCTGCCTGATCTCCCAGGGTCTCAGAACTCAAGCTGAGTTATTTGCTGTTCCACACACACTCACCAAGCATCTGTTATGATTTAGATATTTTGCCATGTGCTAACTCCAATACTTTGGCCACCTGATGCAAAGAGCTGACTCATTTGAAAGGACCCTGATGCTGGGAGAGATTGAGGGCAGGAGGAGAAGGGGACGACAGAGGATGAGATGGTTGGATGGCATCACTGACTCAATGGACATCGGTTTGGGTGGACTCTGGGAGTTGGTGATGGACAGGGAGTCCTGGCGTGCTGCGGTTCATGGGGTCGCAAAGAGTCAGACACGACTGAGTGAACTGAACTGAACTGAAGAAAGAGAAAAGTCCCTGATCTTACCCAAAGTGTAGATATTCCTATGATTTACTAGTTTCTCTGTGTTCCCTAGAGTATTTGAGAAGTTATTTATCCCCCATAATCCAGTTTTTTTCCCCTACATTGTCCCTTACATTGTCTGCACAAATGATACTGGCCTCTTTATCCTGTTGGGTAACTGCTCAACCCTCAGATCATGGCTTAAATGTTACCTCTTCAGATAGGTTTTTTGTTTTCTCTTATTTCCCCATTTATGTGGATTCATTCTGTTGTTGCTCTGTATTAATGTACCATGTTTCTTTCCTTCCTGATACACATTGTTCTAGGGCTTCCCAGCTGGCTCAGTGGTAAAGAATCCACCTACCAATCCAGGAGACACAAGAGACAGGGTCCAATCTCTGAGTCGGGAAGCTCCTGGAGTAGAAAATGGCAACCCACTCCAGCATTCTCACCTGGAGAATCCCATGGACAGAGGAGCCTGGTGGGCTACAGTCCATGGGGTCACAAAGAGTCAGATACAACTGAACATGTTCACACATATTCATAAAAGACTAGGGCTTTGCCACAGCTTCCAGTCTAACTTGGATTTATATCGTCTGTACAAATGGTGTTATTTAGTAGTTCTGTCTTCTTCCTGGCATCAGTCCAGACACATTTCTCAGAATTTTTGATAATTCCTTGACCTTTTCACCATAGCTGGAAAGCTTGAGGGTAAGTCCCTTTGACCTCCAGATGAGCCATTTTCAGTACAGTCTTTGAAGACTTTTACAGACTTTCTAAGGCTGGTTGTCCTGAGTGTAACAAAGATTCCAGATTTGGTTCGAGGCCATAGAACTGGTGTGATTGAAGTAGACATGGGGTCTCAAGTTCCTGCCCACTTAACCTCCTCCTCCATCTTCATGGTGACCCTTGACTTCTAAGACCCTTAGGGCTTCTTGGAGCACATTGTGAAAATCAGAGCCTAGTTATTCTTCACTTTTTTCAGTCTGACCTATGCAGCCACAAGAATGGTCTTTTGAAAATGGATACTATTGTGTACTTACCAATAGCTTAAGAATCTTAATGCTTTCCCACTGGATTTGATCCTTTGAACAAAGTCTTTGGCCTTTAATGTTAAACCTCAATATCTGTCCTCTGCTTACTCTTCCAACCTTCCTTCCATTTCAAGTACCCTGTGCTTCAATTACTTAGACACATTCTCTTTCCTGAAATTTCTGTGCCTTATCTCATGTTCCCTTTGCCTAGAAAGACCCTATATGGTCAAACTAAAAAGAAATCTCACCACATGGAAACAAAAAGTCCTTCCTGTTCTCTTCAGGTCTTGGCCCAGGTGATGTCTCTGAGAAGTTGTCTTTGCTCCCTATATGAGTCAGCTCAGCTTCTGTAGTAAAATACCACAGACTGGTTTCTTAATAGCAGAAATGTATTGTCTTATACTTCTGGAGGCTAGAAGCCCAAGACTAAAACATGAGCATGGTTGGGTTCCTGTGAGGAGCCACTTCCTCGTTTGTAGATGGCCACCTCCTGGCCATATCCTCACATGCCCTTTTCTCTGTGTGTACATGCAGAGAGAGAAGGTCTCTCTCCTCTTATTATATGGCACCAATCTTCTCAGATTAGAACTCCACCCTTATGATCTCATTTAAGTTTTATCTCCTAAAAGCTCTCCCAGTACAGTCACATCGGGGGTTAGAGCTTCAAGATATGAATTGGGGGAGGGACCCTGTTCATTCCATAGCACCTTCTTTTCCTGGTCCACACACACCCAAGTAAAGTAAATCATTTTCCCCTTTAGCACCTTGTACACTTATAGAAATCTAGGAAGTAAATGCTCAAATTTCATTTTCTTCATCGTTCAGACCTCCTGCTGGTGCTTTCCATTGGTGGGGCAAGGTGGCCCATTGCCACAGTCCTTAAGTGTCTGCCTGCTAAGGCACTGCACAGGGTACTGTGCAGAGTGGGTCTAGAGAGTGAGTGGGAGAGATCCAGCAGGTATGACTGCCTGTTCAAAGTGTGTCCCAAAGGTTGTAAAAAGCTGAAAACAAACTCTTAGACATACAAACGTCTAGAGTGGGATTCATAAGTTAGCTAGCCAAAGCTCATTTTACAGATCGAACTTAAAATCCAAAGGAGTTTTTAAGAAAAGACTTATTTGAGCCTGTTGGTTCTTAGTAAGAAATACATGAACATCTTTGTCGCACACCAATAAACACTTGTCTGTTGCTCCATAACAAATTACTATAAATTTAGCAGGTTAAAACAATAACTGGATGTTAATTAACTCAACCTCCATTTGCGCTTTAGGTCAGAAGTCTGGGCTGCTTAGCTGAATTCTCTGCTTAGGCTCCTAAAAGGCTGAAATCAGGGAGTTGGCCAGGTTGAGCTCTAAGAATCTGCCTCCAGGCTCACTCCTTAGGGAGGTAGAATTTATTTCTCTGTGATTGTAGATCTGAGGTCCCTGTTTCCTTGCTGGCTGTTAGCCAGGGGCTACTCTCAGCCTCTGGAAGCCACTCACATGGCAACCTCCAAGCCAACATAGTTGGCTTAGAATCCTTTCTGCACCTCTGATCTCTTCAAATTCCTCTTACACTCCCAGCCAGAGAACTTATTATTTTTTAAGGGCTCTTGTGATTAGATTTGGCACACCTGAATAACCTCTCCTTTTCCATATAAAGTAACATAATAGGAGTAATACCAAGGTGAAGGTCATAGGGACTGTCTTAAAATTCTGTTTATCACAGCACTTTATTTACTTGATTGTACCTCATCCTCATAATACCTTTTGAGATAAGTGGTAGTATTCCTGTTTTATATTTGAGAAGTCAAAGACTTAAGGAAAGTTAAATAACTTATTAAGGCATGGCTTATAGATGGCAGAGCTGGAATTTGGACCCAAAGCCTACCAAAACCTTCCTTATCACCACTTTTCTACAGGACAGAACAAAAACTTGAACCCACATTCACACTCTTCTGCCCAGTGAACTGTGGACTGCACCGGCTGTGTGCCCTCCCAGTGTGGCGCTTTTGCAGCATAGACATGGTTGTGGACAAAAATATTGTAACTGTGAGCTCTCCTTTTTTTCAGTGTACCAGTAATTGCAAAGCTAGAGGAAAATAAAAGATTGATACCTGATACTAATACTTATCATGAAAAAACTACTATCTTCTGGGCACACTTTTAAGTAATATTTAGAAATAACAAATATTTATGAAATGTGAGACAGAAACCCAGGATATGAAGTTTATACCCAATTATTTCATATTGAAAGTAATATCATTGGAACCATAGATCATTTATTATATAAGTAATAGAATAAGTAATAAAATTATTATTTTATTTAATCCTCGATAAATCGTTTCAATAAAACAGTTGCATTTTACAAGAAAAGTGTTATTTGGATGAATATAGCATACATCTGTCCAGAGAATTTCTGATTGGGTTAGAGCTGGCTGAAAACTGAAAATTCCCCACCATAAATGGATTAATGCCTGTGTTGAATTCTATAACAGAGGCCCACTCTTAAGTCCATATATGTATATCCCTGTTGTAAAAGGGCAGCTTCCAACCCTTTTAAATTATTCGTTTATAGCAGTGTCATGACCATTCCGTTAAATCACTGTGACTGCTGGTGGTATGTCAGAGCACTCCAGTTGCTACTACTTGCCTTGGAAAAATAATAATTTTTACAAATAGTGTTACAAAAATAGCTTCTCTTTTGAGAAGCTGTGAGGGATAGTTTCTTGACTGCTTTCAGCTTGCAACTATAAATCTATCTACTTTTCTGAGCAGTGCTTTTGGTAAGTTTTGTACTCTCCTGAACTTAACTCAAGAACTCTGAAGTTGTAATATAAAATTGTGAGTATACAGTTCTGATTTGTCATGTATATTAATCTTTGCATGTGTATGTGTTAACAGCTTTAAACTTTTTAGGACAAATAGCCCTCCTCACCCTACATCATAGAGCTTCCCAATCTACCAGTCTACCCTCAAATCTTTTTTAGAAAGTCATATAAAAAAGACTGTTTTAAACTAACTTAATTCAGAGTCTCCCCTACATTTCCCCTTCACACAACTTTAACCTCCCATGGAAAATTTGGGCAGAAATGCTATAGGGCAGTTTAGAAGATTTAAAGATATGACGGCTGTGTAAGTATGGGAGCTGATTTAAATACTCCCCTCAAACGAATAGCTCAGATAAATTTAATAAAAATAAACTTTTTAAGCCTTACACCTATCATCAAAAGTTACATGTGAATCATCTGAAGAAACATACGGTACACACCTTATAAACATAGCCCCTTGCACATGGATACTCTGCTCACCTATGCCGTTTTCATTTTATTTCAGGTTGGTCTAAAACAAATTTTTTAAAGTTCTGTGTTTTCTTAAATGTCCTACTCATCCTCAGACTTTCTCTTAGATAAAAAATAACGGTATCTCTCTCTTCCCTAATTTCTCAACAAAAATTTCCGTTTAATAAATTTATTGACTATTTTCCAAATGACTTGAAATTTCCTGAAAGATATTTCTAAAAATTAAAAAAATAATAATTTAAATATGGGAGATTAGAATATAAAACACTGTAGACTAAAACCCCCCCAAAATATTTTTTAAAACCTAGATAAGTAGTGGATAGTGCACATTTCCACAAGGATAGCTCTTGGCAGCTGGCCCAGATTTTATGGGTTCTTTCTTGCCTAGTGGTTTGTAGCTGTCCCTTTTTATTGCAGAAACGGAGCTCTGGTTTTCGGAGTCTGGGACGAATGTGGTCATTCCAACTACTACATTGATGACAACTCTCTGGCTAAAAGAACCATCCTACCCTTCTTGAGTCACATTCTTGCCAGTTCTGTTATTGCAGGTCACAGTTTTGGAGTAAGGATGCAGATGAGGCTTATAGTATATTGGGATTTTAAAAACGATCATGAATCAATCATAGGTTTTCCCCACTTAGGAAACTGTTCATCAGGCATAGGCTGACTCCTTTAGCTACTACTTCTTCCCTCATCACTGCGCTATCAGTGTGGTGTCTTAACCTGAATTTACTTGCTTAATAAAGTTATATTGGATAGGTTAACGGGTAGACAGGGAATATAGATTTTCTCAGAATGTAAATCTTCAAAGAATCACCAAGATTAATAAGAAGAAGAAGTATAGAGACAGCTAGTATGTCATTGGTTAATATACTTTTTTATATAACATTTTCATAGTAAATACAATCTATTTAACCATGCTACAGCTTGTCATAGTATAGTTCATGCTTTAGAAAGTCCACAGGCTTTGTTTCACTTACTCTTTTACTATCAATCCTTCAGATTTTAGAGTCTTACTCTGTATTTCGTGGCATACATGTTATACTGGTGTACACCTGGATAATAAACATTTTTGAAGGAACTCCAATATTTATCACTATCCTTGTAACATGATTCCTTCCTTCTTTAGTCAGTCACTTTGCTAATGCCAGGATGCATGCCATAGTTCACAGCCATATAAGGAACTAGTTATTTATATAAGAACAAAATTCCCAGCCCACCTCTTTCTCCTCAGGAAGGTGTCGCTTTAAACTTGATCCAAAAGCACTGTGATAGTTTTATGAATAATTTTATAGTTTTCATTAACTAAAGAACAAGAGTGAAGTACATACTGTAGTAGGAGAGTATGCTCCTTTCCAGTAGATGAAAGTATGAGATAACCAGATGTAAGTCTTTTATAGCTGAACTAGAATATGCAAACTATTCAGCAAGTTATTACCAAATAAAGAATTCTGACCGATGTGTACACAAGGGAAGTACTTTGCCTCCCTACCCTACATCTCTTGACACACTGTCTTTCTCTCTCTTTCTGGGACTGTATAAGTCCAATGTAATATTTTCAGTTTGCATACCTCACCTTAAGAAAAACAGAACATAAAAGTAAATAATTATTTAATAATTTGTTATTTGACAAAGTGTTTAGGGGTTTTGTTTTTTTTTTTTGGTAATTTTCTGATGTAGAGAAATCCAATGATTTATATTAATTTTAAATATGTAAGACTTATTAACTTTTCATGATGCTAATACATTTTTATATGATCAATTTGAGCATGTGTAATTAACAGTTTAGTTTCTCCCTTTCTGATGAATCCTTACCACTTGTATTTCTTTGAACTTTCTTATTGCTCTGATTAGTACCTAAGGAAAAATGAATGAAGTGGCAATGGCAAGGTTGCTTTCTTGCTTCAGATCCTAAAATGAATGCACTAAGTATGACGGATGCTGAGTGGTTGCTGACTTTTTTCCCCAGAAACCCTTTCTAAAGTCCTAATTCCTTTCTACAACTAAAATTACTTTAAATGTAATCAGAAGAAATGTTGATATGTATTGAATGTTTTCTGTATCCAATGAGAAGCAAACCTTTATCAGTTTCTGTTATTGTCTTTATTTTCCTTTTTACTTTAGGTTTTGTCTGAATATTTCCTAACCTCCTTATTAATTAATTAATTAATTAGCTTATTAATTTTTATTCTTCTTTCTAATTTGAGCATACCTTAACTATAATTTTCCTCCTCAGCATCTCTTTAGTTGTATTTTACAAGTTTGAGGAAGTGATAGTTTTGCTTTCTTTTTTCCTAAAATGTTTTTTGTTTTAATTTATATTGTAATTCTTTTCTTTCAACATTTAATTTTTTAAGAGTCTTTTTTTAAAAGTACTCTGTAATGTTTTTGTTGATGATTTTTAACATAACTGCATTCTGTTCAGCTTATCTGGTTGATGATCTGTCCTTGAGACTTGCTCTAGGGCCTAGTAGATGTTCGGTTTTTCAAAGTGTTTCAAATAGTTGTAAAAAGAATATATATTCTCCAGTCACTGGATATAATGCTTTCATGTGTCTCTTAGGTCAGGCTTAATACTTGTGTTATTCAAATCTTTATCTCTAATTTTTTAAAATCTCACCATAATGATGGCTTTGTCCATTTGCTTCTTATAGTTCTGTTACTTTTGCTTATATATGTTGAAGTTAGGTTATTAGGTGGTATTCAGTTAATTGTTATAGCAGAGAAGTGATTTTAAGTATTTGTTACTGTGAAGTGACTCTGATACTCATTGAGGGAAAAAGCCTTAATTGTATTCCCTAATATCATGACTCAGTTGGTCTAGAATCCGCCTGCAATGTGGGAGACCTGAGTTCGATCCCTGGGTTGGATGAGCCCCTATAGAAGGGAAAGGCTACCCACTCCAGTATTCTGGCCTGGAGTATTCCATGGACTTAGTCCATGGGGTCACAAAGAGCTGGACACAACTGAGCGACTTTCACTTTCAATATATGTAACAACGTTTTGCTGGTATTTGCCAGATTTATCTTTTTGCATCATCATACTTTTCATCCTTTCTATGTGGTTAAAATTTAAGTGTTTCTTAAACAGCATATAGTTTAACTACTTTGTTATATTATCCTTCTGAAAGCCTTTATCTTTTAACTGGAGAAATGAGTCCATTTATTGTGACTGTTGATATGATTAGGTTATATCAACCATCTAATTTGTGCTTTCTACATCTCCTAAGTTCCCAAGTTTATTTTTCTCCGATCTTGTTTGACTAATTACATTTTCATATTTTCATCCCTTTTTATCATAGTTAGAAATTACATTTCTTTCTTTAGTTATCTAGATATTTTAACATATATAGTTAACAACGTCCAATGTTAATCTGTATCTTCAGTATCTTCCTGAACAGTGTAAGGATATTAAAATGTTTTTTTTAGCTCTCAGATTTCTCCCTAACTTACATGCTATCATTGTGCGGTGTTTTAGTTCCAGCTTATATTTTTAATCCCACAGATTCTTTCTACTCTCTGTTTTCCTCTGTCATCTTTGCCGGCTTGTGCTCCTGTACGAGGCTCCCTCCTGCGGCCTCATCTCCCTCTGCTCTTCCCCCAGGAGGTGAAAGTGCTCTATTCAGCTTATTCCCTGACTTCTGAATTTATATTTTCCACCAGGCTACAGTTTCTAATAATAGATCTATATATCCTATAATCTACTTGATATCTTTACCCTGTTTTATAGGCATTTCAAACTTATTATTTCAGTTTGGATAGATTTCACCAACATTTTCATCCCATACCTCAGTACTATTCTTATTTTGCTTTTATGATCTAATAAATTACATTCCTTTTACAATCTTACTCATCCCAGAAACCTGGGTTCATTTTTTAACTGATTCTGTCTTCCTTTCATCACTGTATTCACAAGGCCTAATTCGTTTCACATTATTTGTTTAGTCACTTAGTCTTGTCCAACTCATGGCACCCCATGGACTGTAGCCTGCCAGGTTCCTCTGTCCATGAGTTTCCCAGGCAAGAATACTGGAGTTGGTTGTCATTTCCTTCTCCAGGGGATCTTCATGACCCAGAGATCCAATTCAGGTTTCCTGAGAGTCACCTGCATTGCAGGCACATTGTTTTACCACTGAGCCACAAGGGAAGACCAGTTTCACATTAAGGATATCTTAAATTTGTTCCTTTCTTTTTATCTCCACTATCAGATACTTCAGTGCAAGCTATTACACATCTTACCCAGGCCAAGACAGTAACCATCCAAGATGTAAATTCCAGGTTTGAAATAGCAGTAGAATCTCTGTTCCTTAGGACCTTGCAGACTGGATGCACCATTGACGTGTTAACTGGTCTTCCTGCTTTAAGTTACATTTATCCCTAAGTCCTCCATATGGCAGGTATTACAGCTTTTGAAAGTGATAGATCTAATCATGTTATTCCATGACTTAAAAGCCTTCAGAGCCTCCTGATTGCTCATACAATGAAAGCCAGACTTCTTAATATGCCTTACAAGTAGTCCCTGCATGATCTCAGGCTTGCCTACCTTTCCAGCCTTGTCACTACCCAAGTTACTTAGCTCACTGTAGTCATACATACCAGACTTCTCTGATCATAGGGCCTAAGGACGCAGTCTCCTAATACAGGACAACCACACATACCCTTTCTACCCAAAATGTCTGGAGGCTTTTCTTCTCCTGTCTTTACCTCTTCTCAAACACATACACACAGTTCACATTCATTTTACACATCCTTCAGATTTCAACCTAAATGTCACTTTCTTAGGATTAATGTTCTTATGGAGTCCTTTGCTCACCAGTTCCAAGTCAAAATGATATCCTCTCAAAGTAGTCTGTGATTATCACAGTGCATTTATAGGTATGTGTGTGTGTGTGTGTGTGTGTGTGTGTGTGTGTGTATTTGTTTAATGTCTGTCTCCTCACCAGGTGGTAAGCATAAGATCTAGACTGTCAGAGACTGGGCCTAATTATTGTCATCATTATGTCCTAGTATCAGGTACATTGCTTGGCATGTGGACACGCATATATGTTGCATAAATGAAAGATTACATACCACGCCAGATTGGGGAAGGGAGATTGTGTCTTTTATACATAAGGGAGCACAGGTTAGGTGGTCACTAAATGTTTTGAAGAAATAAAAGAAGAGGAAAGGGAAAGGAAGAGAAAGGAAATGAAGCATGAGAAAAGAGAGAAAAGGAAATTGGAAAGGGGACAGGAAAGAAAATGAAAAAAACTAAACATAAATCTTAGGTTACCATCCTTGAGGAGAAAAGTTATATCAACTTCTTTATCTCTCACTTAGGGAAAAAAAATAGGTAATGGCTGCTATCATGCAATAAAATATGAAAATGCTTGCTGTGATAGTTTTTGGTGATTTTGTTTTATTTGCATATCTGGTTGAGAGAATGAGGACTATCACATGGGGTTACTCTCAGTCATACTCCCTTGAACATGCACTTTCTAATCAAAACCTTTTTCAAAGTCTTATAAAGCAAAGATGCATTTTTATGTTTCCTTACTTAAACTTATGTATAGCTACTTGTAATCCCCTCACCCCCACCTGTCATAAGTCTTGACTTTGCATACCATTATAAGAAATATTTGTAAAAATATATTATGAACTATATATGTATGATTGATTAAGTATAATTAATCATTGCCTGCTTATCTCCAAAATTATAGAAAAATATGTCGTAACTGCAAGTGTGGCCAAGAAGAGCATGATGTCCTCTTGAGCAATGAAGAGGATAGAAAAGTGGGGAAACTTTTTGAAGACACCAAGTACACCACCCTGATTGCAAAGCTAAAATCAGATGGAATTCCCATGTATAAACGCAATGTTATGATACTGACCAATCCAGTTGCTGCCAAGAAGAATGTCTCCATCAATACAGTTACCTACGAATGGGCTCCTCCTGTCCAGAATCAGGCACTGGTAAATAATAAAGGGGAAGGAAGTCCCTTTATTGAAGTTCCTAGGCTACTTATTTAGGGCAGTTCCTTTAGTGATCTAATTGACCTCAGGTCTTTTATTTTTGGGGGTTCCCATTACCTTGACTTCCAACTCCTGTTGGACTTTTGGAAGTAAGATTAGATATCCCATAGAATTTTTCTAACTACTTAGATAATCGGTGTTGACCCTTTTCAAAGAAATGGCATGACACTTTCAGTAATTAAATGAAAAACATGTTTTGTATAAAGCTAGTAACTTCTTTGTTACTTTTGGGAAGATTTTTCTTAAGATGGTTAAAAAAATCTAAAGAATAGAATTTCTGTCAATTTTTTGTAACTCAAAAGGTGGTCAACACTATATTTCTTTTATATATAAGGCAAAAAAAAGCAATTTTGTGTCAAGCTCCTTCCACTAATATAATAACTAGATGAGACATTTGGAAATCTTTTAAGACGGTTAGTTAAATCATGAGAATGAATCTTGTGATATCATTTTCTTATACAATACTGATGATCCTTAGGCCATTCTGAACATGTAGCTTAAAAAATTTTCTTTTGCAGTTATACAGTTGTATTTTTGTTTGTTTGGGGGGCTTTGTCTTTTTTATTAATTTTATTGGAGTATAGTTGATTTACAATGTTGTGTTAGTTTCAGATGTATAGCAAAGTAATTTTAGCACAAGTAAACATTAGTAACCCAAGTCTTTACAGACTGAAAAAAAAGCTTTACTTTCATGAAGAAAAAAATGTGTTCATTTTTACTGACTAAATCTATTTATTGCACCATTTTAATGTTTTTTTTTTAATATATTAACATCTCAAGATAACTTGTATTAGGAAGATCAATTGTTATTAATGGATAAAACTGAATTCTTCAGTAATTTGATTCTAATGAGTGTTGTATAGTACCATTTGTCTGATGGCCAAGGCATCTCCCAGTTAACACTGGTCTCCTTTGTGGTCTAGGCCAGGCAGTACATGCAAATGCTGCCCAAAGAGAAGCAGCCAGTGGCAGGCTCAGAGGGGGCACAGTACCGGAAGAAGCAGTTGGCAAAGCAACTCCCTGCCCATGACCAGGACCCTTCAAAATGCCATGAGTTATCTCCCAAAGAGGTGAAGGAGATGGAGCAGTTTGTGAAGAAATACAAGAGCGAGGCTCTGGGCGTAGGAGATGTCAAACTCCCCCGTGACATGAACACTCAAGGCCCCAACAAAATATACATTCCTGGAGGGGACAGAAGCACCACGACAGCGGTAGGGGCCATGGAGGACAAATCAGCGGAACACAAAAGAACTCAGTATGTAAGTAAAGCAGTCATGATGTTAGCCCATTTGGTATATTTAACAGGTTCATTCCGTTTCTTTGAACTGTGGGAGGCTGGTGGGGGAAGTTGCATTCCTCTGTTTCCAGAAGGGAGTAGATGAGGGAAGTAAATTGAATTATAATTTCAGTTTAGGCTTATTTTAGAGAATTATCATGTTTGAAACCTTGGTCTAAAGCCAAGTTTTCTGATTATCTGTTGCCAAAGATAATTACAAGTGTTATGTGTACACAGCAGTTAACATGGTGTCATGCTGGAATAAAACATACAATCTAGAATCTGTTTCTAAACATAATTTTGCTGTTAATTGTTTCTCTCTTCCGATAAAGAAGAATAATACATGCTAGGTTAATTCGGTTTTGCTCGTGAGAACATGCATAACATTCAAACTTAAACATGTGGATATATAGTCAATCATACAAGTCTCCTAAGACAGGGGAATTGAAGTCATTTTTATGCCTTGAAAGTAGAAGAAAATTGTGGCACAGATGAACCAAAAATAAGAACTAAACTTACTGTTAGGTATTTCTCATAGATCCTGTTAGCACATCAACCAACCAGGCTTAGTCCTGTATTAAAACAAAACAGAAAAAAAAAATGTAGAATAAGTTTTAAGGTAATCATTTTTGAGAGAACTACTTAAAACTGAAGTGCAAATTACTATTAGCCTTTTTCCATAAGCAACTTTGATTCAGTAAACAGTGCTCTGTTACACATTGGGTGCAAGAATTACATTTGGAGAACCTGGAGAAAGCCAAGAGATTCCTTTTCACAAATACTAACACCATACTCCTATATGGACAAATTACTAATTTCAGTAGAAATTATTTCTCTTGGAAGTGGTTTCTCTGAATTCCCGCTGGAACTGTTGATGAGAAGCGCCAGTCTTGGATGACTAGCTTGTTTTGGCTGGTTTCCCTTTCAGTCCTGCTACTGCTGCAAACTGAGTATGAAGGAGGGAGACCCAGCCATCTATGCTGAAAGGGCCGGATACGATAAACTGTGGCACCCAGCTTGTTTCGTCTGCAGTACCTGCCATGAACTCCTGGTCGACATGATTTATTTCTGGAAGAATGGCAAGCTGTATTGTGGCAGACATTACTGTGACAGTGAGAAGCCCCGGTGTGCTGGCTGTGATGAGGTATGTTCCCTAGGGCCACCCACATGCAGGCTTCCTTTTGCATCTTCCTATGGTTCCCTCACCATGCTAACCAGGCGTCCCTTAGCGAGAAAGCAGAATGAATTAAGCCAGTATCGTGTGCTTTATTTACATCCAAAGAAGTTGAATGAAAAAAACATTTTAGTCATTCTGAATGCCCATGTTAATAGTGTTGACAAATGAAGACTGTCCAGATACCTGAAACATTAATTTGAACTAAACCAAGTAATCATCCAGGTTCAAGCTTTAGGTTATCTTCAGGCTTCAAACCCCCAAAAGTAGACTGATGTTCCTTGTGGATCTCAATCTGTTGTCTAAAGAACCTAGCTTGGTCATTTGAAGCAAAAAGGAAAAAACATGAGTGATCTTATTTTTATCCTCTTCCTAGCTGATATTCAGTAACGAGTATACCCAGGCAGAAAACCAAAACTGGCATCTGAAACACTTCTGCTGCTTTGACTGTGACAACATCCTAGCTGGGGAAATATACGTGATGGTCAATGACAAGCCTGTGTGCAAACCCTGTTATGTGAAGAACCACGCTGTGGTAAGAGACACCTTGGGATTCAGTAGCCTTGACCTGCTTTATTTAGGTCTCTTACAAAGGAGAAACAGAAAGTACTACTCTCAAATAGGAAACAGGTGAACTCTACCATAGGGCGTTAAAATCCAGGTAATTCAAAAACAGTACATGCGTTGACTAGGATGACCCACCTCAAGATTCTGTATATGCAGTTTATAATATAAAGTGCTATTTGATAACCAAATCTCCACCAAAAAAATTCCTTAATGGGAGTAAGATTGATTGATTCTCATCATACAGATCAGCTTTCACTTAAATTAAGGTTTTTAGAGACTGTTCATATGCCTTAGCTCTATTTGAATATTTATAAATTTCTGTTCATGTTACCAGATCCCGCACTGTGGCTTTGTGTTTGCTACCTGGAGATTGTACAGTGCCCTTTCTTAAACCCTCACTGAATTAATATATATGTGAAACAAAATTTCAGAACAAAATTTGACTTGCATGTTTATTTGCATAAGCCAAGCATTCAAATATTTAATGTGAAAGTATATATATGTGTGTGTATACACACACACAGAGACACACATATATGTATATGTATAAAATCTACCATACTTACACAGAGCTTCTATTGCATGATGGCCCAGAGATAGATAAAGAGTTGACCATATATGGTAAAACTTATAATCCAGGAATATTAAAAGGATAGATGTTTACTTTATATGCAGGTAAATAAGTACTAAAGATCTCCCTGAACTATCAACTAGAGGAGACTCTTGGCTGAGGAACATAATGACATATTTATATAGTTCTAGAAGTATGTTATTATTAATATGAAAATAAGGTTAAGAAGTTTTGATGTCAGTGCCAATTTTCAGCGTTTACCCATTGCCCTCAGATATAATCTATCAGCTATCATTTTCTATCAACTCTGCCTCATCAGTGTATCGCAGGTTCTCACAGTTACAACTATTCCACTCCAGAGCTTTGTTTTTTGTCATTTTGATTATTATAGTGACCTCAAATTTGGCCTCCCCACTTCCATTCTTCTTGTTCAAAGCTACCTTCCATAATGATGGAAGGTAATCTTTCTAAAATGAAAACCTGATCATTAAGCCTTTACTTAATAGATCCAGCCCCTTCTTACCTATCTGGCCATTTTTACTAGTTGTTGTTCAGTCGAGTCCAGCTCTTTGTGATCCTGCGGACTGCAGCAGGCCAGGCTTCCCTACTAGTTATCTAACCCAAATCATACCATTTCCCAAGTTACCTGCGTTTCATAGTTTATACTGTTCTTTGTCTTCTGCTAGCACTCATTCCTTTGTCTGGTATAGCATCCTGTTCTGTTTTTATTTATTTATTTATTTTTGGCTGTGCCACGTAGCTTGTGGGATCTTAGTTCTCCGACCAGGCCCCTGGCAGTAAAATCACCAGGTCCTAAGCACTGGGTTGCCGGAGGAGCCCCTGCCTGTTTTACCTAATTATGCCTGCACACTCCTCCAGACTCAGTTTAAGCTTAACTTTTTCAGAACACCTTTCCCGATTCCCTACCCATGTTCCACCCCTTTCTCTCTGGCTAGGCAGGGTGTCTCTGTTCCCTTGGGCCTCTTTGTGTACTTACCCACATGTGTGATTGTCAGTATCACTCCTCTGTCTCTTCCACCAGACTGTAAATAGCTGGCGCATAGAGCTTCCCTCTATTTCCATACCCTCAATGTCTGCACTTAGGAAATGTTTGAGTGACTGACTTGTGTTTTAACATTTCTCATTTTCTGTGAGGGTAAGCATGGACCCTCCTTATAACTGAGGATAAGATGTTGAATCACTATGCAGTCTAATAGATCATTTAGCTTAAAAAAATGCTTCTTTGAATGTAGTTGCAACAGTTTCTCTACGGAAGAGGATTATCATAATAAGCATTCACTGTATGGTGTGTTACCTTGGCCTCAAGGAGTACAATGTAAACTCCATGAGGGCAGGGATTTTGTCTGCTTCTTTTCGGTTCTATTTTCAGCACTAGAACAACAGAGTAGGCACTCATATTTATAGAATAAAGCTTTTAACAGATGAAGCTACTTTGTTATTAATACAAGCTTCTCTCCATTATGTTGCAGTAGTTATTGGAGGGGAATAACTACAGAGAGAATGCAAGAGACCTGAAGTTATTTAGCTTTATAATATAGCATGATTTATTTTAGAAGGTGTACTTTCTCAGTAAGATACACTATTGCCATGTGCTTAATACTAAAATGAATATTCATCACCTGAACAAAACTTAGGTGATAGCAGCATGCTAAAGGATATAAAAATTGGAAGATTGTCTAGTTCTGGGCATTGATCTGCTTAGATCTTTTAATTTTAAAAAGAAAAAAAAAAAAAAGGAGTGAGAATATAAATTATTTTTAGACCTGAAGCTAAAACCTCAACTCAAAAAAGGACTTTTCTGAAGAAAAAATTAACCTGGAAGGAGGAAAGTGGGAAATACATTAGTTTGTCTCTGCATGGTCTCTGGAATTCCAGTGTCAAATGGCCACCCCAAGATTTCACATCTCTGAGATTTCACAGGACCCTCCTGCTAGAGAGCAAATGTCATCATCAATTTTTTAATTTTGAATATACATATACAAATAAAGAAGTAGGAGGAATTGAAGGAAATAATAACATATTGGATTATTAGCAGTTTAATTAAGAATTCAGGATAATCAAATATCAAGCATAAAGTCGTGAATGAAGTCCATAAACTCCCTTACTGGTCCTGGAGTCTCCAGACCCTTAGTTGAGTCCTGGGTAGCTTTCAGATTTATGAAGAATTAGGGATAGGGATCTGGAGAAGGCAATGGCAACCCACTCCAGTACTCTTGCCTGGAAAATCTCATGGACGGAGGAGCTTGGTAGGCTGCAGTCCATGGGGTTGCAAAGAGGCGAACACCACTGAGCAACTTGCTCTCACTTTTCATCTTCATGCATTGGAGAAGGAAATGGCAACCCACTCCAGTGTTCTTGCCTGGAGAATCCCAGGGATGGAGGAGCCTGGTGGGCTGCTGTCTGTGGGGTCACAGAGAGTTGGACATGACTGAAGCAACTTAGCAGCAGCAGCAGGGATAGGGATCGGTAGTTTTACCTGGGGACATGTCAGATTTGGGGATGAATGGCAATCAAATTATTAATAAACCTAAATTTTCTGAAGCCCATAAACCCTACATTCTATGCTATTTCAGTTCAGTTCAGTCGCTCAGTCATGTCGATTCTTTGCAACCCCATGAACTGCAGCACGCCAGGCCTCCCTGTCCATCACCAACTCCTGGAGTTCACTCAAACTCATGTCCATTGAGTCGGTGATGCCATCCAACCATCTCATCCTCTATTATCCCCTTCTCCTCCTGCCTTCAATCTTTCCCAGCATTAGGATCTTTTCAATTGAGTCAGCTCTTCGCATCAGGTGGCCAACGTATTGGAGTTTCAACTTCAACATCAGTCCTTCCAATGAACACCCAGGACTGATCTCCTTTAGGATGGACTGGTTGGATCTCCTTGCAGTCCAAGGGACTGTCAAGAGTCTTCTCCAACACCACAGTTCAAAAGCATCAGTTCTTCGGCGTTCAGCTTTCTTCACAGTCCAACTCTCACATCCATACATGACTACTGGAAAAACCATAGCCTTGACTAGACGGACTTTTGTTGGCAAAGTAATGTCTCTGCTTTTTTTTTTTTTGCTTTTCTAAAGTTTTTAATTTATTTTTTATAGATTTCAGCTTCATTTAGTAGAGTCACAGAGTAAAATATTAGTAAATTTCATCATAATTTAAATGTTCAAAATGGCCTCCTTTTCTCTTATTGATTTTTTGTTTGTTTTTTGTTTTTTTAATTTTTATTTTTACTTTATTTTACTTTACAATACTGTATTGGTTTTGCCATACATTGACATGAATCCACCACGGGTGTACATGAGTTCCCAAACATGAACCCCCCCTCCCACCTCCCACCCCATACTGGCACAAAGACAGAAATATAGATCAATGGAACAAAACAGAAAGCCCAGAGATAAATCCACACACATATGGACACCTTATCTTTGACAAAGGAGGCAAGAATATACAATGGAGTAAAGACAATCTCTTTAACAAGTGGTGCTGGGAAAACTGGTCAACCACTTGTAAAAGAATGAAACTAGATCACTTTCTACCACCACACACAAAAATAAACTCAAAATGGATAAAAGATCTAAATGTAAGACCAGAAACTATAAAACTCTTAGAGGAGAACATAGGCAAAACACTCTCTGACATAAATCACAGCAGGATCCTCTATGATCCACCTCCCAGAATACTGGAAACAAAAGCAAAAATAAACAAATGGGATCTAATTAAAATTAAAAGCTTCTGCACAACAAAGGAAAATATAAGCAAGGTGAAAAGACAGCCTTCTGAGTAGGAGAAAATAATAGCAAATGAAGCAACTGACAACTAATCTGCTTTTGAATATACTGTCTAGGTTGGTCACAACTTTCCTTCCAAGGAGTAAGCATCTTTTAATTTGATGGCTGCAATCACCATCTGCAGTGATTTTGGAGCCCCCAAAAATAAAGTCAGACACTGTTTCCACATCTATTTCCCATGAAGTGATGGGACAGGATGCCATGATCTTAGTTTTCTGAATGTTGAGCTTTAAGCCAACTTTTTCACTCTCCTCTTTCACTTTCATCAAGAAGCTTTTTAGTTCCTCTTCACTTTCTGCCATAAGGGTGGTATCCTCTGCATATCTGAGGTTATTGAGATTTCTCCTGGCAATCTTGATTCCAGCTTGTGCTTCTTCCAGCCCAGTGTTTCTCATGATGTACTCTGCATAGAAGTTAAATAAGCAGGGTGACAATATACAGCCTTGGTGTACTCCTTTTCCTGGTTGGAACCAGTCTGTTGTTCCATGTCCAGTTCTAACTGTTGCTTCCTGACCTGCATATAGGTTTCTCAAGAGGCAGGTCAGGTGGTCTGGTATTCCCATCTCTTTCAGAATTTTCTACAGTTTATTGTGATCCACACAGTCAAAGGCTTAGGCATAGTCAATAGAGCTGAAATAGATGTTTTTCTGGAACTCTCTTGCTTTTTTGATGATCCAGCGGATGTTGGCAATTTGATCTCTGGTTCCTCTGCCTTTTCTAAAACCAGCTTGAACATCTGGAAGTTCACGGTTCATGTACTGCTAAAGCCTGGCTTGGAGAATTTTGAGCATTACTTTACTAGCATGTGAGATGAGTGCAATTGTGTGGTCGTTTGAGCATTCTTTGGCATTGCCTTTCTTTGGGATTGGAATGAAAACTGACCTTTTCCAGTGCTGTGGCCACTGCTGAGTTTTCCAAATTTGCTGGCATATTGAGTGCAGCACTTTCACAGCATCGTCTTTTAGAATTTGAAATAGTTCAACTGAAATTCCATCACCTCCACTAGCTTTGTTCATAGTGATGCTTCCTAAGGCCCACTTGACTTCACATTCCAGGAAATCTGGCTCTAATTGAGTGTGAGTGATCACACCATCATGATTATCTGGGTCATAAGGTCTTTTTTGTACAGTTCTTCTGTGTATTTTTGCCACCTCTTCTTAATATCTTCTGCTTCTGCTAGGTCCATACCTTTTCTGTCCTTTATTGAAACCATCTTTGCAGGCTTCCCTGGTGGTTCAAATGGTAAAGCATCTGCCTACAATGTGGGAGACCCAGGTTTGATCCCTGGGTTGGGAAGATCCTCTGGAGAAGGAAATGGCAACCCACTCCAGTACTCTTGCCTGGAAAATCCCATGGATGGAGGAGCGTGGTAGGCTGTGTAGTCCATGGGGTCACCAAGAGTAGGACATGACTGAGCTACTTCACTTTCACTTTGCATGAAATGTTCCCTTGGTATCTCTGATTTTCTTGAAGAGATCTCTATTCTTTCCCATTCTCTTCTTTTCCTCTATTTCTTTGCATTGATCGCTGAGGAAGGCTTTCTTATCTCTCCTTGCTATTCTTTGGAACTCTGCATTCAAATGGGTATATCTTCCCTTTTTGCCTTTGCTTTTTGCTTCTCTTCTTTTCACAGCTATTTGTAAGGCCTCCTCAGACAGCCATGTTGCTTTTTTGCATTTCTTTTACTTGAGGATGGTCTTGATTCCTGTCTCCTGAACAGTGTCACGAATCTCCGTCCATAGTTCATCAGGCACTCTGTCTATCAGATCTAGTCTCTTAAATCTATTTCTCACTTCCACTGTATAGTCATAAGGGATTTAATTTAGGTCATACCTGAATGGTCTAGTGGTTTTCCCCACTTTATTCAATTTAAGTCTGAATTTGGCAATAAGGAGTTCATGATCTGAGCCACAGTCAGTTCCCAGTCTTGTTTTTGCTGACTGTATAGAGCTTCTTCTGGAGAAGGCAATGGCACCCTACTCCCGTACTCTTGCCTGGAAAATCCCATGGACAGAGGAGCCTGGTAGGCTGCAGTCCATGGGGTCGCTAGGAGTCGGACACAACTGAGCGACTTCACTTTCACTTTTCACTTTCATGCATTGGAGAAGGAAATGGCAACCCACTCCAGTGTTCTTGCCTGGAGAATCCCAGGGACTGGGGAGCCTGGTGGGCTGCCGTCTCTGGGGTCGCACAGAGTCAGACACAACTGAAGCGACTTAGCAGCAGAGCAGCAGCAGCATAGAGCTTCTTCATCTTTGGCTGCAAAGAATAGAATCCATTCGATTTCGGTGTTGACCATCTGGTGATGTCCATGTGTAGAGTCTTCTCTTGTGTTGTTGGAAGAGGGTGTTTGCTATGACCAGTGCATTCTCTTGGCAGAACTCTATTAACCTTTGCCCTGTTTCATTCTGTACTCCAAGGCCAAATTTGCCTGTTACTGCTATTTATATGTTAATTTTTTTTTACCAAAACAGTTTCCTTAATTGTACATAGAACCGTAGTTATTACTTTTTAAAAACTGCAGTGAAAACATGAGTTTTGAAAGATTATAAAATGATCTAAAAATATTATTAAAGGGCTGAGATACAGAGGATAGATCATAATCTAAAATCAGAGGAATAAAAAATTGAGTGTGAAAACAACAAAGGGCTACATTCTAAATGAATTACAAAGCTATAAAAATGAATTTATACAAAAGCAATTGCTTGCATGGTGCAGCTTCAGATTAGGAGTCATTGTAATCAAAACAGTCATTTTTGTTGTATTCAGGATCAATCATGCAAAGATCTCCCCTACTTCTCAGGGAAGACTGGGTTGACATAAACTGTGAGATAAGGAGTTACAGTCTCTGTAATTAGAAACCTTGTAGTTATCTAAAAATATAGAAAGTATTACTATATTGCAGGTCTGAAATGGATATCTATACCAAGGCCTCACACCACATGCTAAATCAATTCACCCAGTGAGTGGCAGTCATACACCTGTGACCCTCCTCAACCCATCCACCTTCATCACACAGAAATTCCTGACAATCACAGTAAGAGACCAAGAGTGCAGAAGATTAGCCACCTTTATGTAATGCTGGACAATCTTACTGGTTTCTTCATTTGTTATAAAATATTTAAAAGAAAAATATTAGGCAGTTTCAGTCATAACATATAAACAAGAAGGCATATGAACTATCTAATGTTTTACAGCTCTCAGTTGGGTAGTTTTGTCTTCTGCTGTAATAATGCCAGTTATTCATTTATTTTCATACTAAACATGTTCAGCTAAAGAAGAAAATTATGTGTGTTTGTGGGTGTGGATGTGTATATCTCATGCTGCTGCTACTGCTAAGTCGCTTCAGTTGTGTCCGACTCTGTGTGACCCCATAGACGGCAGCCCACCAGGCTCCCCTGTCCCTGGGATTCTCCAGGCAAGAACACTGGAGTGGGTTGCCATTTCCTTCTCCAATGCATAAAAGTGAAAGTGAAGTCGCTCAGTCGTGTCCGACCCTCAGCGACCCCATGGACTGCGGCCCACCAGGCTCCTCCGCCCATGGGATTTTCGAGGCAGGAATACTGGAGTGGGGTGCCATTGCCTTCTCCGGTATATCTCATATTTATCTGTATATGACATACATATATACTGAATGGCATATGGAATATAAGTGCTAATATTCCATGATATTTGATTTTACATAAATTATGACATGACAGAAGAGATATTTTTAGTGCACACTAATTATTCTCAAACACTATCAGTATTTTTGATTGAGTCCTGAATTACTTTGCACATAGTTTTCACTTGTGTGTGCTAAGTCACTTCAGTCGCCTTCTCCAGATTTTAACTTACTGCTGTCTAGAATTTAGTAGTGTTAATCACCTCACGTGTCATAGGTAAGACTGGTAAAATTATCACTTCAGAGCTTTAGTGAATGAGGAAAAAATCTTTTTGAAAAAGACTTTTTTAGAGCAGTGTTAGGTTTATAACAAAATTAAGAGGGAAATACAGAGATGTTCCCATATAGTCCCTGCTCCCACACATGCATTGTCTTGTGCATCATCAACATCACTCACTAGAGTGGTACATTTTTAAACAAGGATGAATCTACATGGACATATCCTAATCACCCAAAGTCCACAGTTTAGCTTAGAGTTCACTCTTGACGTTGTGTATTCTCTGGTTTGGACAAATGGCATATATCCATCATTGCAATATCATACAGAATATTTTTACTGGCCTATAAGCCCTCTGTGCTCTGCCTATTCATCTCTTCATCCTGCCTGTCTCCTACTCCATACCCCTAGCAACCAATGATCTTTTTATTTTCTCCCCAGTTTTGCCTTTGCTAGAATGTCATATAAGGAATCATACAGCATATAGCTTTTCCAGATTAGCTTCTTTCACTTAGTAATGTGCATTTAAGTTTCCTCCATGGCTTGATAGCTCATGTCTTTTTAGCTCTGAGTAGTATGAATGTGGAGACTTCCCTGGTGGCTCAGACGGTGAAAGCATCTGCCTACAATGCAGGAGACCCGGGTTCAATCCCTGGGTTGGGAAGATCCCCTGGAGAAGGAAATGGCAACCCACTCCAGTATTCTTGCCTGGAAAATCCCATGGACAGAGGAGCCTGGCAGGCTACGGTCCATGGGGTCGCAAAGAGTCGGACATGACTGAGCGACTTCACTTGAGTATGAATGTATTAGTTTCTTTATCCATTTACCCACTGATGGACATCCTGGTTGCTTCCAGATTTTGGCAATTACAATTAAAGCATCATGTGCAGGTTTCTTTGTGGACATAAGTTTTCAAGTCATTTAGATAAATACCAAAGAGCATGACTGCTGGAGTATATAATTAAAGTATGCTTAGTTTTATTATAAGAAACTGCCAACTGTCTTTCACATGAGTTGAAACATTTTGCATTCCCACCAGCAGTGAGTAAGAGTTTCTCTTGTTCTTGCCAGCATTTGTGATATAGGAAAAATCATAAAACTTAAAAAAATATATAACTGCTGATATACAATCTAATAGATACACTGGAACCGAACACACTGCTTTGGAACTTCAAGACTTTCTGCCTTGAACGCCTATGGCTTATCTTAGAAGCATCAAGTGCTGTTTGGACTTCACCTGTTATTTCCCACATGCTCCGCATATGACTATGGAGGTTAACTAAAAGGTCATTCTCAGTTGTGTATCTTTGAGGTTGTCATTCTTGGTTTATTTTGCCATCTAAAGAAATGCACTGTTTGTTCTAATGTGAAAATGTTACCATCACAGTTTGATCTCTCATCCTCTTCTCTTCTTTGTATAACTGCCTTAACAGGTATGTCAAGGATGCCACAATGCCATTGATCCCGAAGTGCAGCGGGTGACCTATAACAACTTTAGCTGGCATGCGTCCACAGAGTGCTTTCTGTGCTCCTGCTGCAGCAAGTGTCTCATTGGGCAGAAGTTCATGCCCGTAGAAGGGATGGTTTTCTGCTCAGTGGAGTGTAAGAAGATGATGTCTTAAGAGGAGAGCACCAAGCAATATTGAGCCCTAGCTATCCAGAGTGGTCTGCATTTCTACTATAAAATGCAATTTGGAAAAATAAAAGGAAAAAAAAAGAAACTATAAAGGAAACCAGGAAATTTTGTTCAGTATCTTTCTTTGATGTTTTTCCTAACCAAATTTTTGCATCTCAATTTTTAAAACCTGCTTTAAGCATTTAATTTTTAAAATGGTAAAGAGTTTTACCTTTCTTTGGCTTTCCAGATGTAAAATCTTTTGAGTTGGAAGCTTGAGTTTAATGTCTTCATATTCCTACCTTCTTTGTGCCAAACACAGTATATATGAAACACTTAAAACTTAGTGTTTGAATGGAAAGATGAGCATTTCATGTTCTATATTCTTTTTCCCTTCTTGTATAAAAATGAAAAGGAAATTAAACTTGCCCTAATGCCAAGGCTGTACGTTTATTGCCTCATCTTATTCGCTGAATTTTATAGTGATACACAGTGAATTCTTTTGACAGAGAAAATAGAAATGCAGCATAGTATGAAGAACCATTATCATTTTAATGTCTATGCATTTGCTATTTCCTAACTTAGGCAGAGATGGCTTTACTGCATATCTCTATTTTTTTTAATATGCTCTACCTCTCAATATTCTCTTTGTAAGCTGATCACCTCCATTTGTGGCCTTGAATATTTTATTGTCACATGTGGCTTCCACACTTTTTACTTCAATAGATGATTTTTGGCAAGCCACTCATTTATATTTTCAATCCAAAGAACATGAATACTTTTTTGTATCCAAGAAGCTATAACTTGTACTCTTTGCACTTGGCTGTGTGGTTTGAATAGACTTTTTGCATGGTTTCCATTCTTTTCTAATGGATACTGTCCTATGATATGATGCCTGTTCGTGAATATATAACAAATGTCTTCTTTGCCTGTATACTTCCTTCCTTAGGTATTTCTAATGTTTATTTTTCCTTTTCTACTTCCATACAAAGCTATGCACTATGAAAATTAAATGGAATGAATATGTATTATTATTCAAAATAAAGTCTCTTTCACTTTAATAATTATAACTTTATTTCTTGTATCTTTTTCGTTTGAGAGCCAAAAAGTCCTTCTGCAATTAAGTATTTGTTACAGCAGGGGGCAGTGTTTCCAAGGATAAAAAATAACCTGACAAATAAGGGCTACTTCCTGACAAAACAAAACAGAAACTAGACTTTTCATTATGCTGAAGGGCTAAGTTTTATGAAACTTCATAACAAGTGAAAGCATTTAAATAGTTGGTTTTCAAGTCACGCATGAGTTTTTTCTTTCAGAAAAAAGAAAGTGTCATTTTAATTGAAGTCGGGAAAGCTATGTTCTTTTCAGGTAAGTCTAACAAGTATTAACTCTTATACTCAAATTGCAACTCTGGATTTCTATGAATTTTTTCACAGCAGCCTATTGTGAAAAAGGAAGCAAACGTGGAATAGTTGTAGCTTTGTTCTTCCTAATATTAGCAGGTTATGAGGTGGTGTGTTTTTTTCCCCTCAGTCTAAAGTATTTGTCACAGTAGAAGTAGCACTTTTCTCTGACACATACCCAGGATAATTTGATTATTTTTGAGCTCATATTTGTTTGGCTAATAGTGTTTCTCCTAAATTCTATACCCCACACCCCCACCCATCCCAACTCCACACTCACTAACATACCAGCATTCCACATCTCTTCCCTCTCTGCATTATGCTTTCCTTAGCCATGAAGAAGTGAGTTGAACACGTCACCTTATCCAAGAAGTAATCTAATCCTACATATAATTTTAAATGCTAATGTCACAGATATCCATCATTGTCTATAAGTATCACTTTATGCTTTCTCTAGTTTACCTTTGTCTCAAATGGCAAAAGATATATTTTCCATTGCATTTTTTCTGTGAAGTTTAACAGCTTAATTTTCCCAAACATGGCTAAGTGAGAATAAACTGAAACAGTTTCTCTGCAGTTAACAGAACTACTCTTCACAGGTCTGCCTGCGCAGCCTCTCCTCTCCTGGAGCTGAGATTGAAGCAGGCTGTTTTGGAGATGGAGAAGCTCAAGAAATTTGGTTAAATCCGTCTCTCGCTACCTGAGATACTGATTGCATGATTTCCTGGAAGAAGAAACTTAGTTTTACTTTGGTCTTGTAATGCAATAGAATGAACTGTAATGAAATGTAATGCAAGAGAATGTGCACCATTTTCATTGTTTATCACTTTTTTTTTCTTTTAAAAAAGGGTGTTCAAATACTTTGCCCTTTAAGCACTTAACAAGAGAGTAAGATGGTTACTAGATTTATAAGATTTTCTTTTCCTCTAGCACTTAGGATATGGTCACCCCACTTTATATAGTCATCACTTTATATTCTGCATTGACTTCAGTTCTAAATAATGGCTTACTTGATACAGGTGCCAGCATTAAATCCTTCCCTTGCAATGGGGAAAAGATAAGAAAGTAATATTTCTATCTGAATGTGTACATTTTTTCCTTCAAAAATAGATATGAAGAATAACCTTTTGGCCTACTGAACTTCCTATGGGGTCAGTAAATGGAAATTTCTATCATCCAAATCCCATTTAAGTTATATTTTTCAAATATATAGCTTATCCCTTTTTTGTACTCAGTATAGCAGGCATTTGACTAACATGTCTGTGTATTGATAATTAGCAGTTGAGAGACCCTTAGCCTGAGAGGGACTAGATAGGAGGGACAGGATACTGGAATATGAACCACACAATAAAGGTACCACAGACAGTAAGAAAATAAATGCCTTTCCCCTCTTATTCACCTGTTCAGCAGTGAGTGCTTGAGAACAGCAATGTTAGATGCAGAAAGAGAAGGGAGATATTTCTTTCCTGAGACCCAGGAAGTTCGAAAGAAGATTTTGACACATCAGTTGGTGGAGTATATTGAAGTAATACATTTAGCATCCTTATTGGAAGAATCAGACATATTAGAATGACTAATCATGAACTCATCCACAGAATTTGCATATCCTATTCATCTTTTAAGGGCTTCCCAGGTGGCTCAGTGGTAAAGAATCCTCCTACCAATGCGGGAGATGCAAGTTTGATCCCTGGGTTGAGAAGATTCCCTGGAGTAGGAAATGGCAACCCACTCCCATAATCTTGCCTGGAGAATCCCATGGACAGAGGAGCCTGGCGGGCTGCAGTCCAGATTGTTTCCAAGGGTTGGACACGACTGAGCACACATGTATTCATCTCTAAACAGAAGGATTTTGCTCTTAACTTTTGAATACAGTTGTAATTTTAAGAAATCAGTGCATTTTTGTTATCCAGTCCCTTTAAGAAATACAAGTTGCTCAAGAAACTAGTCATCATACTTTACAGTATGGTGTCTTTTTTATTTAATTTTTTTTTTTTTAATGAGGGGCTGAAGGTTGTTTTTCCTTTAATCAACTCTAGCTGAAGCTTCTGTGACTCTGAAGTCTTCAAGCACAGATTTCCAAATCTGACTTTGAAGTATTTCAGCCCAATTTCACCAAAGTCAAGAGATTCATTACTGACTCATTCTTAAGGAATTTTCAACACGCAGTGTTTAAGCTCATCCAACTTCACCATGGTTACCAAAGAGACACCACAGCCCAAGATGAGCATTAAGCCTTTGTCTTAAGATGCCCTGGCACATCTGAACTTGTCTTCTGGCTGTTCACTTAATTCCTCAGAAAACTTATGACTCTATCAGTGCCTCCATAAAATAGCACTTCACCACACATTCTTGTTAGATATGTCCTGCCCCGCCCTGACTTCTCCCAATCTGAGTGCTCAGTGAGAACTCTTAACATTGAACTAGATATTCATATACATGAAAGGACTCACTGGGGTACATGGGTGTGTTTTGAGCAAACAACCTAAAACGCATTCTTGCTTGATTAATGAGATTTTTTTTCATGTATTTACTAGATGTTTAAATAGCTTTAACTAAGTACTTTGCCTCTTCATGGGCTGACAGCATGTCACTGTAGCTTCTGTTTAATCTGATAATGTATTTTGAAACCCTCAAGACATCATTAACCTTTCATATTGTTTTGAATGCCATTTTATGCTGACATTTTTAAAGGAGACTATTGATTTTTCTTCAGTGATACTTTTCCCCAGGATATCTTGACCTTCAAACAATAACACAAACAACTTGTACCCAAGTATCTTTACTAGAGCCAGCCATTGAATGCAGAAACATTTGAATTGACATTCCCAAGTAGTGACTAACTTTGAAAGCATCATGGCATAGTTCAAAGGAGGGCTGGGGTTAGGAGTCTAGAGACCTGGCTAAGTCCCACTGATCCTCTCTCTCACAGTTACAGTGAATAGAACAGAGGAAAGATTGTTGGATTTGAGGAGTCTAGGAAATAACAGGCCTGAGTGTGGGTTGGACATCTACAAATATATTGAAGTCACCAAGAACGGTAACTTCAAAATTGGGAAAGGAGTACGTCAAGGCTGTATATTGTCACTCCCTTTTTTTAACTTACATGCAGAGTACATCATGTGAAATGCCAGGCTGGATGAATTACAAGCTGGAATCAAGATCGCTGGGAGAGAGAACAAACTCAGACATGGAAATGATATCACCCTAATAGCAGAAAATGAAGAGGAACTAAACAGCCTCTTGATTAGGGTGAAAGAGGAAAGTGAAAAAGCTGGCTTAAAACAACATTCAAAAAACATTTGAATGGCATCTGGTCCCATCACTTCATGGCAAATAGATGGGGGAAAAGTAGCAACAGTGGCAGGTTTTATTTTCTTGGGCTCTAAAATCACTGTGGATGGTGGCTGCAGCTATGAAATTAAAAGACACTTGCTCCTTGCAAGAAAAGCAATGATAAACCTAGAGAGCATAGTAAAAAGCAGAGCCATCACTTTGCTGACAAATGTCCGCATATTTAAAGGTATGGGCTTCCCCTGGTGGCTCAGTGGTAAAAATCTGCCTGCAATGCAAGGGTAGCAGGAGATGCAGGTTCAATCCCTGGGTTGGGAAGATGCTGGAGGAGGAAATGGCAACCCATTCCAGTATTCTTGCCTGGAGAATCCCGTGGACAGAGGAGCCTGGCAGTCCATAGGGTTGCAAAGAGTCAGACACAACTGAAGCGACTTAGCATGGTTTTTCCAGTAGTCATGTACAAATGTGAGAGTTGGACCATAGAGAAGGCTGCAAATCAAAGAACTGATACTTTGAAACTGTGGTGTTGGAGAAGACTCTTGAGAGTCCCTTGGACTGCAAGGAGATCAAACCAGTCCATCCTAAAGGAAATCAACCCGGAATATTCATTGGAAGGACTGATGGTGAAGCTGAAACTCTAGTAGTTTGGTCAGATGTGAAGAGCCGACTCACTGGAAAAGACCCTGTTGCTGGGAAAGATTGAGGGCAGGAGGAGAAGCGGGCAACAGAAGATGGCATCAGCAACTCAATGGACATGAGTTTGAGTAAACTGGGAAATAGTGAAGGACAGGAAGCCTGGCATGCTGCCATCCATGGGATTCAAAGAGTCAGACAAGACTTAGCAACTAAACACCACCACCACTGAGAATAACAATAGGGAAATTAGCAGAGAGAAGAATGAGCCAGAGGCTAAAGTCATGTTAAAAAATGAAGGTGTGCTGGATTTGATAGAACATGGCATCTAAGGATAGAAATAGATGGTAAAGTCTGTAGCCATGTACTAGATACATTTTAAAGAGCTGTGACTGAGGAAACAAAAAGGAATTGACATGAAACCAAGAAGGATCTTGAAGGGCTCCTGGGCACAGAAGTCTTCTTATGCCCCATTTGTTGTAGGCAAGACTCCAGTCTTCTCTGAGTTCCAAAAGGCAGATTCGGACAGGTGCTAATCAGAGGAGAAGCAGCCAAGAAACCACGTGAGGCAACGTTAAAGGGACCAGAGAAGCTCTTAAAGATCGGAGACCAACCATCTGAGGCCCTGCAGATACCCTAATCTTGTCAGCTGCTGCTACTAAGTCACTTCAGTCGTGTCAGACTCTGTGCGACCCCATAGACAGCAGCACACCAGGCTCCCCCACTCCTGGCAACCCCATATAAACCCCATTTTTGCTATAAAACTCCATCAAATTCCCCAAGGTTGTGAAACCTAGCTTTCGAAGGCAGGAGCTCACTTGTCCCCCTTTGCATGGCCAAACAATAAAGCTATTCTTTACCCCAAACTCTATCTCAGATTCAGTTTTGCATTGGTGTACAGAGAGGCTGGGCTTTTGGCATCAGAAATAACAATGAGGAATGAGGAAGATACCTACTCCACTGGCATTGCAGAACTCCCATATGGGAGAAAAAGTAGCTGGCCTCTGCTTGAAAGACTTTGAGGGATAACCAGGGATCAGTTGGAGCAAGATGAAGCTCTTGAGAGTACAAGGGAGTTTGCAGTTCATAGAAGTTGAATTTTAGAGGGCCCAGAGGTAAAGTTAAGGAGTGTAGGAAGGAAAAGAGCCAAATTAGGAAATTCACAAAGAAGAATGGATATCAAGTTTCCAAATGAGGCCAGAAAAATCTAGATATCTGGGGTAAACAGGACTGAGGGGCATACCAAGTTTAGCCTGCTAGTGAAGGATGAGCTTTTGGCTGTAAATAACTAAAAACACAGCTAAGATTAACTTGAAGACCAGACATAGGCTAGTCCAAATTTGGCTCAGAACAAGCTGTTTGTAATCTCTATGCTCTGCTATCCTCTCCGTGTTGCATTCCATTCTCAGGTTTGTCCTTCCATTCAAGCACCCCTCCTTCACATAATAGCATCCAAGATACAGAGCAGAGAGAGGGCAAAAGGTTATTTTACTTTCTTAATAAGGAGAAAAATCCCCAGAGGCCCCAGCAGACCTACCTACCCTTCCATTTCATTAGCTAGAACTAATTCACATGCTCCTTCACATGAGAAGAAAAAAACAGTAGCTAGAGTTGACTTATCTGATCATAATTCATACTCTGAGTACTGGACACATGACCATCCAGAGCAAAATCAGTGTTCTGATATAGGAAGAAAAGAAATGACCATTGAGTTGTTGAATGGCAAAGACCACATAAATGAATAGTCATTTAGAACTCAGAGTCTTTTAGCCAGGCAATTGTTTATGAAAGTTGGGGTTTCTGTTGGCCTGTGAGATGAGACAGGGGCATCATTTGGGAGCATCTTTCTTAGGCAGGATGTCACTTACATGACCAGAGGTTATGTGGAGGCAGAGCAAGACAAACTGTGAAGTCCTTAGGATGACATTATCAGATTTTGCTTGGCTTGCCTCACCACCACCACCATCTCATTCTGTCTATCTAATGTGTGCCTTAAAATGGTAAATAACAAAATGAATTAAGTGAGATCTCTATAAGCCATGAAAATTAAGTGAGAATTTTACTAAGTTTGATCGAATTCATTTGGTCATTTCTAAAAAATACAGCATTAGAAGAAACAGCTCAGGAGCTGTAAGCTAAAAAAAAAAATCAAGGTTTACTTAAATATTTAAAAAATATATTGCTACAAAATCAAAGTACATTGCTCCAGCAATACTTATTTTAAAAATTCCCTCTTCTGTCCTGCCTGTTTTCCTCAGACCTCCATCTGCTCTGTCCACAAGTCCCCCAAACCCCAATCTTGTCCAACTTCTCCTCTCTTGACCTCTGCCATTTCCATTTCTCTCCAGTGCCTCATCCATTCACTCACTCACTCAGTTAATGTTAACTGAGCATCTGCTATATGTCTGGAATGGCCGCAGTTTGCAATGTAGTAAATGAGACAAGATCCCTGCTGTTATGGTGCTTTATGTTCTAGAGAGAAGTAAAGAATTCTAACACACAAAAAGGAAATGTGGCCAACTGGGGAAAATAAGGTGCAAAATCAGAATATATACAAATAACAAATGGAGGTCAAAGCCATTAAAATATTAAAGAATAAGGACCTACCTAGTAGCTACAAATGGAAGTCCACATTACTCTATGATTCTAAGCATTGCCCTTTATCTTTACAAGTGAGAATTGGGAACCTCTTTGACACTCTGAGTGGACTGAGGGAAGGCTGTGAACTCTCTCACATGGATTATTTACCCCACGGCCTAAGAAAATTACTATTAGATGTCAGTACTAATAGAGCTTCACTCTCCAAAGGAAGGCATTCATTTCCACGTTTCTGAAATTGAGAATGAGAAAAATAACTGTAATTTCCCTTTAATTTTACTTCCAGGAAATTTTGAACAAAATCTGACCCTCCACTAACATAGCAACTATAACTCAAGTATCTCTATTATTTTTCCAGACTATATGATTATATGAGTTCCCCCTTTGACCTGCTTCAGATTCTTTGTGGAACTAGGTAGCATATCTTTTTGGTTAGCATTATTTTTGTTCCTTTTCCAAATGGCCAAAAAGATTACTCATCATAAAGGTACAGGCAGGAAGTCAATGGCCTAAAGAAAGAACAGAAATAGTCTGGGCAGCCATCAGATCTCTTCCCATCTTTCTCTCATTCCAGGTCTCCCATGCACATCTGCTCCATTTTTCTCTTTGCTGTAGACACATTCTCTCCAGTCCTCAGTCCAGTGAAAGAGAGCTGCCCTAACATTTCTGGGTTCAGTCACAATGAGAGACTGATGGGCTGTCTCTAGGTTCTGATTCCAAATTTCCCCCAAAGAAAATCTAATTAATACTAGTTGTTTCATACTGGACAAAATAGTTTAATTCCAGAGGGTAGACGCATGCAATGTAAGTAAACAGTTAAAAATCTGCCTGAATGAGATTTGAGGGAGAAACAGTGAGAATAAGGGGGGCAGGTAGGGTCAGCTATTTAGGGAGTCATTGTGAGCAGAAAGATATTTCTCCAGATGACTCTTGTAATTGCAAACATGTAGATAGTTAGAATGATAGTGTGATGTTGTGTTTTAGTCACTAAGTTGTGTCTGATTCTTTGCAACCCCATGTACCAGGCTCCTCTGTCAATTGGATTTCCCAGGTAAGAATAGTGGAGTGGGTTGCCATTTCCTTCTCCAGGGGATCTTCCTGACCCAGAGACTGAACCCACACGTCCTGCATCGGCAGACGGATTCTTTACCACTGAGCCATGAGGGAAGCCCAACAGTGTGATAAACACTGCCTATTTCCAGTGGAACTATATTTCCCAGCATCCATTACAGTTGTGTAGGGCTTTGTGATTTTGTTCAATAGAATATGAACAAAAATAAGCAGTTTCCTTCTATTCTTGGCCTTAAAAAAATCAGAATCCCCCAGAAGATGGTGGAGCCAAGAAATAAACTGTTTCACTTTGGAACATATGTAAGCCAGAAACAAACTTTTACTGTTGTAAGCACTGAGATTAGGTTTGTTTGTCATAGGAATTAACCTTTCCTAACTAATACCGATAAATAAAGCAGACCTTTTTCTCATTCTGCAAACATCCCTTGACTTGGTCATGTGTTATACTGGGATGCTGGGGAATTGGGGGTGAACAAGGCAAGGCTCCTGTTCTTGCATTCTTCTCTTGCTCTTTTCTCCATAGTCTCATGTAGGAGACGGGTAAATTGGGAATTAAAATAGTGAAGACCTGTCCCCTAGAGAAGACGATGAAAATGATCCCAGAGTGACTGTGATACTGAAATGTCTTCTCTAATAGCAGAGGTTATATTTACTTTTCTTAGGTGAGTGGATGGATAAATAGAAGAAACACTGCAAAAACATAGTCTTAAAAGACCTATCACAGTGGGATTGAAGGACAGGAAAGAGTCAAGGACAACTCTGAAGCCCCAGCCCTGCCATTTGAAAGGATGACAGTGAAATCCAGATAAATGGGAAAGCTGCTTAATGGGGGAGCTAGGTTGAGAGAAAAAATGATGAGCTTGCTTTGGAACACACTGAGTTTGAGGCAGGTGGAAAGATAAGTTTTGAACCTGAAATCTGATGCTCAAGAAAAACCTCTGGCTGCAGATATAGAAAAAGAAACCAATGGATAAAAGTTACATTAGTATCTCATATTAACTTACAAAAAGGGGCCCAAGTTTTCTTATGAAATGTGACTATATGTCAAAAATACTCTTGAAATGATTTTCATATTACTTTTCCTGGGTGTAATTAAAGACATCTATTTCCTCTTTTTTGAGAAAATGAAAAGTATACTAACAGTTTTGGTACTTCCACAATATACATTCCAAGCTCTGAACAACCATAACCTTTCTGTGTTTCAGTTTCTCATCTGTAAAATACAAACATCAATCCCTATGTGGCAGATTGCATTTTGAAAAATAGCTGTGGTAATAGTTCTGGTCCTATATCCTCTTCCAGAACCTTGCCACTCACCATCTGGAGTCTGTCTTCCCTCGCCTTGAACCTGAGCAGGACTTTGTAACTACCTGGATGAAGAGAATGTGACATGCATGCCTTCCTAGGCTAGGTCATAACAAGTGATATGACCTCTCCAGGCTCTCTGCCTCAAGGATTGTACCTAGTCACCATACTGTAAGGAAGACAAAAATAGCCCACTTAGTCCATGTGGAGAGAAACTAAGGCTCCCAGTCCAATATCAACATCAACTGCCAGAAACGTGAGTGAATGATTCTTCAAATAATTCCAATCCAGAGCTTTGAATCTTCCAGCTGAAACCCTGAGATTGGCAGAGACAAGCTAAACCCATGTGTCCTGTCCAACTTCTGGAACCATAGAATCCATGAGCATAATAAATGGTTACTTAGTGCCACAAAATTTGGGGTAATCTGCTATGCAGTCATGATATCTATAACACCTATTGAACAGGATTATTACATACGTGTTTTACAGGAATCTTCTGCATTACTATGCATAATACATATATATACACACATATGTATGTATTATAATATATACACATTATACTTTATACACAAAGCATTCCTGCAAAATATGTAAATTTGCTACAGATACTACAAAATTTTATTTTTATAAATATAGGATTTTATATTTATATAAATTTATATTTAGTTTATATTTAGGCAAAAATTATATAAAAATTTATATATAATAAATATATATATTAAATATATATTTATGCTTTTATAGAGAGAGAGCAAACACTACAGGCAAAGCTGTTGACATAAAGGGTTTCATCCCAGAGAGAGAGTTCCTCAATCCTATTGAAGGCTGAGAATATTTCTTGCTTCTTTATTTATAAAATGAACATATGAATTTCCATTACTTATCTCCAGCCAAAAAAATCTTTGGGGGATAATCACAAAGCCTTTATCAAAGTACGTAATGTGGATTTTACCAAAGGAAGAGTTAACAGCTTTAGAATCATCTTTCTTACTTGTGTGTGTTGGGACAAGCATTATTAAACGAGAGAAAATTTGGACTGAAACATTTTCTTTAAACAAAATTCATTCTTAGTCACTATCCCCTTTTTAAAATTCCCTTTAGAGTCTTTTGAACAACTGAATTAGTCACTGTTCTAAATGTTTTATGCATATACACTCACTCAATCCTTATAACCACACTTTCAGGTAGGTATTTTTATTAAATCTTTTGACAGATAAGAAAACTGAGGACAGTGGAATTATGTAATTTGGCCCGAGTCACAGACCTAGGAAGGGGAGAAACTGAAATTCACATTCTGGCAATCTGGCCCAAAAGTCTGAATTCTTATTCACCTCACTATACTGCCATAGCAAGTATATGTAACTTCCCTTTCATATAAACTATGTCAAGACCACATAAAATTTTTTTTTTACTTTTTTGCCTTTGCACAGGGATTTCTTATATGCACCTCTGCATCTTCCAAAAGATTTAGCTCATCCTTTAGAGGAAGTTTTTCTCTCCTTAAGGAGTTGCTCCACATCACACTGATCATGGGCCACGCAGCCAGCAGCAGCCCTGTGTCAGCCTGCTAAAGACAAAATCCTTTCTGTTTCCCAACCAAATCCCTCATATTTTGAGCTGAAAGCAAGAACTGCCCTGCTGAGGTGCCAAGGGAAACATACTTACGTTATGAACTGTTTCTAACAAATGTTTTGGAGATTTTAAAGGGACAGCTTTCTAAATATCTGAGACATTTGCAAACAACCCCAGAAACAGGCCAGCTTTGCAGCCCAAGCATTGCTTCTGGTTGTATAATCTTCTTTCTGAAAACAGCTGTTGCAATGCCCGGTTATCTATTGTCCAATGATAACAACAGATGTTTTCTAGGGTTAAAGTAACCAAAATAATCTAGGTCTTTGGTTTTTAAATGTGCATTGCTAATATAATTTTGGCATTCTTTAACAGATTTCAAAGTGGAATCAAACGTTTTGTTTATAGAGTTTATATTCACTCCACAAAGTTCAAGATATTTGGCAGTGCTAGGGAAAACTTGAAAAGAGTAACAAAAGATTACCATGAGGAATTCAAAGCTGCCTTGTATGGTAACACTGATTCAAACCACCACATTGCTCAGCATTATAAACTTAGCTGTAGTTTTAAGGAATGATCAGTGTGTAGCTGCAGAGATAGCTTAGTATAACAAAGTGGTTTGCCCATTAACAATGAATAACAGACTTTGGAAAATTTATAATTAATGTCTCAGTTTTGAAAACATTGAAGAAATGAGAGAGAAATAAAGAGAGAGAGAACTGTTCATTTTATTAGCTTCTTTGACTTCTTCAGCACCAGCAGCTCCGCCTTGCCTTGTAATTGTAAACTGCACACTTTTGCCAACCTGGAATGCACACTGTGTTCCTGCCCAGTCCCAGCTCACTCTGAATCTGAGCACTCTCAAACCCTGCTCTCCCAAGCTCTTGATTTGTTGGCAGTCAGTAAAAGGGGTTTCCTTATGAATCATAGTGCGTGGGGAGACTGAGTGGTATACCCCTCACTTGTGCCATAATCTGTATGGAATGCATTTGAAATAGAAGACAAATCTAGAGTTTAGTTCAACATCTGACTTCAAGCACACTATCAAAAAAAAAACTGGAGTGCAATATGGAAAAAGCACTGTGTCTCTACTGCTTTGGAAAAGTTTATTCCCATTAACATTGTCTCCAAAGGGACAGGAACTAAGTTGCACACTTTTGGGCTCTGAGCTCTGATTAGGAAGCAGTCCATTACTTGACCCTTTTAGATGACCCAGCTTTCCTCGTCAGTTAATGTGCTTTTATCCCATCCTTTGGTGTGCTGAAGTGGAAAGGCATGTGTTTGAGAAAACTGAGCTGCCATAAATAATAGTTTTCATCAGTCCTATTGAACAAATGTGAAGTCTGATGGCTCACATCATTAACTGCAAGAAGACTAAGAATATTGAAAGATAGGTATGTTTATAAAAGTCAGAATAGATGTGGGAACACTTTCCCACCACTTGTCATCACCTGTTTATATTACATAAAGAAAATGGATTTACTTATCAGCAATATGCATGTTATCTGGCAAAATGAATTGCAACTAGCTATCAAGTTCTAAATTTCATTTTAAAGAAACTAGATACACTGTAGGGCTTCCCTGGTGGCTCAGAGGTTAAAGCATCTGCCTCCAATGTGGGAAACCCGGGTTCGATCCCTGGGTTGGGAAGATCCCCTGGAGAAGGAAATGGCAACCCACTCCAGTATTCTTGCCTGGAGAACTGTAAGAACCAAATCTTCTTTTCTTCTTAGACTGCATTAATCACTCAAATATCTTAAATGGAAAAAAAAAAAAAAACAACCTAGTAAAAGTACCCTGAATACTCATCAGAAGGATTGATACTGAATCTACAATACTTTGGCCACCAGATGTGATGAACTGACTTAATGGAAAAGACCCTGATGCTAGGAAAGATTGAAGGCAAAAGGAGAAGAGGGAGGCAGAGGATGAAATGGTTGGGTAGCATCGCTGATTCAGTGGATAAGAACTTGAACCAACTCCAGGAGATAGTGAAGGACAGGCAGGCCTGGCGTGAGGTAGTCCATGGAGTTGCAAAGAGTCAGACACAGCTTAGCAACTGAACAACAACAACAAAGGCATTTTGAATGAACAGAAAAATTGGGAAATATGTGGCTACAAGTTTAGAATTTGCCCTAAAAGCTTGTATCAAGCTCACATATTCTCTCAAACTATAGAGGATAAATCATGTTGACTACTAGGCAATAAAATGATTATACCTTCTTAGTTCATGAATCTTTGATTAATAGTCAGAGAAATAAGTCAAGTTATGTTACTTATATTCCTTGCAACATGTATTTCCTGGTAAAGGTGAATGATGTGAGAAAAGAGGAATTAATAATAAGTAATCCTTTTTGGGATACCATGACTTGATGCAAAATTCCCTTCATATCAATCATCTGATACAGTCACTGGATATGGCTGATGTTAGCAATCTCATAAGTATGTAGAAAATAACAAGCATGTGTTAACTCAATTATTCAACAATCAACCTCTCAAGGCTTACCAAATTTTGTGATGTTTACAAGGTGTAAAAGAGGTATATAACCTCAAGAAGCTCACTATAGGGGAAGAAGCAGACATGCCAACAAGTAATTAGTATACTGCATGTTAAACCATCAATAGATGGAACCATTCTTCCATACATCTGGCTGTTCTTGAGTTATACCTTTTATAATAAACTGGTGTTCTTGTAAGTAAACTATGTTCCCAAGTTTTATGAACCTCCCTAGTAAATTAATTGACCAAAGGAGTAGGCTCTAGGGACCCCCAACTTACAGCCAGTGGTCAGATCCCAGGTAAAAACCTGGACTTGTGACTGGCATCTGAAGTACAGGGGAAGCAGTTTTGTGGATCTGGGCCCTTAACTTGTGGGATCTGATGCCATCTCCAGGTAGATAGTATCAGAATGAAGTTAAACTGTAGAATACCCAATTGCTGTCACAAAATTGTCTGGTGTGGGAAAAGTACCACATATTTAGTGATCAGAAATGCCAGAAGTAAAGTAGTGCAGTGTGATTGCAAAGAAACACAGATCTGGCCACTGAAGTGTTCTCTGTGAGCAGGAAAAGGAACACACAGGAATGTGGTCTTTTTTTCTTTTCTTTTTTTTTTTTTTTTCAGAAGAGAGATAGAGCAGTAAAGGGCAATTCATATAACGCCATTTGCAGCAACATGGTGGACCTAGAGATTGTCAAACTGAAGGAAGTCAGACAAAGAAAGACAAATGTCATGATATTGCTTACATGTGAAATCTAAATTTTAAAAAATAGTAAAAATGAACTTACCTATAAAACATAAATAGACTTACAGATGTAGAAAACAAACTTATGGTTACCAGGAGATAAGGGGGAGAGGGATAAATTGGGAGATTGATATTGACATATATATACTATTATATATATACAATAATAACTAAGAAGGACCTACTGTATAGCACAGGGAACTCCACTCTGTAATGGCTTATATGGGAAAAGAATCTGAAAAAGAGTGAATATATGTGTATGTATAACTGATTCACTTTTTTCTTCACCTGAAATTAACACAATGTTGCAAATCAACTGTACTACAATAACTTTTTTTAAAAAAGACATTGTGCAGGAACAAGACATGAGTATGGGATGAAATGAGTTTGTAGTAATTTTTGATTATAAAGAGAAGGAATATTGGTGGAGACACTGACAGACTTCAGGCTGGCAAAGAAGAAAGGCAAGGTGTGAGTCTTACTGCAAGGGTTGCAAAGGAATATGGCAAGATCTGGGAGTTGGTGATGAACTGGGAGGCCTGGTGTGCTGCAGTCCATGGGGTCACAAAGAGTCAGAGATGACTGAGTGACTGAACTGAACTGAAGGAATATGGACTACACAGCAATATTTTCCAAAAGGTGTTTTATGAACTATTAATTTCATAGACTACTTGTTTCTTGGGTTATTTATAGTAAACTGAAAGCTTCTTATTCAAGTAAGTTTGAGGAATGCTGGATTTCTTTTCTGCAGTTCTCAGAGTCTTCAGTATGCTAATCCATATGGCTATACAAAAAGGGTAGAAAAGAGAATTTCCCACATTTATTTGACCAAAAAACCTTATTTCGCACAGGTTACTTTGAAGAACCAGTGTTCCACATAAGGTAATTAGGAAATGATACTATAAAGAGTTGAGTGGAATTGAAAGTCTTAATTGTTAAAGGTCAGAGAGTTTTGTGGCCAAATCTGCATTTCAGAAATGCAACTTTGGCAAGATTAGGGAAAATGGATTGGAAGTGAGACAGAGTTGGAAGATGAGTGAGGAAGCTAAGAGAAAAATCTAAGCAAAGGCCATGAAAAAGAAGGGAAAAGTCTGAATTGGGGAAATTTTCAGAATTGACCGCACCAAAGGACTAATTGGACATGGAGAGTAAAGAAGTGCATGAGAAGGGAAAAATAACTAATAACTTAACCAAGTAGTCCAAGGTAACATCATCCATAATGAGACAGATTGACACCATATTCTTACTGATAAAATATGTTAAGGAGGATACAGTATCACCTACATTATATTCCAAATAATATACAACCTGAAAATAATTTTCTTAAGTCTTTATTGAATTTGTTACTATATTGCTTCTGTTCTATGTTTTGTGTTTTAGCCACAAGGCATTTTAGCTCCCTGCCCAGGGATCCAAAAGTCTTAACCACTGAACCTCTAGGCAAGTCCCTAAAACTAATCTTGAAAAATATCAGATAACCCAAGTTGACAGACATAAAATCAATGGACTGATCTCTCTAAAAATGTCAATATCACAAAAGACAAAGAAAAGCTGAAGAACCTTATCAGATCAAGGGAGACTAAAACCTGGACCAGGAAAAAATATGCTATAAAAGACATTAAAAAGGCAACTGGAGTGACTTGAGTAGGTCCTGCGGATCAGATAATAGCATTGTAGCAGTTAATTTTTGATTCTGAAAACTTTTACTGTGATTATTAGGAGAATATTCTTATTCTTAGAAAACAACAGTGAAATATTTGGAGTGGGGTACATGAGGTCTGTAATTCACTATCAAAAAGAACAGAAAAAGTTACATGAATATATGCATGCATATAGATATATGGAGAGGGAGAGAGAGAGAGAATATGAAAAAATGTTAAAAAACTGGTGACCAATCTAGGTGAAGGGCATTTGGAAATTTTTAGTTCTTTTTGGAAACTTGTGTGTAAATTTAAAACTATTTCAAACTAAAACACTAAAAAAAAAAAAGTAATTCAGCCATTTCACTTGCAATGCCAAGAGGTGCAAAATATAAGTCAATGAAGTTTTTGCAGTTTCTAGCATCAGTGATGAATGGACCATACAGGCTAGGGAGGAGTAGGACAGAGAGAGGAAGGTGGAGTTCTGTTTGGGGCATGTTTCATTAAAAAGACAATATCATGTCCAGGGAAACATGGCTGGTAAGGTGTGACTGAAGTTCTGGAAATAGCGCACATGAGTCAAAAATTTTGAAGACATCATTATATATGATGGTCTCCACCTGCTGATATTTTAAATTAAATGACAGTTTCTCTTTTCATTCAAACAACTTTTAGTTGAGCCAGAGCAAATTTGCAACTTTAATTAGGGCTTAATCTTTAGTCCCTAAATATGACATGTGACATTTTACCACCTTTTTGATAAGCCAGACTCTTCCCAAAAAGATACTGACATAAATGACTTGGTTATAATTAAAATTATATTATATTAAATAACTGATTCTCAATGGGTGTTAGGGATCAATAGCCACACCCTGGCTTCCTAGACATTAACAGTAATTAAGATTTTGTTCATGTCCTCAAAAAGTTGATTGAAAATATAATAACATATTAGTTGAGATTGAGTTCAGTTGACTCAAAAATACCAGTCACGTGTTTTTAATCTTCCTAAACTAGAGCCAGACATCCTGGAATGTGAAGTCAAGTGGGCCTTAGAAAGCATCACTACAAACAAATCTAGTGGAGGTGATGGAATTCCAGTTGAGCTATTTCAAATCCTGAAAGATGATGCTGTGAAAGTGCTGCACTCAATATGCCAGCAAACTTGGAAAACTCAGTAGTGGCCACAGGACTGGAAAAGGTCAACTTTCATTCCAATCCCAAAGAAAGGCAATGCCAAAGAATGTTCAAACTACCACGCAATTGCACTCATCTCACACACTAGTGAAGTAATGCTCAAAATTCTCCAAGCCAGGCTTCAGCAATACGTGAACTGTGAACTTCCAGATGTTCCAGATGTTTTAGAAAAGGCAGAGGAACCAGAGATCAAATTGCCAACATCCGCTGGATCATCAAAAAAGCAAGAGAGTTCCAGAAAAACATCTATTTCTGCTCTATTGACTATGCCAAAGCCTTTGACTGTGTGGATCACAATTTTCCACAACTGTGGAAAATTCTAAAAGAGATAGGAATACCAGACCACCTGACCTGCCTCTTGAGAAACCTATATGCAGGTTAGGAGGCAACAGTTAGAATTGGACATGGAACAACAGACTGGTTCCAATTAGAAAAAGGAGTACGTCAAGGCTGTATATTGTCACCCTGCTTATTTAACTTCTATGCAGAGTACATCAAGAGAAACGCTGGGCTGGAGGAAGCACAAGCTGGAATCAAGATTGCCAGGAGAAATCTCAATAACCTCAGATATGCAGAGGACACCACCCTTATGGCAGGAAGTGAAGAGGAACTAAAAAGCCTCTTGATGAAAGTGAAAGGGGAGAATGAAAAAGTTGGCTTAAAGCTCAACATTAAAAAACAAAGATCATGGCATCCTGTCCCATCACTTCATGGCAAATAGATGGGGAAACAGTGTCAGACTTTATTTTGGGGGGCTCCAAAGTCACTGCAGATGGTGACTGCAGCCATGAAATTAAAAGACGCTTAGTCCTTGGAAGGAAAGTTCTGACCAACCTAGAGAGCATATTCAAAAGCAGAGACATTACTTTGCCAACAAAGGTCCGACTAGTCAAGGCTATGGTTTTTCCAGTGGTTATGTATGGATGTGAGAGTTGGACTGTGAAGAAAGCTGAGCACTGAAGAATTGATGCTTTTGAACTGTGGTGTTGGAGAAGACTCTTGAGAGTCCCTTGGACTGTAAGGAGATCCAACCAGTCCATCCTAAAGAAGATCAGTCCTGGGTGTTCATTGGAAGGACTGATGCTGAAGCTGAAACTCCAGTACTTTGGCCACCTCATGCGAAGAATTGACTCATTGGAAAAGACCCTGATGCTGGGAGGGACTGGGGGCAGGAGGAAAAGGGGAAAACAGAGGATGAGATGGCTGGACAGAATCACCGACTCGATGGACATGAGTTTGAGTGAACTCCGGGAGTTGGTGATGGACAGGGAGGCCTGGTGTGCTGTGATTCATGGGGTCACAAAGAGTCGGACATGACTGAGGGACTGAACTGAACTGAACTGAACCTTCATGATCTACAGATCTTGTGTTTCAGAAGCAACTTGGATATTGGTTTGGTTAAGTTAAACAACATTACAGTGAAAACATTTACTTTAATAAAGACTTCCTTCTAACCTAAACCTCTAACTTCATTAGAAATTGGGAAAACTAATGCTAATGTAGATTAAACTGGCCAGGCTAAGAAAATGTCAGCTTTTCCAAACCTTGGGGTATAAAAGTGAACAGGCTCAAAGTATTTTACCGAAATAAATATTATCTCAATTTTGTATACATAAGGCAGTTTCAACTTTTCCGGGACTAAATGCAAGATATCCTTGATGACTCTTGCCTGTTGTAAAATGCCAGAAATGTCTACCTGTCACACTGGGACACCAACTCACCCAAACATGTAAATAGCTCATGCAATATTTCCTTCTGTCTCTTGGAACAATTATTTGAATAGCAACAGAGTAATCCTTCACTCTCTTTACTAGATGTAAGTGCTGTTTAAAGCATATCAGACAGAACATCTAGCCAGACTGCCTGGGTTTAATTCTGTCTTTGCCTCTATTAACTGTCATCTTGAACAGGATGTTGAATCTCTTTGTGCCTTGTTTTTCCATCTATTAAATGGAGCAATGGCAGTACTTAGAGCTTTGGTGATAGTATTGTTGCTGTTGTTGTTTAGCAGCTGAGTTGTGTCTGACTCTTTTGCGACCCCATGGACTGTTTCCTGCCAGGTTCCTCATCCATGGAATTTCCTATTTTAGAATACTGGACTGGGTTGTCATTTCCTTCTCAAGGGGATTTTCCCAACCCAAGAGTTGAATCTGTGTCTCCTGCATTAGCAGGTGGATTCTTTACCAGAGCCATCTGCAAAGCCCTGGTCATAGTATATGTCATTTAAATGAGCCAAAGTAAAATTAATCCCAGCTACCTAGATGAATGGGCTTCCTGGTGGTTCAGATGGTAAAGAATCTTCGTGCAAAGCTTGAGACCTGGGTTTGATCCCTAGGCTGGGAAGATCCCCTGGACAAGGGAATAACAACCCACTCCAGTATTCTTGCCTGTGGAATTCCATGGACAGAGGAGCCTGGTGAGCTACCGTCCATGGGGTTGCGAAGAGTCAGACATGACTGAGTGACTAACACACACACACACATACACACCTAGATGAAAAGGGCTTCCATGGTGCCTCAGCGGTAAATCATCTATCTGCAGTGCACGAGACGTGGGTTCAATCCCTGGGTTGGGAAGGTTCCATGGAGAAGAAAATGGCTACCCACTCTAATATGTTTGTGTGGGAAATCCCAGGGATAGAGGAGCCTGGTAGGCTACAGTCTAAGGGGTCACAAAGAGTTGGACATGACTTAGGGACTAAACAACAAACGAAAACCAACCTAGATGAATAGAGGTGCCAGCTTCCTCTAGGGTCTCATCCCTAGCATCATCAAGAAGCTACAGAGGTGCTCATTTACGTCCAAAGGGGGAGTCTCAGTATTTCTCAACTACAATTTAGACAGTTTTCTTGGGATATGAGGACTGCACCAACACTATTTATATGACGGCAATTCCAGAAACAAATGCCCTCTGTGCTGCTGTTGTGACTGCTTTCACTCCTGTCCTGATCTGAAGATGCTTCTAGAAGTGGCTGTGGGTACTGCTCATGCTCTGTCTGTGTTTGTTGAACATTACTATACTCTGATCTAGAAGAGAAACCAACTTCCCTCTTTACCTCTCTGCCCCAAGAAGTCTAATTCGATCAGCCTATCACTGCTGTTTAAAAATTCCAAAAACTAACCAATCACTAATTTTAAATTATCTAGCACACTATTCTGGGTTTGTTTTTTTTTTTAGAATAAAATTCTTCAATAAATTGTACTTATAGGCTATTCTGAGAAAATATCCTTATCCCAGTGCAATGTTCAGGAGAGACAACACAAAGGCCATTGGAAGAGGCGAAGGGCAGACTAAAGGTCTAGGTACAGGAACTAAAAAGAGAAAATTGTGACCTGAAGTGAGTTAAAGAAAATTTCTCAAAGCATTCTTCCCTTGAGAGTTAATAAAAATGAAGTGCAAATAGATGAACACATGAACTTAAGATAATTCTAAACCCCAATATAGAAGGCAGCAAAGCATTCCTACCACTGTCTACCAGTTTGTCTGTGTCTATTGCATTGCGCTCAAGGAATGCCTTAATGAAAATCACAGTAAAAACTGGAAATGTTTTCTGATGGGTTGTTTTCCTGATACTGGTTAACCATAACCTCATATTTTTTTCTCCTAAAATTATGAATATTTTTGGTAGAAGATAATTTGCTTTTCCACTGCAGAGAGTCAGTAACCTGAGTGAGAAGATACCACATCATAACCAGAGGATGAGTTAAATGAGTTAGCAACCTGGTGTGACAGCCCCTAGGACAGTGTGTCAAGAAGGGCTGAGTGGGCATGCCACAATATCCTGCCTACCTGAGTCCTGTTATCTGGGGCAGCTGGCAGGGATGGCTAGCATGGCTCATCTAGAGCACCTCAGAAGGCAGCTCAAGTTTTGCTGTGGTCCATGCAGGGGGCAAGTGCAACAGGTATTCTTGCCACTAGCACAGATAGGATATGGCAGTCAGTGAACTTCACTTCAACAGCCAGCTACCAAGTGCCTACTGCCTACAGGGAGCAAGGGCCCTGCTTTAGTTTCCTGTGGCTGAGGTACATAGTACCACAAACGTGGTGGCTTAAAACAACAGAAAACTATTCTGTTGAGGTTCTGCAGGCCAGAAGTCTGAAATCAAGGTGACGCGTTTACATTTCTTCTGGCAGCTCTAGGGGAAAATTTTCCTTTGTCGCTTCTGTTCTTTGACCCTGCTGCTAGCATTCCTTGACTTGTGGCCTTAAGGCTGCATCACTCCCATATCTGCCTCTGTGGTCGTATCACCTCCTACTCTTCTGTCTGTCAAATCTCCCTTGTGTATTTCCTACAGAGATGTGTGACATTGGCTTTAGTTGACTGTATGGATATTCCAGGACCATCTCTTCATCTCAAGATTCTTAATGAAACTACATCTGTAAAGATCACTTTTTCTGAATAAGGTTCTAGTTTCCAGGAATTAGGAAATAAATATATCTTTCTGTGGGCCACCATTCAACCTACCATGGAGCCCATGAAGGCTACTGGAGGAGTTAGTATTGAATCTACATTTGGATCCAATGTGGGTTAGATCGGATCCACATTGGATCCATTTGGATTGGAGTTAGCATTTGTACACCAAGTTAGATTGGAGTTAGCCTTTGTACACATGGTAAAGGGTCAGGACATGACTTAGTGACTGAACAACAAGAAGAAGCTCTGAACCAGTTGCCCCACATTTCTGGCTTCCCATAAATTGATTTTTTTTTTAATTGTTTTCAGTTGATGTGCTGGCTGCACAGTAGCTATTTTGATGTGAAGAAGACCTGTCCCAAAATAGAGCTTTGCTATTATCTCAAGACACATGATCTGAAAAAAAATCTATTGGATTAAAAACATCTATCTTCATTAACAAAGGAAATTTCAATGTTATAATTGTCATGAGAGACAAGAAAGAGGTTGCTAGAATTTTCAAATATAATTTTAAGTTTGAATATTTTAATGGTTTTAATTTATCATGTATGCAAAAAAAAAGTGTCTCATCAATGACGATTATCAAAGGTTTGATCATCATTGTTGTTGTTGTTTAGTCACTAAGTCATGTTCAACTCTTTGTGACCCGATAGACTGCGGCATACCAAGCTCCTCTGTCCTCCACTATCTCCCAGAGTTTCCTCAAATTCATGGCCATTGAGTCAGTGATGCCATCCAACCATGTCATCCTCTGCTGCCCGCTACTTCTTTTTCCTTCAATCTTTCACAGCATCAGGGTTTTTCCAGTGAGTTGGTTCTTCACATTAGGTGGCCAAAGTGTTGGAGCTTCAGCTCTAGAATCCAGTCCTTCCAATGAATATTAAGGACTGATTTCCTTTAGGATGGACTGGTTTGATCTCCTTGCAGTCCAAGGGACTCTCAAGAGTCTTCTTCAGCACCACAGTTCGAAAGCATCAATTCTTTGGTGCTCAGCCTTCTTTATGGTCTAATTCACATCTGTAGTGACTACTGGAAAAACCATAGCCTTAACTATAGAGGCTACACATGCTGTTAAACCTCCTGCAATGTGCTTACCGCAACAAATTGTAAACTGTAAAATAAATGTTTCTCCTAACTTTATTTCTGATTCTCATTTCTATTTACTTATTTTTTGGTGGAAATGTTATTCATTGGAATATAATGCCATTGCTCTCAATGAAAAGAAAAACAATAAACCAAGGACGTATATGTTCTTCAGTAACAAGTGTCTATTTAAAGGCCAGGTGAGCCTTCCCTCATGGCTCATTAGTAAATAATCCACCTGGCAATGCAGGAGACGCAGTCTGATCCCTGAGTTGGGAAGATCCCCTGGAGAAGGAAAAGGTAATCCACTCCAGTATTCTTGTCTGGGCAATCCCATGGACAGAGGAACATGGCAGGCTACAGATCATGGGATCCCAAAAGAGTCTGATACAACTCAGCAAGTAAAAAACAACAGTGTAGCAGCATGACTATACATGTGATTGGAAATATGGAGAAGTAGAACATGCTTTCAGAGAAGGCAATGGCACCCCACTCCAGTACTCTTGCCTGGAAAATCTCATGGATGGAGGAGCCTGGTGGGCTGCCGTCTATGGGGTCGCACAGAGTTGGACACGACTGAAGCGACTTAGCAGCAGCAGCAGAGTATGACTTTTGATCAAAGAGTCTATCTCCTCTGCTGACTTTGAGGTAGACTGGGATCCAGATTTTCTGGACTCCAAGACCCGTAAGTTTTCAACTAGCTCAAGGGTGGCAGAAGCTGCTGACAGCTCCTCCATCCCCCAGCCTCTCTTAGAGTTCCAGCGGGGCCACATGACCAATTATAACAGATGGGTGGGAGTGGGAATGGCGCATGTCACTCTGAAACCATCCTGACTCTTCTACCTCTCTTTCTAGCACATGAGGAAACAAGACTTTACAAAACAGAAACTGAGTATGGGGTAGGAATAAATTTACGGAAATCACTTATTTATTCACATTAAAATGTAACTAGGAAGGTCAGTACAAACAAAAATCCTTATTATATAGAGCAGTTATATGATTTTAAAATTTATTTTCATTATCTTTTGCTATTTTCTTCAAATTCCATTTAAGTATTTCACAGCTTTGATCTTGCTAATGTCCTTTATGCTTTATTTTGTTTTTAATATAGCCAAATAATGTAAAATAACATTCATCTGAAACCTCTCTGTTTCTGCCCCTTTCTGTCGATGTCTCTCTGTCTCCCTGTGCTTTTCTGATTCTCTCTCTCACAAATATATACACATACCCATTATTTTCCACATTTACTCTGAATATTGCAAAAATCTACCACCATGAGTAAATTTACACAAAAAGTCAAAATAAAATTTAGACCTAAATGTTGCTTATGGCTTGTTAACTAATAGCAACCCACTACCAGTATGATTCAATGATTAAAATTGCTCTTTCATTTGAATGGTTAAAGAAGAAAGTGTGGGCAATGGGGAGAAGGAGGGGAAGGAGAGAAAGAACAGGGTGTGACTGTGTTTAAGAGGAGGTGTGAGTGTTAGAAATGCAGAAGTACAAGTAGTTAAAAAAAAGAATGTTTTTGAAGAAAGTTATATGGCAGAAAGGAGCCCATTACCGAAGCATTGAGTTTATAATTTAATGCCTATTCTTTTATATACTTATTTGTTAATTTCTTCAATTTATTTTACTGGCTCACAAATTGCACCACCCTTTTTACATAGGAAAATCAAGTACAGGAGAAAGATAACTAGGAAATTGTCTGGGACTTTATGTTGCTTGATGCAGCAGTGCCCCTCCCCCGCTTTTAAATAGAAATATGTAGGCCAGTGGTTTATTCAGAAGAAAGCTGTCTTCATACTCAAGAAACTCAGGGGGAGGTCGCTGAAAAGAACAAGCAGTCCACACAGAAACACGCCCAGAAGAAACAGTCATTCCCTGAGCTGGAATGTTAGATGTGCTTTGAAGTAGCTGAGGTGATGCTGCTCTCCCTGGAAAAAAGTGGGAGTAAACCAGCAAGGTCATTCACCTTGGGAGCTTGGGTAAGACAGAGTTGGTCAAGCAGTCCATGGCTATATATATACATATATATGTGCAATGCACTTTTTAAACTTATTTTTAATTGGAGGATGATTGCTTTACAATGTTGTGTTGGTTTCTGCCTTACAACAACGCGAATCAGTCATAAATACACATACATCCCCTCACTCCTGAATCTCCTCCCTTACTTCCCCCTATCCCACCCCTCTGGGTTGTTACAGAGTAACAAGTTGAGCTCCCGGTGTATACAATAACCTCCCAAGTACTCTTGCCTGGAAAATCCCATGGACGGAGGAGCCTGGTGGGCTGCAGTCCATGGGCTCGCTGAGGGTCAGACACGACTGAGCGACTTCGCTTTCACTTTTCACTTTCATGCATTGGAGAAGGAAATGGCAACCCACTCCAGAGTTCTTGCCTGGAGAATCCCAAGGACGGGGGAGCCTGGTGGGCTGCCGTCTCTGGGGTCGCACAGAGTCGGACACGACTGAAGCGACTTAGCGGCAGCAGCAGTAGCAGCTATTTGGTATCGTTTTACATATGGTAATGTATATGTATCATTGCTTCTCTCTCATTTTCTCCCACCCTCGTCCCCTGCTGAGTCCCTATGGCCATATTTTTATTCAATGTAGTTGACTTCTCAGTGGATGGGGTTTAGGATTCCATAACTAACGAATCAACAGATGAAGAAACCAATTTAAAAAGGTGTGTGTGTGGGGGGGGGGGGGGAACAACAAAAAACCTTGACTACTAGGAGCAAATGGAAGATGCATTTGTGTGCAAATAGGAAGCTAGGGCATGAGGTGGTGACAACTGATTAGATTTGGAGACCAGAATCCTGGACACTTATCTAGTTTGCACCACGTGTGAGTAGCTTTTTATGTCTGGTCTTCATTTTCCTCATCAGTAAAATGAACAGATTTTTATTAGATGATCCAATAAGACTTTCTCTCATACCATAAACATTCTATGCATAGCTTTCTGACTGGCTGAAAATTCTGACTCAATATGACTCATAGAATGTAACTTTGTTCTGGCTTGTCCTTGATCCTGGAGCACCTCGACGCCTCAGTGAACTCTTCCTTTGAGGCTCTCCTTGTATAATGGTGAGACTCCCCACAACACAGGAGCCATCCCCCACCTCTGTCCTTATTGCTAGGGATTCGGTTCTCACTTTGGCCAATTCTATGGTGATATCCTCTGAAGATCTGCCTAACCAAGTTTGCTATAGAAAACTGAACCCTGGTGCTAAACTGGGATTTAGATGCTCAGTTTTGCTTTCTGTTCCTTAAAAATTGAGAGCAAAGTAGTTCTGAATTAGAACGAAATGATTAATATAATGTGTTAAAGTTTGCTTCTAGGGCCATTATTCCAGTAATTAAAGAATCATGTGGATGCTCCAAAATAGCAATTGCTAATTAAGATGCCATCAAAAACTACTGGAGCTCATCAATAAATTCAGCAAAGTTGCAGGCTACAAAATTAATATACAGAAATCTGTTGCAAACCTATACCCTAACAATGAACTATTAGGAAGAACCATTAAGGAAACAATCCCATTTACAATCACATCAAAAATAATAAAACATCTAGGGATAAATCTAACTATGGAGGTAGAAGACCTATATTCAGAAAACTACAAAACACTGATATAAATTGAAGACTACATAAACAGATAGAAAGATATACTGTGTTCATGGGTAGGAAGAATTGAGATCCTTAAAATGACAATAATACTCAAGGGAATCTACAGATTCAATGCGATTCCTATCAAAACACCAAAGGCATTTTCACAGAACTAGAACAAATACATTTAAATTTTTATGGAAATACAAAAGATCCCAAATAGCCAAAACAATTTTGAGAAAGAACAGAGCTGGAGGTATCATGCTCCCTGACTTTAAACTATACTCCAAAGCTACAGTCATCCAAATGGTACAGTCCTGTTTCAAAAAACAGACACAGAATAAGAAGCCCACAAATAAACCCACATACTTATGGTCAATTCAAGAAGGCAAGAATATACAATAGGGAAAAGACAGTCTCCTCACATGGTGCTGGGAACTAGACAGCTATATGTTAAAAAAAAAATAAACTCAAAATGGATTAAAGACCTAAATGTGAAACCTGAAAGCACAAAACTCCTAGAAAAAAGCAGGCAGAACAGAACATTCTGACATAAATCACAGCAATTTTTTTTTTGATCTGTCTCCAAAGGCAAAGAAAACAAACAAATGGGACCTCATTAAACACAAAAGCTTTTAGACAACTTACTGAATGGGAGAAAATTTTTGCAAATGATATGACCAATAAGGTGTTAATAGCCAAAATATATAAACAGCTTATGCAATTCAATATCCAAATTAAAAAAAAAACTACTTGATTTTAAAAAATGGGCAAGACACCTAAACAGACATTTTCCAAAGAAGACATACAGATGGCCAACAATCAGATGAAAATATGCTCAACATTATTAATTATCAGAAAAATGCAAATCAAAACCACAAGGAGATATTTCTTCACACCTGTCAGAATGACTATTACCAAAAGGACCACAGATAACAAATGCTGACAAAGATATGGAGAAAGGGAATCCTTGTACATTGTTGATGGTAATATATGTTGGTGCAGCCACTGTGGAAACCAATGGAGGTTTCTCTAGAAACAGAACTACAATATGATGCAGCAATTCCACTCCTGGGTATATATATCCAAAGAAAACAAAACGTTAATTTGAAAATGTACATGTATCCCAATGTTTATAGCAGCAACATATATAGAGGAGCCAAGATATGGAAGCAACATTAGTGTCCATCAACAGATGAATGGATAAAGATGTGGTACATATATATATATACAGTGAAACAGTGCTCAGAAATAAAGAAGGATGAAATTTTGCCATTTGCAACAACATGGATGGGCCTGGAGGATATTATGCTTAATGAAGTAGGTCAGACAGAGAAAGACAAATACTGAACGCTATCACTTATATATGGAATCTAAAAAACAAATGAGTGAATATTACAAAACAGAGACTCATTTAGAGAAAAAACTAATGGTTACCAGTGGACAGAGGGAAGGGAGGAGGAAGGGGCAGGATAGGGGCAGGGGATTAACAGGTACAAACTACTATGTATAAAATAAATAAGCTGCAAGGATATATTGTATAATACAGGGAATATGGCAAATATAATAACTTTAAATGAAGTGTAATCTATAAAAATTTTGAATCACTATGTTGTACTGAAACTAATACTATAAATCATCTATACCCCAATTAAAAAATATAAAACAATAAAAAGTTACCCAAACAAAGTTAGTAAAAGCAAAACAATAAAAATGTCCATTGATAGATAAGTGGATAAAGATGTGGTTTATACACACATTTTATTGAAAAATGAAAAGCAATTAATGTTACATGAGGAATCTTAATGATGTTTTAAACTTTATTCTTCAAAATCTTAGAATCACTATATTAAAATTTTGTTCCAGCTATATTAAATCATTGATTTGATATCAGCCCACCAACTTCTTACATGTTCTTTACTTATTAAGATATGCTGCCTTAGGCATTTAGGAAAAATAAGAATTTCTAAATTATATGTTATTTTTTTCTTTATGGTACACAATTTCTATTTTTCTAAATGCCTACTCAGTAATATGTTCTTCTCATGCTTTGCCTTGTCAGATGGTTTTAAACAAAATCTTTTTTGGTTTGGTTTATATTCCTTAACTGCTTTGAACACTGCAGACATATGATAAAAAATTCACTAGACCAGAAAAACCAATCTTGTAGCCACTCAGTACAATCAATAAAAATCTACAATAAAAAATATAATGAAGTATACTGTTTAACAAATTATTTTTTCTTTTGGTGGAGTTTCAGTGGGAAATTTAATCCACTCAGATCATCTAAAATGGTTCCTTCCATGGCATTAAATAAACCACTGGGCTTATAGGGTTGTGCCCAATCATTGGAAGAGAGACTAGGAACTTTAACAGCTCTATATAAATAAAGACATTTCAACTCAAGGCACAGTTTAAGATCCAGCCTCAGACACAAGGAGCCTGAAAGCAAGAGGACTTTGAAGGAGATTCCTGAATAAATAGTGAATCTATTACTAAGGAAAACCAGGGTAAATCCCTTTTGATAGATCTCAATTAGGCACAAATTCTGGAAGACTTTGCTCAGAGTCATATTGGAAAATTCTCCAGTAAATATAGCCACAGACCAGACATTTTCATGGGGTCATAGAAAAACCCAAGACAGCCCTGGATCAGAGGCGCCAGTGTCTGTACTATCCCAAGGAACACATTGAAAAGCAAGACTACAACTTTGAGACTTGGCATGTTAGATTCAGAACTTTTACCACCTTATTGGAATTCAATCCCTTCAAGGATCTGAGAAGACTCTCTGAGCTCTGTCATCTGTGGCTGAGGCCAGGTTTACAAACCAACAAGAAGATTGTAGATAAGTTGGTGATGGAGCAGTTTAGGATCTCCACATTTCAGGAGTTCCAGGTCTTAGTCAAGGAAAGTGGTTTGGAAAATTGCAAAGACCCAAAGGACGTGCTAAGAAATGAAAAGAAACCCAATAAATAGACCACAGTCACCTTACAAGGAGAAAAATTTCTTCTGAAAATTTGAACATTCAGATGATAGAAGTTGAGGTCAGTGACATGGGTAATGGGAGAAACTTATTCAGGAAGCCCAAACCCTCTAGGAGTGAGCTACATCAGATGACAGAAGGAACAGAATATTCTCCTGTCAAAGACCATTCCTGAAAAAAAGGTACACTGGAGGGTCTGAGACTCAACAAGAAATTGAAGAAGGGCCTGATGGAAGATGGGGCAGAAGGAAGAATACTTAAATTTCAGGGTCATGAAAGGGAAGTTTTGACTCAGAGTGGACACAAACGAGGCTCTCAAAGGAGTTCCAAAAGAAAAATGGGACAACAGTTCCATTTCCCAAGAAGTACCTCAAGAAGGAGCCAAATATTTGTCCTGAGCTGCTCAGGACAACATGGGCCAAATTCAGTTCCTTCACTGAACACTGTAGGTCATCCTACTGGAAAAGAAGTCACAGACACTGAATGAAAGTAGGCTATGCAAAGAAAAGCTTTCATTATAAACCTCAATTTGCCAGAACACACACACGGGAGAGAGATTCTTTAAATGCAATATCTGCCCCAAAGTTTTCATGCAGTCTTCAGATCTCCAAGTTTACCAGCAAATCCATGCATGCAAGAAGCCATACCATTATGAACTCTGCACTAAGGAATTTACCCACTACTCCACCCTGTGCACTCACCTGAAGATCCACAGAAAGAAGAAACCGTGCCAACATGAAGACTTCAAGAAATCTTTCAGTCACAGAGAGAACCTCAGCATTCACTGACAAACTCACTCTGGACTAAAACAGCACCCTCTGTCAGTTGGGGACTTTTAAACACCGTATACAAACACAATTAAAAATTATGTCCCAATGATCCCACCATCAGGTCCAAATCTCTTCTCCTCCAAGAAAGAAATTAATCTGTTACAAAAATAATGTATGATATGTTGAGCAATTAATGAGATTTCTGGAACATAATGGGGGTTTTATAAATATTAACTTCAAGAATCTTTGAATAATTACACATCTTCCCTATTGGTTTTTGTTTTCTACTTCATTATATCCCTTTGTTTTACTATAAGATTTTGGTTTGTGTCACCATTCTTCTTCAATGAATGCAAGTTTCATGAGTTTTCAGTATTTCATAATCAAACTGAAGCTGCTTAAAACAAATAAATAAATAAAATATGGTTTTTCACTGTACAAGAATTAAGATGTCCAGTTATATACATTGCTTTTGCCATTTTACTCCAGTAGTGTTCCAGTTTGCTTACTTAGCATAATAATCTCCCTCTTAATGTCATCTTACTTTTTTATTACTTTAATGCCATCTTACATATTTATTTTTGATTTCATAATTTTAAGTTTTGTTTTGTTTTTTAAATAAACTCAAGGCACTCACATAAATTGTCTTCCATTCTTTGGTATTTTCCTCCAGACCAAGTTCATCATTTTGTCTTTCACATACCATATTTCTCATCTAATTATCCAACTATTGATTGATGGATCACACTTTTACATCTCATTCTTTTATAATATGACTGTGGACACTGTATGGTAAAATCTACTTGATAGTCTCTCCTCATCTCTTGGTATGACATTTAAAGATCTGAATTTTGAGATTTTTAAATCTCTTGTTCTATTTCCTGTATACTGAAGCTACCAAGGGAGAAATGCTTAAATGAAGTCACAAACATGGTTTTCCTTCTGAAACACTGTTACTAAATACATTTTAGCAGGACCCCTGCACCCAGCCAGGGATACATTCACTTCTGCAACCTTCTCCTGCTCTATCCACTTAGTACACATTCCTGGAAATGCACAACTTTTTGCCTTTGCTGAGTTCCTACAGTGAGAGCTCATGCACTCAAGTGTTTCCTGTATTTCTCTCCTGACTTTCCAAGGATGCCTCCTCAATCCACTTCCCTCCTTATGGACAATGTTGGTGAGAACGTCATAATGTTGTGGAATGCACAACATTAACAGTGTTGTTTCTGCCAAATAGAAACAGAGTGCCACATCAGAATTCACTCCTATATTCAACACATATTTTTCTGTGTCAACTCTGTGGTGAGCACCATTCTAGGTTTACATCAGTGGGAAAAAAATAGACCTGTTTATTAGCCTTCTGTATGTCTTCTTTGGAGAAATGTCTGTTTAGTTCTTTTGCCCACTTTTTGATTGGGTTGTTCATTTTTCTGGTATTGAGCTGCACGGGCTGCTTGTATATTTTGACGATTCTTTGTCAGTTGTTTCCTTTGCTATTATTTTCTCCCACATCACTCTTTGTTAGAGAAATGCAAATCAAAACCACAATGATGTATCATCTCATGCTGGTCAGAATGGCCATCTTCAAAAAGTCTACAAACAATAATAGTGGAGAGGACGTAGAGAAAAGGGAACCGTCTTCCACTGTTGGTGGGAATGCAAACCGGTACAGCGACTATGGAGAACAGTGTGGAGATTCCTCAAAAAACTAGGAATAGAACTGCCATACAACTCAGCAATCCCACTGCCAGGCATACACCCCAACGAAACCAGAATTGAAAGAGACACATGTACCCCAATGTTCATTGCAGCACTGTTTACAATAGCTAGGACATGGAACCAACATAGATGTCCATTGGCAGATGAGTGGATAAGGAAGTTGTGGTACATATACACAATGGAATATTACTCAGTTATACAAAAGAAATGCATTTGAGTCAGTCCTAATGAAGTGGATGAAACTGGAGCCTACTATATGAGTGAAGTAACTCAGAAAGAGAAAGACAAATATTGTATACTAATGCATATATATGGAATTTAGAAAGATGATAACGATACTACATTCAGGGCAGCAAAGGACACAGATGTAAAGAACAGACTTTTGGACTCAGTAGGAGAAGATGAGGGTAGGATGATTTGAGATAATGGCACTGAAACATGCATATTACCATAGATAACCAATGCAAGTTTGATGCATGAAATGGGGCACACAAAGCCAGTGCTCTGGGACAATCTAGAGGGATAGGGTATTTTGGTATGAGTTTTCAGTATTTCATAATCAAACTGAAGGAAGGAGGGAAGGAGGTGGGAGGTGCTGTTCAGGATGAGGGGACACATGTAAACCTGTGGCTGATTCAAAAACTATCACAACATTGAAAAGCAATTATCCTCCAATTAAAATAAGTAATTTTTTAAAAAATAGACAAAGTTTCTGCCTCATGAAGATTACTTTCTTGTGGGAATGAGATAACAATGAATAAATAACAAAATATACATAAATCAGGTAATAAATGTGATTTAATATAATGAAGCATAATAGTTATAAGGCTTGCTGTTTTGGATAGGGTGGTCAAAAAGAACCTCTGATATGGTGACAGAGCATGAACCAGAAGAAAGTGAGTAAGTGAGCCAGGTAGCTATGAGCGGAAAAATTCTCCAGGCAGAAAAAGTCTAAATGCAAAAGCCGGGGACTGGGAAGGCAACTGGCATATCTGAGTCACAGTGAGGAGAACAAGGGCTTCCCTGGTGGCTCAGATGGTAAAGAATCCTCCTGCAACATGGGAGAACTGGGTTCGATCCCTGCGTTGGGAAGATCCCCTGAAGGAGGGCATGGCAATCCTGACAAGGTGACTGGTAAGCTGTGAGGTCAGATAGGTGGTGGGAGCCCAGGAAGACACTTGCACTTTTACTTTGAGGAGGATGGGAAGCCATCGGAGGGTTCTGCATAAAGGAATGATATATTCTGGAAGGATTCCTCCCTCTGTCTACTCTCTCTCTCTTAGCTTGCCACTTTCCAAATTTATGGAGAGAAGATTGCCCTTTTCTTGTTAAGCTGCTGTTAATTTTCTAACTTGTTTCTGCTGTTATTTTTCCTTTTTTTTTTTTTAAGTTAAATAAAAGAAATTGAAGCTGTAAATCCTCTTCATTGAGCCATCTCTACCTCTGTCATTCGGTTGGAAGTTTCATTCCCACTGTGCTCTGGTGGCTTGGAGGCATGGTCTACCTGTATTCACCCTCCAGCCCAGGTCAGGTAGGTCGGGTCCTGAGCTCTCTGGAAACCGCACAGCCAGAGCATTCACCTACTCCAGCCTTTACTCAGCTTTGCCTGCAATCCAGTGTATGGTTGCATAGTAGTGCTTTAGTTCCTTTTTTTCTTTTTATTAAATATATGATTCAAAACAGTATTGTTCTTTGTTTAGCTTTCATCTTTCTGAGTTTGAAGTGTCTGTAAGAAACAGTTGTAGATTTATTTTTCAAGATTGCTACCCTTAAATCAAGACTTTTTAAGAACATAAGTATGCCCTCTGATTTTTTTCTTATAAAAGAAAGGATGCTAAATTTACCACAAAAAATAATATTAAATGAATATAGGAAAATTCTTTAATATCTGAAAAAGAGGATTAGTGATAAAAATCTACCAAACTCTGCTAATTTTTTCCTGGAGTACTTAAAATTTAAAGAGACTCCAAATGTTCTTCATGGAAAAGTCTAGGTCTTATGTCTAAAGTTTACTTCCTTTGAAAAAGTTCCAATGATTAGTTGAGCACAGTAGGAACAATGGCACGAGATTTATTAAGATGTGGTTTAAAATGTAAAGAATACATAATTTTTATGAATTATTTATCTACTAGTGGGCAAAACTGAAGAAGTTTAAAGAAATAAGAAGTGAACTTTGAACTTACAGATATATGAAATAAAATTTTTGACTATTGTAAAGGCAACCTGAATTTTTGAAAGATAAACATTGAAAAAAGCCTAAACTTAAGGTTACCTATAAAATATATTGTGTATCATGTCAATAAGCTTCTCATGTTGTACATGTATCATTATTGTGATTATTTTTATCAAAGAATTCTATTCAAATGTGTTCCATATTTTGGTGGAGAAATCCTGGCAACTACACAAAGGTTGTACCAATTTTCACTTCCACCAACTATGTATGAGAACTTTTCAAGACCCATGAAACACTATTTTCTGGTTTGGCTGAAGTTAGGGGGGTATTGTTAAATAATCTAATATTTGCATAACACTTTTTCTGAACACAATTATTTCAGTGTTTTCACAATGTATCTACATTTAAAAGAAAGTGCCCTTATTATTGAAAACATTTTTGTGATGAGCTAACCAATTCTCCCAAATTACAATAAATCCTACTAGTAAGAGAACTACATTAGACATTTTTACTCTGAGCAAACAAACGCATCCACACCTCTATGCAACATTATAAAACAATAAGAAAGCATATAAAAACACTTGCAAAGCAAAAAGAAAAACAAAATATAGCCAATATGTCTGCTTCTATCTTTGTATTTTTCAGTTATCTAGTCATGTCTGACTCTTTGTGACTGCAGCACACCAGGCCTCCCTGTCTCTCACCATCTCCCAAAGTGTGCCCAAGTTCATGTCCATTCCATCAGTGATGCCATCCAGCCATCTCATCTTCTGATACCCTCTTCTCCTTCTGCCCTCAATCTTTCACATCATCAAGAACTTTTCTAGTGAGTTGGCTGTTCACATCAGGTGACCAAAATACCGGAGCTTCAACTTCAGGATCAGTCTTTCCAATGAGTATTCAGGATTGATTTCCCTTAAGACTGACTGGTTTGATCTCTTTACAGTCCAAGGGACTCTCAGGAGTCTTCTCCAGCACCACAGTTCAAAGGCATAAATTCTTTCACATTCTGCCTTCTTTACAGTCCAGCTCTTACAACCATACATGACCACTGGGAAGACTGTAGCCTTGACTATACTGACCTTTGTCAGCAGAGTAATGTCTCTGCTTTTCAAAACACTGTCTCAGTTCAGTTTCAGTCAAGATTGACTCTTTGTGACCCCATGGACTGCAGCATGCCAGGCTTCCCCGTCCAGCACCAACTCTTGGAGTCTACTCAAACTCATGTCCATTGAGTCATTGATGCCATCCAACTATCTTATCCTCTGTCATCCCCTCTCCTCCCATTTTCAATCTTTCCCAGCACTAAGGTCTTTTCAAGTGAGTCGGTTCTTCGCATCAAGTGGCCAAAGTATTGGAGTTTCAGCTTCAGCATCAGTCCTTCCAGTGAATCTTCAGGACTGATTTCCTTTAGGATGGACTGGTTGGATCTTCTTGCAGTCCAAGGGACACTCAAGAGTCTTCTCTGTCTAGGTTTGTCATAACTTTCCTTCCGAGAAGCAATCATCTTCTGATTTCATGACTGCAGTCACCATCTGCAGTGATTTTAGAGCCCAAGAAGAGGAAATCTGTCACTATTTCCATTTTTTCCCCTTCTAGTTGCCATGAAGATATGGGGCCAGATGCCATGACCTTAGTTTTTTTTTTTTTTTTTTTTTTTAAGTTTTAAGCTCTCTTTCACTCTCCTCTTTCACCCTCAACAAGAGGCTCTTTAGTTCCTCTTTGCTTTCTGCCATTACAGTGGTTATCATCCATATATCTGAGGTTGTTAATGTTTCTCCCACCTATCTTAATTCTGGCTTGCAACTCATCCAGCCCGGTATTTCTCATGATGTTCTCAGTATATAGATTAAACAAACAGGGTGACAGCAGACAGCCTTGTCATATTCCCTTCTCAATCTTGAACCAGTCAGTGGTTCCATACAGGTTCTAACTGTTGCTTCTTGACCTGCATACAGATTTCTCAGAGACAAGTAAGATGGTTTGGTATTCTGTTGAAGAGCTTTCCACAGTTTTCTATGATCCACACAGTTAAAGGCTTTATCTATCTTTAGATAACAGAAGACATTCTCCTTTTTGATTCTCTTTCACTCAGTCATTTCCAACTCTTTGCGACCCCGTGGACTGTAGCCTACCACGCTCCTCTATCCATGGGATTTTCCAGGCAAGAGTACTGGAGTGGGTTGCCATTTCCTTCTCCAGACGATCTTCCCAACCCAGGGATAGAAGTCGGGTCTCCCACATTGCAGGCAGACTTTACCATCTGAGTCACCAGGCTTATCTAAATCTATCTTATCTCTATCTTATCTATCTTATCTCTCATTTAAATTAAAAACCAGAAAGAAAAAGTATAACCACAGGATATCAATATTCTCATACCGTAATATTTCTTAAAGTTTCCATCAAGCAGTATTGGAAACATTTTTCATGGGAAGTTTTATGTCATGTTTCCAAGGGCCCACACATTTCCTTCTCTAATTGTATACTCCCCAATTCCATACATATTTAAGTTAACCTAAGCAAGGTGCTGGCGGCTACAACCCCGCACAAGCAGGCCGAGAGGAGCTACCCCAAGCCCGAGGTCAGGGGCGGTGGCCAAGAGGAGCAACCTCACGTCCAAGGAGTGGTGGCTGCGTGGGCACAGGAGGGCCTAGAGAAGCTACTCCACATTCAAAGTCAGGAGGGGTGGCTGTGAGGAGATACCCCTCATCCAAGGTAAGGAGCAGCAGCTGTGCTTTGCTGGAGCAGACGTAAAGCGATACCCCACGTCCAATGTAAGAGAAACCCAAGTAAGACGGTAGGTGTTGCAAGAGGGCATCAGAGGGAAGACACACTGAAACCATAATCACAGAAAACTAGTCAATCTAATCACACTAGGACCATAGTCTTGTAGAACTCAATGAAACTAAGCCATGCCCTTTGGGGCCACCCAAGACAGGCGGGTCATGGTGGAGAGGTCTGACAGAATGTGGTCGACTGGAGACTGCTGCTGCTGCTGCTAAGTCGCTTCAATCGTGTCCGACTCTGTGTGACCCCAGAGACGGCAGCCCCCCAGAGTCCCCCGTCCCTGGGATTCTCTAGGCAAGAACACTGGAGTGGGTTGCCATTTCATTCTCCAATGCATGAAAGTGAAAAGTGAAAGTGAAGTCGCTCAGTTGTGTCTGACTCTTCGCGACCCCATGGACTGCAGCCTACCAGGCTCCTCTATCCATGGGATTTTCCAAGCAAGAGTACTGGAGTGGGGTGCCATTGCCTTCTCCGGTCCACTGGAAAAGGGAATGGCAAACCACTTCAGTATTCTTGCCTTGAGAACCTCATAAACAGTATGAAAAGGCAAAATGATAGGATACTGAAAGAGGAACTCCCCAGGTCAGTAGCTGCCCAATATGCTACTGGAGATCAGTGGAGAAATAACTCCAGAAAGAATGAAGGGATGGAGCCAAAGCAAAAACAATACCCAGCTGTGGATGTGACTGGTGATAGAAGCAAGGTCTGATGCTGTAAAGAGCAATATTGCATAGGAACCTGGAATGTCAGGTCCATGAATCAAGGCAAATTGGAAGTGGTCAAACAAGAGATGGCAAGAATGAATGTCAACATTCTAGGAATCAGTGAACTAAAATGGACTGGAATGGGTGAATTTAACTCAGATGGCCATTATATCTACTACTGTGGGCAGGAATCCCTTAGAAGAAATGGAGTAGCCATCATGATCAACAAAAGAGTCTGAAATGCAGTACTTGGATGCAACCTGAAAAACAACAGAATGATCTCTGTTCGTTTCCAAGGAAAACCATTCAATATCACAGTAATCCAAGTCTATGCCCCAACCAGCAATGCTGAAGAAGCTGAAGTTGAATGGTTCTATGAAGACCTACAAGACCTTTGAGAACTAACACCCAAAAAAGATGTCCTTTTCATTATAGGGTACTGGAATGCAAAAGTAGGAAGTCAAGAAACACCTGGCTGCTGCTGCTAAGTCGCTTCAGTCGTGTCCGACTCCATGTGACCCCATAGATGGCAGCCCACCAGGCTCACCCAGGCAAATTTGGCCTTGGAATATGGAATGAAGCATGGCAGAGGCTAATAGAGTTTTGCCAAGGGAATGCACTGGTCATAGCAAACACCCTCTTCCAACAACACAAGAGAAGACTCTACACATGGACATCACCAGATGGTCAACACCAAAATCAGATTGATTGTATTCTTTGCAGCCAAAGATGGAGAAGCTCTATACAGTCAGCAAAAACAAGACTGGGAGCTGACTGTGGCTCAGATCATAAGCTCCTAATTAAAAATTCAGACTTAAATTGAAGAAAGTAGGGAAAACCACTAGACCATTCAGGTATGACCTAAATCAAATCCCTTATGATTATACAGTGGAAGTGAGAAATAGATTTAAGGGCCTAGATCTGATAGATAGAGTGCCTGATGAACTATGGACTGAAGTTCATGACATTGTATGGAAGACAGGGATCAAGACCATCCCCATGGAAAAGAAATGCAAAAAAGCAAAACGGCTGCCTGGAGAGGTCTTACAAATAGCTGTGAAAAGAAGAGAAGTGAAAAGCAAAGGAGAAAAGGAAAGATATAAGCATCTGATTGCAGAGTTCCAAAGAATAGCAAGAAGAGATAAGAAAGCCTTCTTCAGTGATCAATGGAAAGAAATAGAGGAAAAGAACAGAATGGGAAAGACTAGAGATCTCTTCAAGAAAATTAGAGATACCAAGGGAACATTTCATGCAAAGATGGGCTCAATAAAGGACAGAAAAAGTATGGACCTAACAAAAGCAGAAGATATTAAGAAGAGGTGGCAAGAATGCACAGAAGAACTGTACAAAAATGATCTTCACGACCAAGTTAATCACAATGGTATGATCACTCACCTAGAGCCAGACATCCTGGAATGTGAAGTCAAGTGGGCCTTAGAAAGCATCACTACGAACAAAGCTATTGGAGGTGATGGAATTCCAGTTGAGCTGTTTCAAATCCTGAAAGATGATACCGTGAAAGTGCTGCACTCAATATGCCAGCAAATTTGGACAACTCAGCAGTGGCCACAGCACTGGAAAGTTCAGTTTTCATTCCAATCCCAAAGAATGCTCAAACTACCACACAATTGCACTCATCTCACATGCTAGTAAAGTAATGTTCAAAATTCTCCAAGCCAGGTTTCAGCAATACATGAACTGTGAACTTCCAGTTGTTCAAGCTGGTTTTAGAAAAGGCAGAGGAACCAGAGATCAAATTGTGAACATCCACTGTATCATGGAAAAAGCAAGAGAGTTCCAGAAAAACATCTATATCTGCTTTCTTGACTATACCAAAGCCTTTGACTGTGTGGATCACAAAAACCTGTGGAAAATTCTTCAACAGATGGGAATACCAGACTACCTGACCTGCCTCTTGAGAAATCTGTGTGCAGGTCAGGAAGCAACAGTTAGAACTGGACATGGAACAACAGACAGGTACCAAATAGGAAAAGGAGTACATCAAGGCTGTATATGGTCACACTGCTTATTTAACTTCTAGGCAGAAAACATCATGAGAAACACTGGGCTGGAAGAAGCGCAAGCTGTAATCAAGATTGCCGGGAGAAATATCAATAACCTCAGATATGCAGATGACACCACCCTTATGGCAGAAAGTGAAGAGGAACTAAAGAGCCTGCTGATGAAAGTGAAAGAGGAGAGTGAAAAAGTTAGCTTAAAGCTCAACATTCAGAAAACGAAGATCACGGCATCTGGTCCCATCACTTCATGGGAAATAGATGGGGAACCAGTGGAAACAGTGTCAGACTTTATTTTTCTGGGCTCCAAAATCACTGTAGATGGTGATTGCAGCCATGAAATTAAGAGATGCTTACTCCTTGGAAGGAAAGTTATGACCAACGTAGATAGCGTATTCAAAACCAGAGACATTACTTTACTAACAAAGGTCCATCTAGTCAAGGCTATGGTTTTTCCAGTGGTTATGTATGGATGTGAGAGTTGGACTGTGAAGAAAGCTGAGCACTGAAGAATTGATGCTTGTGAACTGTGGTGTTGGAGAAGACTCTTGAGAGTCCCTTGGCCTGCAAGGAGATCCAACCAGTCCATTCTGAAGGAGATCAGCCCTGGATGTTCTTTGGAAGGACTGATGCTAAAGCTGAAACTCCAGTACTTTGGCCACCTCATGAGAAGAGTTGACTCATTGGAAAATACTCTGATGCTGGGAGAGTTTGGGAGCAGGAGGAGAAGGGGACGACAGATGATGAGATGGCTGGATGGCATCATCAACTCAGTGAACGTGAGTTTGAGCAGACTCCGGGAGTTGACGATGGATAGGGAGGCCTGGCATGCTGCGATTCATGGGGTCACAAAGAGTCGGACACAACTGAGCGACTGAACTGACTGAAGCCATGCATAATGAAGTTATGAATGTATTGTATCAGTTATTGATAGCACAAGCTGGAATCAAGATTGCCAGGAGAAATATCAATAATCTCAAACATGCAGATGACAACACCCTTTTGGCAGAAAGCAAAGAGGGACTAAATAGCTTCTTGATGAATGTGTAAGAGAGTGAAAAAGCTGGCTTAAAACTCAGCATTCCAAAAGCCAAGATTATGGCATCCAGTCCCTTGACTTCATGCCAAATAGATGGGGAAACAATGGAAATAGTAACAGACTTTATTTCCTTTATTTGGGGCTACAAAATTACTACAGATGCTAACTGCAGCCATGAAATTAAAAGGCATCTGCTCCTTGGAAGAAAAGCTATGACCAACCTAGACAGCATATTAAAAAGCAAAGACATTACTTTGCTGATGAAAGTCTGTATGGTCAAATCTATGGTTTTTCCATTAGGCATATTTGAATGTGAGAGTTGGACCATAAAGAAGGCTGAGCGCCAAAGAATTGATGCTTTTGAACTGTGGTGTTGGAGAAGACTCTTGAGAGTCCCTTGGACTGCAGGAGATCAAACCAGCCTATCCTAAAGGAAATCAATCCTGAATATTCATTGGAAGGACTGATGCTGAAGCTGAAGCTCCAATATTTTGGCCACCTTATGCGAAGATCTGACTCATTAGAAAAGACTCTGATGCTGGGAAAAATTGAAGGCAGGAGAAGTGGATGACAGAGAATGAGATAGTTGGATGGCCTCATCAGTTAAATGGACATATGTTTCAGCAAGCTCCAAGGTTGGTGAAGGACAAGGAAGCCTGGCGTGCTGCAGTCCATGGGGTCACAAGGAGTCATACACGACTGAGCAACTGCAACAATAACAATAGACAAGTGTGTACCAGGTTCACCAAGTCATGAACAAGAGATGTCCAATAAAATAAGTTCAAAATACAAACACTTCCCCTGATAGTTTTTCCTAACTTTCTGTTCAGTCTTCTTGTCTAAACAAGTTTTTCCACATAACAGGCTTATGCATGCTTGATCACATTATTTCTTAAAGTGCTTAGACATCAAAGTTTATGTGTATTGAGAAGACAAAGCTTCCCTGGTGAAGGAGTCTTTGGGCCTAGAAAAGAAAACAACAGTCTCAAAGGCCCTTGCTGAATCATCTAACTTTGGGGAAAACAAAACTGAAATTTAGGTCACACCCTGATGCTCCAGGCCCGTTGTATCTATCTGGGACTTATCACTCCCTGTACAGAAACCTTCCACCCCCTACATATGCCAGAGACTTATCACCCCCTGCCCAACTACAAATGCCATCTCAACTAAAGAATACTCAAACAGCCCACCTGATGTTTCCCTTATCACTTCTACAAACCTCCCTTTAAATATGGAGCCTCCCTGTGTTATGCCCAAAGTCCGAGTCCCCAAAACTGAGAGAATAAGACATCCACAGCAATGCAAACGCACAAAGGGGTTTATTGCTAGCTCGAGCCAGGGCTCAGGTCTCATCCAATGCAGTGGAGTCTTGAGGAGAGCCCCGAGCTCTGAATCACATCTACTTTTATACAGATGGTTCTTTGTTTCTGTAACAGCATAGCTGATTGGCTAAACCGTACTTGCGCGCACGTGTGCGCGTGGGACTTTTAAACCTCGAATCCCTATCCGGATTGGTGTGGGCGGGGTTTTCCTGATTGGCTCAGGCTGGGCTATGGGGATTTTTTCTGATTGGTTGAGCTACACTGCCTGTGGGAGTTCCCAGTACCTCAGCTTTCCTAGAGACTAAAACTCAGACCTTAGCCTGCCCCTTAGAGCCTATCGGCTCCAGTTTGGTCCTAACACCTGATTCCTCTTGCGCTCAGCCTGGTAGTGAGAGGGTAACAGATAGGAAGGCCAGGGGTCTCCAAATGGAGGAAATAGCCTGCAAGTGTCAGACATTTTTATCTCCCTTAAGCGGCAGGAAGAAACAAACTAGTGATATTTTTTTTCCTTCTCTATACAAATTTAAAAGGAGGTTTCTCTTAAAATTCTGTGTTGCCATGACACCTGGTTTCACCTGAAGCTAACCAATGCCTTTTTCTTATGGAAATGTTTATCTTAAGCTATGCTAATGTAATATGCATTTACCCCAAACTCTATCTTCAAGTGGGTTCGGCCTTTTGGCTCAGAACCTACTTGATAAACCAGAATGTTATACTCCAATATTGTTCCTCTAATCTATGTAAACGACACTATTTGTATGCTGCTCTGCCCTTCTTCAAGATTCAAGTTAATCTTTTTATGGCCCAAGATGAACCATTTGGAGCCAAGATTATCCCAAAATACATCTTATGGGTGAGGGGCCTGGTGCCATTCTAAGTTTTGAGACATTCCTTTCTTTCATTAACAGAATGCTGGTGACTATATAACATCCAGCTAAAGACTAGCAGGGGGGTACTCTTTCTGTCCCCTTCTGATGCCTATGTCAGAAGCTTTCTCTATCTCCTTTATACTTAAATAAAAACTCTGTTACACAAAAGCTCTGAGCGATCAAGCCTCCTCTCTGGCCCCGGATTGAATTCTTCTCCGGGGGCCAAGAATCCCAGCGTCGTAATTCAACAACAACATTTCAGTAGTTAGGCTGACTGTCGCCCCTCCTTGCCTGAATAAAGGTAACCTACTTCCATTGAGGTCGTCTCTCCTTCTTTTCTGCCTCGGCCCAAACTATACCTTACACCTGGTGGCTCAAATGGTAAAGAATCTACCTGCATTGCAGCCAGACCGGAGTTCAGTTCCTGGGTTCAGATTCCCTGGAGAAGGAAATGGCAAACTACTCCAATACTCTTGCCTGGAGGATTCCATGGACAGAGGAGCCTGCAAGGCCACAGTCCATGGGATCACAAAGAGTTGAACATGACTGAGCAACTACTGAAAGACTGTTGCTGAACCAGGAAAGATGCCAGGATTCTTGGCTTCCAGAGGAGAATTCAATCTGGGATCAGTGATGAGGTTTAATCGCTCAGAGGTTTTGTGTAATGAAGTTTTATTAAAGTGTAAAAGAGATGCGAAGAGTTGACTCATTGGAAAAGACTTTGATGCTGGGAGGGATTGGGGGCAGGAGGAGAAGGGGATGACAGAGGATGAGATGCCTGGAGGGCATCACTGACTCGATAGACATGAATCTGAGTGAACTCTGGGAGTTGGTGATGGACAGGGAGGTCTGGCGTGCTGAGATTCATGGAGTCGTAAAGAGTCGGACACAACTGAGCGACTGAACTGAACTGAACTGAACTGAAAAGAGATAGTGAGGAGGAACTAAAAAGCCTCGTGATGAAAGTGAAAGAGGAGAGTGAAAAAGCTGGCTTAAAGTTCAACATTCAGAAAACGAAGATCATGGCATTTGGTCCCATCACTGCCTGGTGGCTCAGAGGTTAGTGTCTGCCTGGAATGTGGGAGACCCTGGTTTGATCCCTGGGTCAGGAAGATCCCCTGGAGAAGAAAATGGCAACCCATTCCAGTACTCTTGCCAGCAGAATCCCATGGAGGGAGGAGCCTGGTAGGCTACAGTCCATGGGGTCGCAAAGAGTCGGACACGACTGAGCGACTTCACTCACTCACTCACTCACTCACTCACTTCATGGGAAATAGATGAGGAAACAGTGGAAACAGTGTCAGACTTTATTTGGGGGGGCTCCAAAATCACAGCAGATGATGACTGCAGCCATGAAATTAAAAGACGCTTACTCCTTGGAAGGAAAGTTATGACCAACCTAGATAGCATATTGAAAACCAGAGACATTACTTTGCCAACAAAGTTCCGTCTAGTCAAGGCTATGGTTTTTCCAGTAGTCATGTATGGATGTGAGAGTTGGACTGTGAAGAAAGCTGAGCACCGAAGAATTGATGCTTTTGAACTGTGGTGTTGGAGAAGACTCTTGAGAGTCCCTTGGACGGCAAGGAGATCCAACCAGTCCATTCTGAAGGAGGTCAGCCCTGGGATTTCTTTGGAAGGAATGATGCTATAGCTGAAACTCCAGTACTTTGGCCACCTCATGCGAAGAGTTGACTCACTGGAAGACTCTGATGGTGGGAGGGATTGGGGGCAGGAGGAGAAGGGGACGACAGAGGATGAGATGGCTGGATGGCATCACTGACTCGATGGATGCAAGTCTGAGTGACCTCCGGGAGTTGGTGATAAACAGGGAGGCCTGGCATGCTGCGATTCATGGGGTCGCAAAGAGTCGAACACGACTGAGCGACTGAACTGAACTGAGAAAGTTCAGTTAGAACTTTCTAAGAATAGAGAAAGAATAATAATAGAGAATAATAGAGAAACTTCTGACATAGACATCAGAAGGGGGGCAGAAAGAGTGCCCCACTGCTAGTCTTTAGCCAGATGTTATATAGCTACTAGCAGTCTGCTAATTAGAGAAAGGAAATGTCTCAAAACTCAGAGAATGGCACCAGGTCCCTCACCCACAACATGCATTTTGAGATAACATTGGCACCAGGTGAGTCATCTCGGGCCAAAAAACAATTGACATGAGTCTTGAAGAAAGGCAGATTTCCAAGCAAATACATAGTTTCAATAACATAGATTAGGAGAACAATGTATGAGTAAAGTATACTGGCTTGTCAAATTGGTTCTGAGGCTTTAGGCAATCCAACTTGAAGATAGAGTCTAGGGTAAATACACAGTATATTAACATAGCTTAAGACAAATATTTCCATAAGAAAAGTGCATTGATTAGCTCAAGGTTTGAAAAAAGTTAAGTTCAGATGGAGCCAGGTGTCCGTTATGGCAACACAGAATTTTAAGATAAACCTCTTTAAATCTGAGAAGAGGGGGAAATATCTAACATTGTTTGTTTCCTCCTGCAGCTTAAGAGAGAGATAAAAAATGCCTGACACTTGCAGTTTATTTCCTCCGTTTGGAGACCCCTGGCCTTCCTGCCTGTTACCCTCTCACTATCTTTCACCTTTCTTTCAGAAAACAAAGCAAATCCTTGTGAGAGATAGTCATTACTGATTAATTCATGTATATTTTATTTTGATCCTTCTTATTTAATAAGAAATATAAATATTTTCAATTTGCTTTTAGTTACAATAGACCTTTATATGTAGTAACTTCAATAATACCTTCATTATTTCCTGAGTAATTATAAATTTTTATTCTCTCCATGGCCTTAAACTTATTGAGAGAAATAGTTTTCAGTGTATAAATTGAGGATCTTCGCTAATATCACTATATAATGAATTTCTAAGTTTATTGCCTTATTGGCAGAGACTATAACCCTTACTATAAAGTCGTATAAGTTCCATGTTTGAAAGGTGAGATATTTATTATCTGTCTATAGATTGCAGAGATTGATTTAGTCTTTTAAACTAACATAATTCTCTTATTCAGATCCTATACATTATTATGTCACATATTGTTGTAGCCATGCGTTCCGGAAAACAAAATCACTCAGAAAGACAATGCAGATAGTGGGGTGCAGTTTATTACACCAGCAGGCCCAAGGCAGGGTCTCCTCTTAGCCAAAGACCCTGACCAGTTTTTGTGAACATGTTCAAACCCACCTCCCCAGATTCCCTGAAACTAGTCTGAACAAAGGAAAAGAAAGATACAATCAAAGTTAACCTGTGATGCATATGCCTTCAGCGTAGGCAGTTAACAGTGGACAGTTATCAATAGGCCTGTGGTCATACCTCAATTAGCATAGTAGAATTTATGATTCTATTCAGTTACACAGATAATTAGGGTATTCTTTTAGCCAACAGAGAGTCTAGGTATGAGCCCTGAGGTTCTTCCATCAGGGGGGTCTGGTTTTCCAGTTGGTATGTCGTTTCCATAGATACTGGGCATATAGCTCAAAGTCCACAGTCTGGCCCAAGATGGAGTCCTGCTTTCAAGATGGGACCTGTTCTGTTTCCTCCTTCAACATTATTAGGTAATACCACTTCAAGTCTCTATTTCAACTGAGCTCTTAAAAGCTAAAAACAATAGATTAGGTGCTGAGAATTCTTATGTCTGAAATCAAGGGGTTGGATGACCTAGATGATACAAGCCAAACCAGTTCTTCCAACATTAGCAGGTCATGGTGGATTAATGAAGACTAAGCTTCTGGGGCTCCTCACAAGCACAAGCCTTTCTCCTTTACTGCATTATTAATGAATAATGCCTGTTTTAAAAAGTATTTAATATTAATTGCTACACCAGAATACTGAAAACACCCTGAAATCTTACAGCTCATATGTGCAAGAAATTTTATAGTGGTTTTCCCAATTTTTTAAGAATTTCAAAAATTCACATGGCAGTTCCAATAAAACACTGTAAAGGTGGAAGAAACTAAAAATTAAAACAAAAAATAAATTTAATTAACCATGCTGAGAAAGAACTGAAATGACTTTCTAATATATCTATTGAAATAGATCTATTTCCAAATATCTACTGCCAACTCATTGTCATATGAAGAGGAGATTAAAGAATATGCAGTCAAAAATGTTAACAAAAAAGGTATTTTAGAAGTGTGTCAGGCAGCTAGTCAATAAAAAAATTACTGTTTATTTTGTGAGGTTGAAGGTGTTTGTAAACTTAAAAATTGGCAATAAGTTATGATTTCTTTTCACTTTATTGAACATTCACATTACTTCTTAATTTTGCATTGTTTGCATTTGTTTGTATTCTTTTTTTAACTTCGCTGAAAAACCGTAGCAGTTTCAGAGCCCACAGAAGGTGAGTATTCCCTGGTGACCATACACACCTTCAGCAACAAATGTCAAATAAAGTGTCAAAGGGTTTACAGAGAAGGTTCATTTTTATCCCCTCACCTTACACCAAATAACCACAAATTTGATGAATAAAGAAGCTGAAGAAATATTTAAATCTCTGTGTCCCCACAACACTTCCCCTCTCCCTCCCCCAACTATGAAGAAGAGTTTTACCATCACCTCAGTCTGGTGAGAAGGGCTCTGAGGGAATTGTCACAAGTCTTAGTATGTCCTTTAGATGCAATCGTGTCTGAGGATTCCTTAGAGATTATTAATGGCTGGAGCTGTCTTTTTTTTTTTTTTTTTTAATCTTTTCATAGCCCTGGGAACAGCTATCCTTGGCAAAGAAAGGATGCCTGAGGTTTCTCAAAAGCAAGTAGTTTTCGGCGGGGCGGGGAGGGGGGGGGGATGGGGCGGGGGGGGGCATGGGGGGGGATGGGGCGGGCGGGCAGGGCGCCTGGGGTGTGTGGGCGCTACTACTTGGGAAGTTTTAAAAGCTCAAGACAAAGGCTTGGAAATGCAAAGGAAGCCCAAAGAGAAAGGCTGTGGAAGGCAGATCATTCCTCCCAGCATAACCTCCAGCCCTCCAGCACCTTCCCTTCCCCATGTCCGGGGAAAGGGAGAGAGCTTTACTTTCAGTGAAATTTGGAGTTCTGGTTACTGCATTGGACTGGACATTTTAATTATTAAATTGCAATTTTCATTGTGGCTGAGTGACCCACCTACTTGATGCATCTGAGATGTCATTCATTCAGTTCAGTTCACTTCAGTCACTCAGTCATGTCCAACTCTTTGCGACCCCATGAACTGCAGCACGCCAGGCCTCCCTGTCCATCACCAACTGCCGGAGTTCACCCAAACTCACGTCCATTGAGTCAGTGATGCCATCCAGCCATCTTATCCTCTGTCGTCCCCTTCTCCTCCTGCCCTCAATCCCTCCCAGCATCAGAGTCTTTTCCAATGAGTCAACTCTTCACATGAGGTGGCCAAAGTATTGGAGTTTCAGCTTTAGCATTAGTCCTTCCAATGAACACCCAAGACTGATTTCCTTTAGAATGAACCGGTTGGATCTCCTTGCAGTCCAAGGGACTCTCAAGAGTCTTCTCCAACACCACAGTTCAAAAGCATCAATTCTTCAGCTTTCTTCACAGTCCAACTCTCACATCCATACATAACCACTGGAAAAACCATAGCCTTGACTAGATGGACCTTTGTTGGCAAAGTAATGTCTCTGCTTTTGAATATGCTCTCTAGGTTGGTCAGAACTTTCCTTCCAAGGAGTAAGCGTCTTTTAATTTCATGGCTGCAGTCACCATCTGCAGTGATTTTGGAGCCCCAAAACATAAAGTCTGACACTGTTTCCACTGTTTCCCCATCTATTTCCCATGAAGTGATGGGACAGGATCCATGATTTTCGTTTTCTGAATGTTGAGCTTTAAGCCAACTTTTTCACTCTCCTCTTTCACTTGCATCAAGAGGCTTTTTAGTCCTCTTCACTTTCTGCCATAAGGGTGGAGTCATCTGCATATCTGAGGTTATTGATATTTCTCCCAGCAATCTTGATTCCAGCTTGTGCTTCTTCCAGCCCAGCATTTCTCATGATGTACTCAGCATAGAAGTTAAATAAGCAGGGTGACAGTATACAGCCTTGACGTACTCCTTTTCCTAATTGGAACCAGTCTGTTGTTCCATGTCCAGTTCTAACTGTTGCTTCCTGACCTGCATATAGGTTTCTCAAGAGGCAGGTCAGGTGGTCTGGTATTGCCATCTCTTTCAGAATTTTCCACAGGTTATTGTGATCCACACAGTCAAAGGCTTTGCCATTCATTAGTGGGGCAAAATTTAATTGAGCTTGACCTTGAAGGAACTATGAGAAAATAATAAAATTGTTTTATATCAAACCCAAATTTATAACCCAAGAAAAGTTATATCCATTTCCTTTAACCTTCTTAATCTACCAAAAACAGTAATTTATGTAAAAGCATATCTATTTTTCTCTATTAGAACTTCTTTTCAATTTTTAAAGAATTTTAAAAAATTGTTTTCAAGACTTTGTTCAATTTAGTCACTCAGTCATTTCTGATTATTTGCGACCCCATGGACTGCAACACGCCAGGCATCCCTGTACTTCACCAACTCCTGGAGACTGCCCAAACTCATGTCCATTGAGTCAGTGATTCCATACAACCATCTTGTCCTCTGTCGTCCCCTTCTCCTGCTGTCTTCATTCTTTCCCAGCAGTAGGGTCTTTTCTAATGAGTCGGCACTTCATATCAGGTGGCCATAATATTGGAGTTTCAGCTTCAGCATCAGCCCTTCCAATGAATATTCAGGACTGATTTCCTTTAGGATTGACTGTTGGATCTCCTTGCTGTCCAAGGGACTCTCAAGAGTCTTCTCCAACATCACAGTTCAAAACCATCAATTTTTCAGTGCTCAGCCTTGTTTATGGTCCAACTCTCAGATCCATGCATGACTAATGGAAAAACCAGAGCTTTGACTAGATGGACCTTTGTCCACAAAATAACGTCTCTGCTTTTTATATCCTGTCTAGGTTGGTCATAGCTTTTCTTTCAAGGAGCAAGTGTCTTTTAATTTCATGGCTGCAGTCACCATATCTACAGTGATTTTGGAACCCAAAAGAAACTAAAGTCTCTCACAGTTTCCATTGTTTTCCCATCTATTTGACATGAAATGATGAGACCAGATGCCACGATCTTCAGTTTTTGAATGTTGCGTTTTAAGTCAGCTTTTCCACTCTCCTCTTTCACTTTCATCAACAGGTTCTTTAGTTCCTCTTTGCTTTCTGCCATAAGGGTGATGCTATCTGCATATCTGAGACTATTGATGTGTCTCCTGGCAATCTTGATTCCAGCTTGTGCCTCATCCAATATTTGACACGATGTCCTCTGCATATAAGTTAAATAAGCAAGATGACAATATATAGCCTTCATGTCCTCCTTTCCCAATTTGGAACCAGTCCATTGTTCCATGTTCAGTTCTTCCTGTTGCTTCTTGACCTGCATACTGGTTTCTCAGGAGGCAGGTAAGGTGCTGCTGCTGCTGCCGCTGCTAAGTTGCTTCAGTCGTGTCCGACTCTGTGCAACCCCATAGACAGCAGCCCACCAGGCTCCCCCGTCCCTGGGAGTCTCCAGGCAAGAACACTGGAGTGGGGGTTGCCATTTCCTTCTCCAATGCATGAAAGTGAAAATTGAAAGTGAAGATGCTCAGTCGTATCCAACTCTTCGCAAACCCATGGACTGCAGCCTACCAGGCTCCTCCATCCATGGAATTTTCCATGCAAGAGTACTGGAGTGGGTTGCCATTGCTCTTCTCCAGGTAAGGTGCTACATAGTGAATAAAGTTTATTATCTTTGAGTTCAACAAACATGTCAATATAAATAATGGCTACTGTTCTCTTTTTATTTTAGTATTATTTAACTAAATTTAGCTTTCAAAGAAGAGGATACAGCCTGAGTAATTTCTATCCTTCAGAATATTTTGATTTTCCTCTGTTACCTTAAACATGACAGTAGACATTTTTATAAATATTCCATGCTATTTGAAAAAAATCCATATTCTATGTTTAAAGAAGGTAAGCTTTTCTACATATCTGTATTCATATCTCTAAGCTAAAAATTTAAAAAAAAATCTTCCCTCTGAAATTATTAATCAGAAAAGAGAAAGTAACCTTCCTTATATGTGAAACCCATAGCAAGTTGCAAGAGGAGTAGAAGAAATTGTATGAAATTCTTTACATTTAGCTATAAAAAAGTATATCTGGTTTTTTCCAGGTCTTATTAACCCATTTATGTATGCAACAAATGGATGGATGGCAGAGTTGTTCCTGACCTTAGGTTGACCGGACCTTAGGTGCCCTCCCCTGAGCCCTGGTACCTTTGCTGAATCCATGTTATTCTAGAAATTAGGGAAGAGATCAGGCATTATTGCAAGCATATGAGAACTAGAAGTGGGAATGTAAAAAAGGGGTTCCCAAACAGGCAACGTGTATGCAAATTAAAAATATATATACCCTTTGGGCCAGCAGTTCCACTTATGAATATACCATTCCTAGAAAAATATTTGGACAATATTTTTGTGAATATTGAAAATAAGTGAACACTGCAAAGAAATAGAGAAAAATAATAGAGTGGGAAAAACTAAAGATCTCTTCAAGACAATTAGAGATACCAAGGAAACATTTTGTGCAAAAATGGGCACAAGAAAGGACAGAGATGGTATGGACATAACAGAAAAATAAGGTATTAAGAAGAGGTGGCAAGAATACACAGGAACTATACAAAGACAGTCTTACTAACCCAGATAACCACAATGGTGTGATCACTCACCTAGAGCCAGACATCTTGGAGTGTGAAGTCAAGTGGGTCTCAGGGAACATCACTATGAACAAAGCTAGTAGAGATGATGGCATTCCAGCTGAGCTATTTCAAACTCTGAAAGATGATGCTGTTCACCCATTATCAGAGAAATGCAAATCAAAACCAAGATGAGGTACCATTTCACACCAGTCAGAATGGCTGCGATCCAAAAGTCTACAAGCAACAAATGCTGGACAGAGTGTGGAGAAAAGGGAACCCTCTTACACTGTTGGTGGGAATGCAAACTAGTACAGCCACTATGGAGAAAAGTGTGGAGATTCCTTAAAAATCTGGAAATAGAACTGCCTTATGACCCAGCAAACCCACTGCTGGGCATACACACTGAGTAAACCAGAGTTGAAAGAGACACGTGTACCCCAATGTTCATCGCAGCACTGTTTATAATAGCCAGGACATGGAAGCAACCTAAATATCCATCAGCAGATGAATGGATAAGAAAGCTGTGGTACATATACACAATGGTGTATTACTCAGCCATTAAAAAGAATACATTTGAATCAGTTCTAATGAGGTGGATGAAACTGGAGCCTATTCTACAGAGTGAAGTAAGCCAGAAAGAAAAACACCAATACAGTATACTAATGCATATATATGGAATTTAGAAAGATGGTAATGATAACCCTGTATGTGAGACAGCAAAAGAGACACAGATGTATAGAACAATCTTTTGGACTCTGCAGGAGAGGGAGAGCATGGGATGATTTGGGAGAACGGCATTGAAACATGTATAATATCATATAAGAAATGAATTGCCAGTCCAGGTTCGATGCAGGATACAGGATGCTCAGGGCTGGTGTACTGCGATGACCCAGAGGGATGGTATGGGGAGGGAGGTGGGAGGTGGGTTCAGGATGGGGAACACATGTACACCTACGGCAGGTTCATGTTGATGTATGGCAAGACCAATACAGTATTGTAAAGTAATTAGCCTCCAATTAAAATAAATAAATTTAAATTAAAAAAATAAATAAAGGGCTTGCATGTGGTTCACCATAAAAAAATAAATAAATAAAAGATGATGCTGTGAAAGTGCTGCACTCATTATGCCAGCAAATTTGGAAAACTCAGCAGTGGCCACAGGACTGGAAAAGGTCAGTTTCCATTCCAATCCCAAAGAAAGGCAATGCCAAAAATGCTCAAACTACTGCACAATTGCATTCATTTCACATGCTAACAAAGTAATATTCAAAATTCTCCAAGTGAGGTTTCAATAGTACATGTACTGCGAACCTCCAGATGTTCAAGTTGGTTTTAGAAAAGGCTGAGGAACCAGAGATCAAATTGCCAACATCTGTTGGATCACACAAAAAGCAAGAGAGTTCTAGAAAAACATCTACTTCTGCTTCATTGCCTATACTAAAGCCTTTGACTATGTGGATCACAACCAACTGTGGAAAATTCTTAAAGAGATGGGAATACAGACCACCTTAGCTGCCTCCTGAGAAACCTGTATGCAGGTCAAGAAGCAACAGTTAGAATTGGACATGGAACAATGGACTGGATCCAAATTGGGAAAGGAAGACATGAAAGCTGTATATTGTCACCCTATTTATTTAACATACATGCAGAGTACATCATGTGAAATGTCAGGCTGAATGAAGCACAAGCTGGAATCAATTGCCGGGATAAATATCAATAACCTCAAATATGTGGATGACATCACACTTGTGGTCTTGATGAAAGTGAAAGAAGTGAGTGAAAAAGTTGGCCTATACTCAACATTCAAAATACGAAGATCATGACATCTGGTCCCATCACTTCATGGCAAATAGATGAGAAAACAAAGGAAACAGTAACAGACTTTATTTTCTTGGGTTCCAAAATCACTGTAGATATGGTGACTGCAGCCATGAAATTAAAAGACACTCGCTCCTTGAAAGAAAAGCTGTGACCAACCTAGATAGCATATTAAAAAGCAGAGACATTACTTTGTGGACAAATGTTCATCTAGTCAAAACTATGGTTTTTCCATTAGTCATGCATGGATCTGAGAGTTGGACCATAAAGAAGATTGAGCACCAAAGAATTGATGGTTTTGAACTGTGATGTTGGAGAAGACTCTTGAGAGTCCCTTGGACTTCAAGAAGATCCAACCAGTCCATCCTAAAGGAAATCAATCCTGAATATTCGTTGGAAGGACTGATGCTGAAGCTGAAGCTCCAATACTTTGACCATCTGATGCGAAGACCTGACTCATTAGAAAAGACCATGATGCTGGGAAAGATTGAAGGCAGGAGAAGTGGATGACAGAGGATGAGATAGTTGGATGGCATCACCAATTCAATGGACATGAGTTTGGACAAGCTCTGAGAGCTGGTGAAGGACAGGTAAGCCTGGCATGCTGCAGTCCATGGGGTCGCAAAGAGTCGGACACGACTGAGAGACTGAGCAACAGCAATAATCAAAAAATATGGTATCATGCTCTTCAAAATATATTAAGAGAGTAAATTTCATATTATGTGTATAATCAAAAAATATGGTATCATGCTCTTCAAAATATATTAAGAGAGTAAATTTCATATTATGTGTTCTTACAGCAAAAATTCACAAAGGACACAAGGAAACTCTGGGTGTGGGGAGGTTTCATATGCCCACTATCTTGATTGCAGTTATGGTCACATGGGTGTTTGCATATATTCAAACTCACTGAAAAATTACTCATTAAACATTTGCAGCTTTTATACATCAATTATACTTCAATATAGTTGCTTAAAAATTTTTTTTAAATATTCAGGTCCACCTAAATTATGATACATTAATACTATGATATATTAACCCATAATTATAAATAAAACTTACATGCTGACATGCCAGATTCATAGACATTGTAATTTGTTCTTAATGAAGTTGCAAAACTATATAAAAAGTCTGATTCCATTTCTGAAAATGTATGTGATTTTGTATAAATGCCTAGAAAGCTATTGGAAGGGTGTATACAAACTATTAATAATGTACTTTGTGGAATTTCCCTGGTGGCCCATCAATGCTGAGGACACTGGTCCGAACCCTGGTCAGGGAACTAAGATTCCACATGTTTTGGGGCAACAAAGCCTGCAAGGCACAGCTAGAAAAGCCTGAGCCACAACAAAGAGACTGTATGCTGCAGTGAAGACCCAGAGATCCACGTGTGCTGCAGCTGAGATTCCATGCAGCCAAATAAACAAATAAATTTTTTTAAACACTAATGTACTTTGGGAAAGCAAATGGGACTACAAAGGTAATGCTGAAGGGCTGCTCTAGATATACTTCTCAACTCACTCAACTTTATAACAAGAATATTCTTATGTGTTAATTGTGTAAAAGGTTATATAATAAAAACATGGAAATCCACACTTACATAACTTAGATGTTTGGGTTTTTGTAACTCACAGAGCCAGAAAATGAAAATGAATGCCATATGGATTATAAGGCTTTAAATTATTGCATTTCTATTTTATTATATAATACTAAAAAATGTATTCTCTTTCACTGCCAACAAAAATTTTGTAGTAAAATCTCCTTACCATTGATGAATGTGCCAGATTATAGACAATGTTGGCAAATGAAGTCATCAGGTCAGCTTCCATAAATCAGAAAGCATTTATTAAATATAGGCTATACTTGCCATACTGTGTTAGACATATATGTCACCAAACATCTCAGAACTTCAAAGTGTGGAATGCAGTGATATTATACTTGGGCTGCTGC